>NW_027472032.1:0-300000 GCF_965638725.1 Aptenodytes patagonicus | reverse complement strand
GGAGCAGTGGCTGGATGTTTTGAATTTTGGAGCTGGGCTGTGGCTGTGCCGAGAAGGACCATCCCCACTGTGCTGTGGCTAGGAAGCTCAGAGCGCCAGTGCTTGTGGGGCTGTGGAAGGGCTGCCTAGGGAAGGTGATGGCCAGCAAGAGCTTTCAGTGCTAGCCCCTTTGGTGTGGGAGCAGTGGCTGGACATTTCGAATTTCGAAGCTGGGCTCTGGCTGTGCTGAGTGGAAACGTCCCCACTGTGCTGTGGCTAGGAAGCTCAGAGCGCCAGTGCTTGTGGGGCTGTGGAAGGGCTGCCTAGGGAAGGTGATGGCCAGCAAGAGCTTTCAGTGCTAGCCCCTTTGGTGTGGGAGCAGTGGCTGGACGTTTCGAATTTCGGAGCTGGGCTCTGGCTGTGCTGAGTGGAAACGTCCCCACTGTGCTGTGGCTAGGAAGCTCAGAGCGCCAGTGCTTGTGGGGCTGTGGAAGGGCTGCCTAGGGCAGGTGATGGCCAGCAAGAGCTTTCAGTGCTAGCCCCTTTGGTGTGGGAGCAGTGGCTGGACATTTCGACTTTCGGAGCTGGGCTCTGGCTGTGCCGAGAAGGAACGTCCCCACTGTGCTGTGGCTAGGAAGCTCAGAGCGCCAGTGCTTGTGGGGCTGTGGAAGGGCTGCCTAGGGAAGGTGATGGCCAGCAAGAGCTTTCAGTGCTAGCCCCTTTGGTGTGGGAGCAGTGGCTGGACGTTTTGAATTTCGGAGCTGGGCTCTGGCTGTGCTGAGTGGAAACGTCCCCACTGTGCTGTGGCTAGGAAGCTCAGAGCGCCAGTGCTTGTGGGGCTGTGGAAGGGCTGCCTAGGGCAGGTGATGGCCAGCAAGAGCTTTCAGTGCTAGCCCCTTTGGTGTGGGAGCAGTGGCTGGACGTTTTGAATTTTGGAGCTGGGCTGTGGCTGTGCTGAGAAGGAAAGTCCCCACTGTGCTGTGGCTAGGAAGGTCACAGCGCCTGTGCTTGTGGGGCTGTGGAAGGGCTGCCTAGGGAAGGTGATGGCCAGCAAGAGCTTTCAGTGCTAGCCCCTTTGGTGTGGGAGCAGTGGCTGGACGTTTTGAATTTCGGAGCTGGGCTGTGGCTGTGCTGAGTGGAAACGTCCCCACTGTGCTGTGGCTAGGAAGGTCACAGCGCCTGTGCTTGTGGGGCTGTGGAAGGGCTGCCTAGGGAAGGTGATGGCCAGCAAGAGCTTTCAGTGCTAGCCCCTTTGGTGTGGGAGCAGTGGCTGGATGTTTTGAATTTCGGAGCTGGGCTGTGGCTGTGCCGAGAAGGACCGTCCCCACTGTGCTGTGGCTAGGAAGCTCAGAGCGCCAGTGCTTGTGGGGCTGTGGAAGGGCTGCCTAGGGAAGGTGATGGCCAGCAAGAGCTTTCAGTGCTAGCCCCTTTGGTGTGGGAGCAGTGGCTGGACATTTCGACTTTCGGAGCTGGGCTCTGGCTGTGCCGAGAAGGAACGTCCCCACTGTGCTGTGGCTAGGAAGCTCAGAGCGCCAGTGCTTGTGGGGCTGTGGAAGGGCTGCCTAGGGAAGGTGATGGCCAGCAAGAGCTTTCAGTGCTAGCCCCTTTGGTGTGGGAGCAGTGGCTGGACGTTTTCAATTTTGGAGCTGGGCTGTGGCTGTGCCGAGAAGGAACGTCCCCACTGTGCTGTGGCTAGGAAGCTCAGAGCGCCAGTGCTTGTGGGGCTGTGGAAGGGCTGCCTAGGGAAGGTGATGGCCAGCAAGTGCTTTCAGTGCTAGCCCCTTTCGTGTGGGAGCAGTGGCTGGACGTTTTGAATTTTGGACCTGGGCTGTGGCTGTGCTGAGAAGGAACGTCCCCACTGTGCTGTGGCTAGGAAGCTCAGAGCGCCAGTGCTTGTGGGGCTGTGGAAGGGCTGCCTAGGGAAGGTGATGGCCAGCAAGAGCTTTCAGTGCTAGTCCCTTTGGTGTGGGAGCAGTGGCTGGACGTTTCGAATTTCGAAGCTGGGCTGTGGCTGTGTTGAGAAGGACCGTCCCCACTGTGCTGTGGCTAGGAAGCTCAGAGCGCCAGTGCTTGTGGGGCTGTGGAAGGGCTGCGTAGGACAGGTGATGGCCAGCAAGAGCTTTCAGTGCTAGCCCCTTTGGTGTGGGAGCAGTGGCTGGACGTTTTGAATTTTGGAGCTGGGCTGTGACTGTGCCGAGAAGGAACGTCCCCACTGTGCTGTGGCTAGGAAGCTCAGAGCGCCAGTGCTTGTGGGGCTGTGGAAGGGCTGCCTAGGGAAGGTGATGGCCAGCAAGCGCTTTCAGTGCTAGCCCCTTTGGTGTGGGAGCAGTGGCTGGACGTTTCGAATTTCGGAGCTGGGCTGTGGCTGTGCCGAAAAGGAACGTCCCCACTGTGCTGTGGCTAGGAAGCTCAGAGCGCCAGTGCTTGTGGGGCTGTGGAAGGGCTGCCTAGGGAAGGTGATGGCCAGCAAGAGCTTTCAGTGCTAGCCCCTTTGGTGTGGGAGCAGTGGCTGGACGTTTTGAATTTCGGAGCTGGGCTGTGGCTGTGCCGAGAAGGAACGTCCCCACTGTGCTGTGGCTAGGAAGCTCAGAGCGCCAGTGCTTGTGGGGCTGTGGAAGGGCTGCCTAGGGCAGGTGATGGCCAGCAAGAGCTTTCAGTGCTAGCCCCTTTGGTGTGGGAGCAGTGGCTGGACGTTTTGAATTTCGGAGCTGGGCTGTGGCTGTGCCGAGAAGGAACGTCCCCACTGTGCTGTGGCTAGGAAGCTCAGAGCGCCAGTGCTTGTGGGGCTGTGGAAGGGCTGCCTAGGGAAGGTGATGGCCAGCAAGAGCTTTCAGTGCTAGCCCCTTTGGTGTGGGAGCAGTGGCTGGATGTTTTGAATTTCGGAGCTGGGCTGTGGCTGTGCCGAGAAGGACCGTTCCCACTGTTCTGTGGCTAGGAAGCTCAGAGCGCCAGTGCTTGTGGGGCTGTGGAAGGGCTGCCTAGGGAAGGTGATGGCCAGCAAGTGCTTTCAGTGCTAGCCCCTTTGGTGTGGGAGCAGTGGCTGGACGTTTCGAATTTCGAAGCTGGGCTGTGGCTGTGTTGAGAAGGACCGTCCCCACTGTGCTGTGGCTAGGAAGCTCAGAGCGCCAGTGCTTGTGGGGCTGTGGAAGGGCTGCCTAGGGAAGGTGATGGCCAGCAAGAGCTTTCAGTGCTAGCCCCTTTGGTGTGGGAGCAGTGGCTGGACGTTTTGAATTTCGGAGCTGGGCTGTGGCTGTGCCGAGAAGGACCGTTCCCACTGTTCTGTGGCTAGGAAGCTCAGAGCGCCAGTGCTTGTGGGGCTGTGGAAGGGCTGCCTAGGGAAGGTGATGGCCAGCAAGTGCTTTCAGTGCTAGCCCCTTTGGTGTGGGAGCAGTGGCTGGACGTTTCGAATTTCGAAGCTGGGCTGTGGCTGTGTTGAGAAGGACCGTCCCCACTGTGCTGTGGCTAGGAAGCTCAGAGCGCCAGTGCTTGTGGGGCTGTGGAAGGGCTGCCTAGGGAAGGTGATGGCCAGCAAGAGCTTTCAGTGCTAGCCCCTTTGGTGTGGGAGCAGTGGCTGGATGTTTTGAATTTCGGAGCTGGGCTGTGGCTGTGCCGAGAAGGACCGTTCCCACTGTTCTGTGGCTAGGAAGCTCAGAGCGCCAGTGCTTGTGGGGCTGTGGAAGGGCTGCCTAGGGAAGGTGATGGCCAGCAAGAGCTTTCAGTGCTAGCCCCTTTGGTGTGGGAGCAGTGGCTGGACATTTCGACTTTCGGAGCTGGGCTCTGGCTGTGCCGAGAAGGAACGTCCCCACTGTGCTGTGGCTAGGAAGCTCAGAGCGCCAGTGCTTGTGGGGCTGTGGAAGGGCTGCCTAGGGAAGGTGATGGCCAGCAAGAGCTTTCAGTGCTAGCCCCTTTGGTGTGGGAGCAGTGGCTGGACATTTCGACTTTCGGAGCTGGGCTCTGGCTGTGCCGAGAAGGAACGTCCCCACTGTGCTGTGGCTAGGAAGCTCAGAGCGCCAGTGCTTGTGGGGCTGTGGAAGGGCTGCCTAGGGAAGGTGATGGCCAGCAAGAGCTTTCAGTGCTAGCCCCTTTGGTGTGGGAGCAGTGGCTGGACGTTTTGAATTTTGGAGCTGGGCTGTGGCTGTGCCGAGAAGGAACGTCCCCACTGTGCTGTGGCTAGGAAGCTCAGAGCGCCAGTGCTTGTGGGGCTGTGGAAGGGCTGCCTAGGGAAGGTGATGGCCAGCAAGTGCTTTCAGTGCTAGCCCCTTTCGTGTGGGAGCAGTGGCTGTACGTTTTGAATTTTGGACCTGGGCTGTGGCTGTGCTGAGAAGGAACGTCCCCACTGTGCTGTGGCTAGGAAGCTCAGAGCGCCAGTGCTTGTGGGGCTGTGGAAGGGCTGCCTAGGGCAGGTGATGGCCAGCAAGAGCTTTCAGTGCTAGTCCCTTTGGTGTGGGAGCAGTGGCTGGACGTTTCGAATTTCGAAGCTGGGCTGTGGCTGTGTTGAGAAGGACCGTCCCCACTGTGCTGTGGCTAGGAAGCTCAGAGCGCCAGTGCTTGTGGGGCTGTGGAAGGGCTGCGTAGGACAGGTGATGGCCAGCAAGAGCTTTCAGTGCTAGCCCCTTTGGTGTGGGAGCAGTGGCTGGACGTTTTGAATTTTGGAGCTGGGCTGTGACTGTGCCGAGAAGGAACGTCCCCACTGTGCTGTGGCTAGGAAGCTCAGAGCGCCAGTGCTTGTGGGGCTGTGGAAGGGCTGCCTAGGGCAGGTGATGGCCAGCAAGCGCTTTCAGTGCTAGCCCCTTTGGTGTGGGAGCAGTGGCTGGACGTTTTGAATTTTGGAGCTGGGCTGTGGCTGTGCCGAGAAGGAACGTCCCCACTGTGCTGTGGCTAGGAAGCTCAGAGCGCCAGTGCTTGTGGGGCTGTGGAAGGGCTGCCTAGGGCAGGTGATGGCCAGCAAGAGCTTTCAGTGCTAGCCCCTTTGGTGTGGGAGCAGTGGCTGGACGTTTTGAATTTCGGAGCTGGGCTGTGGCTGTGCTGAGTGGAAACGTCCCCACTGTGCTGTGGCTAGGAAGCTCAGAGCGCCAGTGCTTGTGGGGCTGTGGAAGGGCTGCCTAGGGAAGGTGATGGCCAGCAAGAGCTTTCAGTGCTAGCCCCTTTGGTGTGGGAGCAGTGGCTGGACGTTTCCGATTTGGGAGCTGGGCTCTGGCTGTGCCGAGAAGGAACGTCCCCACTGTGCTGTGGCTAGGAAGCTCAGAGCGCCAGTGCTTGTGGGGCTGTGGAAGGGCTGCCTAGGGAAGGTGATGGCCAGCAAGTGCTTTCAGTGCTAGCCCCTTTGGTGTGGGAGCAGTGGCTGGACGTTTCGAATTTCGAAGCTGGGCTGTGGCTGTGTTGAGAAGGACCGTCCCCACTGTGCTGTGGCTAGGAAGCTCAGAGCGCCAGTGCTTGTGGGGCTGTGGAAGGGCTGCCTAGGGAAGGTGATGGCCAGCAAGAGCTTTCAGTGCTAGCCCCTTTGGTGTGGGAGCAGTGGCTGGATGTTTTGAATTTCGGAGCTGGGCTGTGGCTGTGCCGAGAAGGACCGTTCCCACTGTTCTGTGGCTAGGAAGCTCAGAGCGCCAGTGCTTGTGGGGCTGTGGAAGGGCTGCCTAGGGAAGGTGATGGCCAGCAAGAGCTTTCAGTGCTAGCCCCTTTGGTGTGGGAGCAGTGGCTGGACATTTCGACTTTCGGAGCTGGGCTCTGGCTGTGCCGAGAAGGAACGTCCCCACTGTGCTGTGGCTAGGAAGCTCAGAGCGCCAGTGCTTGTGGGGCTGTGGAAGGGCTGCCTAGGGAAGGTGATGGCCAGCAAGAGCTTTCAGTGCTAGCCCCTTTGGTGTGGGAGCAGTGGCTGGACATTTCGACTTTCGGAGCTGGGCTCTGGCTGTGCCGAGAAGGAACGTCCCCACTGTGCTGTGGCTAGGAAGCTCAGAGCGCCAGTGCTTGTGGGGCTGTGGAAGGGCTGCCTAGGGAAGGTGATGGCCAGCAAGAGCTTTCAGTGCTAGCCCCTTTGGTGTGGGAGCAGTGGCTGGACGTTTTGAATTTTGGAGCTGGGCTGTGGCTGTGCCGAGAAGGAACGTCCCCACTGTGCTGTGGCTAGGAAGCTCAGAGCGCCAGTGCTTGTGGGGCTGTGGAAGGGCTGCCTAGGGAAGGTGATGGCCAGCAAGTGCTTTCAGTGCTAGCCCCTTTCGTGTGGGAGCAGTGGCTGGACGTTTTGAATTTCGGAGCTGGGCTGTGGCTGTGCTGAGAAGGAACGTCCCCACTGTGCTGTGGCTAGGAAGCTCAGAGCGCCAGTGCTTGTGGGGCTGTGGAAGGGCTGCCTAGGGCAGGTGATGGCCAGCAAGAGCTTTCAGTGCTAGTCCCTTTGGTGTGGGAGCAGTGGCTGGACGTTTCGAATTTCGAAGCTGGGCTGTGGCTGTGTTGAGAAGGACCGTCCCCACTGTGCTGTGGCTAGGAAGCTCAGAGCGCCAGTGCTTGTGGGGCTGTGGAAGGGCTGCGTAGGACAGGTGATGGCCAGCAAGAGCTTTCAGTGCTAGCCCCTTTGGTGTGGGAGCAGTGGCTGGACGTTTTGAATTTTGGAGCTGGGCTGTGACTGTGCCGAGAAGGAACGTCCCCACTGTGCTGTGGCTAGGAAGCTCAGAGCGCCAGTGCTTGTGGGGCTGTGGAAGGGCTGCCTAGGGCAGGTGATGGCCAGCAAGCGCTTTCAGTGCTAGCCCCTTTGGTGTGGGAGCAGTGGCTGGACGTTTTGAATTTTGGAGCTGGGCTGTGGCTGTGCCGAGAAGGAACGTCCCCACTGTGCTGTGGCTAGGAAGCTCAGAGCGCCAGTGCTTGTGGGGCTGTGGAAGGGCTGCCTAGGGCAGGTGATGGCCAGCAAGAGCTTTCAGTGCTAGCCCCTTTGGTGTGGGAGCAGTGGCTGGACGTTTTGAATTTCGGAGCTGGGCTGTGGCTGTGCTGAGTGGAAACGTCCCCACTGTGCTGTGGCTAGGAAGCTCAGAGCGCCAGTGCTTGTGGGGCTGTGGAAGGGCTGCCTAGGGAAGGTGATGGCCAGCAAGAGCTTTCAGTGCTAGCCCCTTTGGTGTGGGAGCAGTGGCTGGACGTTTCCGATTTGGGAGCTGGGCTCTGGCTGTGCCGAGAAGGAACGTCCCCACTGTGCTGTGGCTAGGAAGCTCAGAGCGCCAGTGCTTGTGGGGCTGTGAAAGGGCTGCGTAGGACAGGTGATGGCCAGCAAGAGCTTTCAGTGCTAGCCCCTTTGGTGTGGGAGCAGTGGCTGGACGTTTTGAATTTTGGAGCTGGGCTGTGACTGTGCCGAGAAGGAACGTCCCCACTGTGCTGTGGCTAGGAAGCTCAGAGCGCCAGTGCTTGTGGGGCTGTGGAAGGGCTGCCTAGGGCAGGTGATGGCCAGCAAGCGCTTTCAGTGCTAGCCCCTTTGGTGTGGGAGCAGTGGCTGGACGTTTCGAATTTCGGAGCTGGGCTGTGGCTGTGCCGAAAAGGAACGTCCCCACTGTGCTGTGGCTAGCAAGCTCAGAGCGCCAGTGCTTGTGGGGCTGTGGAAGGGCTGCCTAGGGAAGGTGATGGCCAGCAAGAGGTTTCAGTGCTAGCCCCTTTGGTGTGGGAGCAGTGGCTGGACGTTTCCGATTTGGGAGCTGAGCTCTGGCTGTGCCGAGAAGGAACGTCCCCACTGTGCTGTGGCTAGGAAGCTCAGAGCGCCAGTGCTTGTGGGGCTGTGAAAGGGCTGCGTAGGACAGGTGATGGCCAGCAAGAGCTTTCAGTGCTAGCCCCTTTGGTGTGGGAGCAGTGGCTGGACGTTTCCGATTTGGGAGCTGGGCTCTGGCTGTGCTGAGAAGGAACGTCCCCACTGTGCTGTGGCTAGGAAGCTCAGAGCGCCAGTGCTTGTGGGGCTGTGGAAGGGCTGCCTAGGGAAGGTGATGGCCAGCAAGAGCTTTCAGTGCTAGCCCCTTTGGTGTGGGAGCAGTGGCTGGACGTTTCGAATTTCGGAGCTGGGCTGTGGCTGTGCTGAGTGGAAACGTCCCCACTGTGCTGTGGCTAGGAAGCTCAGAGCGCCAGTGCTTGTGGGGCTGTGGAAGGGCTGCCTAGGGCAGGTGATGGCCAGCAAGCGCTTTCAGTGCTAGCCCCTTTGGTGTGGGAGCAGTGGCTGGACGTTTTGAATTTCGGAGCTGGGCTGTGGCTGTGCCGAGAAGGAACGTCCCCAATGTGCTGTGGCTAGGAAGCTCAGAGCGCCAGTGCTTGTGGGGCTGTGGAAGGGCTGCCTAGGGCAGGTGATGGCCAGCAAGAGCTTTCAGTGCTAGCCCCTTTGGTGTGGGAGCAGTGGCTGGACGTTTTGAATTTTGGAGCTGGGCTGTGGCTGTGCCGAGAAGGAACGTCCCCACTGTGCTGTGGCTAGGAAGCTCAGAGCGCCAGTGCTTGTGGGGCTGTGGAAGGGCTGCCTAGGGCAGGTGATGGCCAGCAAGAGCTTTCAGTGCTAGCCCCTTTGGTGTGGGAGCAGTGGCTGGATGTTTTGAATTTCGAAGCTGGGCTCTGGCTGTGCCGAGAAGGACCGTTCCCACTGTTCTGTGGCTAGGAAGCTCAGAGCGCCAGTGCTTGTGGGGCTGTGGAAGGGCTGCCTAGGGAAGGTGATGGCCAGCAAGAGCTTTCAGTGCTAGCCCCTTTGGTGTGGGAGCAGTGGCTGGACATTTCGACTTTCGGAGCTGGGCTGTGGCTGTGCCGAGAAGGAACGTCCCCACTGTGCTGTGGCTAGGAAGCTCAGAGCGCCAGTGCTTGTGGGGCTGTGGAAGGGCTGTCTAGGGAAGGTGATGGCCAGCAAGAGCTTTCAGTGCTAGCCCCTTTGGTGTGGGAGCAGTGGATGGACGTTTTGAATTTCGGAGCTGGGCTGTGGCTGTGCCGAGAAGGAACGTCCCCACTGTGCTGTGGCTAGGAAGCTCAGAGCGCCAGTGCTTGTGGGGCTGTGGAAGGGCTGCCTAGGGAAGGTGATGGCCAGCAAGAGCTTTCAGTGCTAGCCCCTTTGGTGTGGGAGCAGTGGCTGGATGTTTTGAATTTCGGAGCTGGGCTGTGGCTGTGCCGAGAAGGAACGTCCCCACTGTGCTGTGGCGCGGAAGCTCAGAGCGCCAGTGCTTGTGGGGCTGTGGAAGGGCTGCCTAGGGAAGGTGATGGCCAGCAAGAGCTTTCAGTGCTAGCCCCTTTGGTGTGGGAGCAGTGGCTGGACATTTCGACTTTCGGAGCTGGGCTCTCGCTGTGCCGAGAAGGAACGTCCCCACTGTGCTGTGGCTAGGAAGCTCAGAGCGCCAGTGCTTGTGGGGCTGTGGAAGGGCTGCCTAGGGCAGGTGATGGCCAGCAAGAGCTTTCAGTGCTAGCCCCTTTGGTGTGGGAGCAGTGGCTGGACGTTTCCGACTTGGGAGCTGGGCTGTGGCTGTGCCGAGAAGGAACGTCCCCACTGTGCTGTGGCTAGGAAGCTCAGAGCGCCAGTGCTTGTGGGGCTGTGGAAGGGCTGCCTAGGGAAGGTGATGGCCAGCAAGAGCTTTCAGTGCTAGCCCCTTTGGTGTGGGAGCAGTGGCTGGACGTTTTGAATTTCGGAGCTGGGCTCTGGCTGTGCTGAGTGGAAACGTCCCCACTGTGCTGTGGCTAGGAAGCTCAGAGCGCCAGTGCTTGTGGGGCTGTGGAAGGGCTGCCTAGGGAAGGTGATGGCCAGCAAGAGCTTTCAGTGCTAGCCCCTTTGGTGTGGGAGCAGTGGCTGGATGTTTTGAATTTCGAAGCTGGGCTCTGGCTGTGCCGAGAAGGACCGTTCCCACTGTTCTGTGGCTAGGAAGCTCAGAGCGCCAGTGCTTGTGGGGCTGTGGAAGGGCTGCCTAGGGAAGGTGATGGCCAGCAAGAGCTTTCAGTGCTAGCCCCTTTGGTGTGGGAGCAGTGGCTGGACATTTCGACTTTCGGAGCTGGGCTCTGGCTGTGCCGAGAAGGAACGTCCCCACTGTGCTGTGGCTAGGAAGCTCAGAGCGCCAGTGCTTGTGGGGCTGTGGAAGGGCTGCCTAGGGAAGGTGATGGCCAGCAAGAGCTTTCAGTGCTAGCCCCTTTGGTGTGGGAGCAGTGGCTGGACGTTTTGAATTTCGGAGCTGGGCTGTGGCTGTGCCGAGAAGGACCGTCCCCACTGTTCTATGGCTAGGAAGCTCAGAGCGCCAGTGCTTGTGGGGCTGTGGAAGGGCTGCCTAGGGAAGGTGATGGCCAGCAAGAGCTTTCAGTGCTAGCCCCTTTGGTGTGGGAGCAGTGGCTGGATGTTTTGAATTTCGGAGCTGTGCTGTGGCTGTGCTGAGAAGGAACGTCCCCACTGTGCTGTGGCTAGGAAGCTCAGAGCGCCAGTGCTTGTGGGGCTGTGGAAGGGCTGCCTAGGGCAGGTGATGGCCAGCAAGAGCTTTCAGTGCTAGCCCCTTTGGTGTGGGAGCAGTGGCTGGACATTTCGACTTTCGGAGCTGGGCTCTCGCTGTGCCGAGAAGGAACGTCCCCACTGTGCTGTGGCTAGGAAGCTCAGAGCGCCAGTGCTTGTGGGGCTGTGGAAGGGCTGTCTAGGGAAGGTGATGGCCAGCAAGAGCTTTCAGTGCTAGCCCCTTTGGTGTGGGAGCAGTGGCTGGACGTTTCCGATTTGGGAGCTGGGCTCTGGCTGTGCCGAGAAGGAACGTCCCCACTGTGCTGTGGCTAGGAAGCTCAGAGCGCCAGTGCTTGTGGGGCTGTGGAAGGGCTGCCTAGGGAAGGTGATGGCCAGCAAGAGCTTTCAGTGCTAGCCCCTTTGGTGTGGGAGCAGTGGCTGGACGTTTTGAATTTCGGAGCTGGGCTGTGGCTGTGCCGAGAAGGAACGTCCCCACTGTGCTGTGGCTAGGAAGGTCACAGCGCCAGTGCTTGTGGGGCTGTGGAAGGGCTGCCTAGGGCAGGTGATGGCCAGCAAGAGCTTTCAGTGCTAGCCCCTTTGGGTGTGGGAGCAGTGGCTGGACGTTTCCGATTTGGGAGCTGGGCTGTGGCTGTGCTGAGAAGGAACGTCCCCACTGTGCTATGGCTAGGAAGCTCAGAGCGCCAGTGCTTGTGGGGCTGTGGAAGGGCTGCCTAGGGCAGGTGATGGCCAGCAAGCGCTTTCAGTGCTAGCCCCTTTGGTGTGGGAGCAGTGGCTGGACGTTTCGAATTTCGGAGCTGGGCTGTGGCTGTGCTGAGAAGGACCGTCCCCACTGTGCTGTGGCTAGGAAGCTCAGAGCGCCAGTGCTTGTGGGGCTGTGGAAGGGCTGCCTAGGGCAGGTGATGGCCAGCAAGAGCTTTCAGTGCTAGCCCCTTTGGTGTGGGAGCAGTGGCTGGATGTTTTGAATTTCGGAGCTGGGCTGTGGCTGTGCCGAGAAGGAACGTCCCCACTGTGCTGTGGCTAGGAAGCTCAGAGCGCCAGTGCTTGTGGGGCTGTGGAAGGGCTGCCTAGGGAAGGTGATGGCCAGCAAGAGCTTTCAGTGCTAGCCCCTTTGGTGTGGGAGCAGTGGCTGGACATTTCGACTTTCGGAGCTGGGCTGTGGCTGTGCCGAGAAGGAACGTCCCCACTGTGCTGTGGCTAGGAAGCTCAGAGCGCCAGTGCTTGTGGGGCTGTGGAAGGGCTGCCTAGGGCAGGTGATGGCCAGCAAGAGCTTTCAGTGCTAGCCCCTTTGGTGTGGGAGCAGTGGCTGGACGTTTTGAATTTTGGAGCTGGGCTGTGGCTGTGCCGAGAAGGAACGTCCCCACTGTGCTGTGGCTAGGAAGCTCAGAGCGCCAGTGCTTGTGGGGCTGTGGAAGGGCTGCCTAGGGAAGGTGATGGCCAGCAAGAGCTTTCAGTGCTAGCCCCTTTGGTGTGGGAGCAGTGGCTGGATGTTTTGAATTTCGAAGCTGGGCTCTGGCTGTGCCGAGAAGGACCGTTCCCACTGTTCTGTGGCTAGGAAGCTCAGAGCGCCAGTGCTTGTGGGGCTGTGGAAGGGCTGCCTAGTGAAGGTGATGGCCAGCAAGAGCTTTCAGTGCTAGCCCCTTTGGTGTGGGAGCAGTGGCTGGACATTTCGACTTTCGGAGCTGGGCTCTGGCTGTGCCGAGAAGGAACGTCCCCACTGTGCTGTGGCTAGGAAGCTCAGAGCGCCAGTGCTTGTGGGGCTGTGGAAGGGCTGCCTAGGGAAGGTGATGGCCAGCAAGAGCTTTCAGTGCTAGCCCCTTTGGTGTGGGAGCAGTGGCTGGACGTTTTGAATTTCGGAGCTGGGCTGTGGCTGTGCCGAGAAGGACCGTCCCCACTGTTCTATGGCTAGGAAGCTCAGAGCGCCAGTGCTTGTGGGGCTGTGGAAGGGCTGCCTAGGGCAGGTGATGGCCAGCAAGAGCTTTCAGTGCTAGCCCCTTTGGTGTGGGAGCAGTGGCTGGATGTTTTGAATTTCGGAGCTGGGCTGTGGCTGTGCCGAGAAGGAACGTCCCCACTGTGCTGTGGCTAGGAAGCTCAGAGCGCCAGTGCTTGTGGGGCTGTGGAAGGGCTGCCTAGGGAAGGTGATGGCCAGCAAGAGCTTTCAGTGCTAGCCCCTTTGGTGTGGGAGCAGTGGCTGGACGTTCTGAATTTCGGAGGTGGGCTGTGGCTGTGCCGAGAAGGAACGTCCCCACTGTGCTGTGGCTAGGAAGCTCAGAGCGCCAGTGCTTGTGGGGCTGTGGAAGGGCTGCCTAGGGAAGGTGATGGCCAGCAAGAGCTTTCAGTGCTAGCCCCTTTGGTGTGGGAGGAGTGGCTGGACGTTTTGAATTTCGGAGCTGGGCTGTGGCTGTGCTGAGAAGGAACGTCCCCACTGTGCTGTGGCTAGGAAGCTCAGAGCGCCAGTGCTTGTGGGGCTGTGGAAGGGCTGCCTAGGGAAGGTGATGGCCAGCAAGAGCTTTCAGTGCTAGCCCCTTTGGTGTGGGAGCAGTGGCTGGACGTTTTGAATTTCGGAGCTGGGCTGTGGCTGTGCCGAGAAGGAACGTCCCCACTGTGCTGTGGCTAGGAAGGTCACAGCGCCAGTGCTTGTGGGGCTGTGGAAGGGCTGCCTAGGGCAGGTGATGGCCAGCAAGAGCTTTCAGTGCTAGCCCCTTTGGGTGTGGGAGCAGTGGCTGGACGTTTCCGATTTGGGAGCTGGGCTGTGGCTGTGCTGAGAAGGAACGTCCCCACTGTGCTATGGCTAGGAAGCTCAGAGCGCCAGTGCTTGTGGGGCTGTGGAAGGGCTGCCTAGGGCAGGTGATGGCCAGCAAGCGCTTTCAGTGCTAGCCCCTTTGGTGTGGGAGCAGTGGCTGGACGTTTTGAATTTCGGAGCTGGGCTGTGGCTGTGCCGAGAAGGACCGTCCCCACTGTGCTGTGGCTAGGAAGCTCAGAGCGCCAGTGCTTGTGGGGCTGTGGAAGGGCTGCCTAGGGCAGGTGATGGCCAGCAAGAGCTTTCAGTGCTAGCCCCTTTGGTGTGGGAGCAGTGGCTGGACGTTTTGAATTTTGGAGCTGGGCTCTGGCTGTGCTGAGAAGGACCGTCCCCAGTGTGCTGTGGCTAGGAAGCTCAGAGCGCCAGTGCTTGTGGGGCTGTGGAAGGGCTGCCTAGGGCAGGTGATGGCCAGCAAGAGCTTTCAGTGCTAGCCCCTTTGCTGTGGGAGCAGTGGCTGGACGTTTCCGACTTGGGAGCTGGGCTGTGGCTGTGCTGAGAAGGAACGTCCCCACTGTGCTGTGGCTAGGAAGCTCAGAGCGCCAGTGCTTGTGGGGCTGTGGAAGGGCTGCCTAGGGAAGGTGATGGCCAGCAAGAGCTTTCAGTGCTAGCCCCTTTGGTGTGGGAGCAGTGGCTGGACGTTTTGAATTTCGGAGCTGGGCTCTGGCTGTGCTGAGTGGAAACGTCCCCACTGTGCTGTGGCTAGGAAGCTCAGAGCGCCAGTGCTTGTGGGGCTGTGGAAGGGCTGCCTAGGGCAGGTGATGGCCAGCAAGAGCTTTCAGTGCTAGCCCCTTTGGTGTGGGAGCAGTGGCTGGACGTTTTGAATTTTGGAGCTGGGCTGTGGCTGTGCTGAGAAGGAACGTCCCCACTGTGCTGTGGCTAGGAAGGTCACAGCGCCTGTGCTTGTGGGGCTGTGGAAGGGCTGCCTAGGGAAGGTGATGGCCAGCAAGAGCTTTCAGTGCTAGTCCCTTTGGTGTGGGAGCAGTGGCTGGACGTTTTGAATTTCGGAGCTGGGCTGTGGCTGTGCTGAGAAGGAACGTCCCCACTGTGCTGTGGCTAGGAAGCTCAGAGCGCCAGTGCTTGTGGGGCTGTGGAAGGGCTGCCTAGGGCAGGTGATGGCCAGCAAGAGCTTTCAGTGCTAGCCCCTTTGGTGTGGGAGCAGTGGCTGGATGTTTTGAATTTCGAAGCTGGGCTCTGGCTGTGCCGAGAAGGACCGTTCCCACTGTTCTGTGGCTAGGAAGCTCAGAGCGCCAGTGCTTGTGGGGCTGTGGAAGGGCTGCCTAGGGAAGGTGATGGCCAGCAAGAGGTTTCAGTGCTAGCCCCTTTGGTGTGGGAGCAGTGGCTGGACATTTCGACTTTCGGAGCTGGGCTCTGGCTGTGCCGAGAAGGAACGTCCCCACTGTGCTGTGGCTAGGAAGCTCAGAGCGCCAGTGCTTGTGGGGCTGTGGAAGGGCTGCCTAGGGAAGGTGATGGCCAGCAAGAGCTTTCAGTGCTAGCCCCTTTGGTGTGGGAGCAGTGGCTGGACATTTCGACTTTCGGAGCTGGGCTCTGGCTGTGCCGAGAAGGAACGTCCCCACTGTGCTGTGGCGCGGAAGCTCAGAGCGCCAGTGCTTGTGGGGCTGTGGAAGGGCTGCCTAGGGAAGGTGATGGCCAGCAAGAGCTTTCAGTGCTAGCCCCTTTGGTGTGGGAGCAGTGGCTGGACATTTCGACTTTCGGAGCTGGGCTCTCGCTGTGCCGAGAAGGAACGTCCCCACTGTGCTGTGGCTAGGAAGCTCAGAGCGCCAGTGCTTGTGGGGCTGTGGAAGGGCTGCCTAGGGCAGGTGATGGCCAGCAAGAGCTTTCAGTGCTAGCCCCTTTGGTGTGGGAGCAGTGGCTGGACGTTTCCGACTTGGGAGCTGGGCTGTGGCTGTGCCGAGAAGGAACGTCCCCACTGTGCTGTGGCTAGGAAGCTCAGAGCGCCAGTGCTTGTGGGGCTGTGGAAGGGCTGCCTAGGGCAGGTGATGGCCAGCAAGAGCTTTCAGTGCTAGCCCCTTTGGTGTGGGAGCAGTGGCTGGACGTTTTGAATTTCGGAGCTGGGCTGTGGCTGTGCTGAGTGGAAACGTCCCCACTGTGCTGTGGCTAGGAAGCTCAGAGCGCCAGTGCTTGTGGGGCTGTGGAAGGGCTGCCTAGGGAAGGTGATGGCCAGCAAGAGCTTTCAGTGCTAGCCCCTTTGGGTGTGGGAGCAGTGGCTGGACGTTTCCGATTTGGGAGCTGGGCTGTGGCTGTGCTGAGAAGGAACGTCCCCACTGTGCTATGGCTAGGAAGCTCAGAGCGCCAGTGCTTGTGGGGCTGTGGAAGGGCTGCCTAGGGCAGGTGATGGCCAGCAAGCGCTTTCAGTGCTAGCCCCTTTGGTGTGGGAACAGTGGCTGGACATTTCGAATTTCGGAGCTGGGCTCTGGCTGTGCCGAGAAGGACCGTCCCCACTGTGCTGTGGCTAGGAAGCTCAGAGCGCCAGTGCTTGTGGGGCTGTGGAAGGGCTGCCTGGGGAAGGTGATGGCCAGCAAGAGCTTTCAGTGCTAGCCCCTTTGGTGTGGGAGCAGTGGCTGGACGTTTTGAATTTTGGAGCTGGGCTCTGGCTGTGCTGAGAAGGACCGTCCCCAGTGTGCTGTGGCTAGGAAGCTCAGAGCGCCAGTGCTTGTGGGGCTGTGGAAGGGCTGCCTAGGGCAGGTGATGGCCAGCAAGAGCTTTCAGTGCTAGCCCCTTTGGTGTGGGAGCAGTGGCTGGACGTTTCCGACTTGGGAGCTGGGCTGTGGCTGTGCTGAGAAGGAACGTCCCCACTGTGCTGTGGCTAGGAAGCTCAGAGCGCCAGTGCTTGTGGGGCTGTGGAAGGGCTGCCTAGGGAAGGTGATGGCCAGCAAGAGCTTTCAGTGCTAGCCCCTTTGGTGTGGGAGCAGTGGCTGGACGTTTTGAATTTCGGAGCTGGGCTCTGGCTGTGCTGAGTGGAAACGTCCCCACTGTGCTGTGGCTAGGAAGCTCAGAGCGCCAGTGCTTGTGGGGCTGTGGAAGGGCTGCCTAGGGCAGGTGATGGCCAGCAAGAGCTTTCAGTGCTAGCCCCTTTGGTGTGGGAGCAGTGGCTGGACGTTTTGAATTTTGGAGCTGGGCTGTGGCTGTGCTGAGAAGGAACGTCCCCACTGTGCTGTGGCTAGGAAGGTCACAGCGCCTGTGCTTGTGGGGCTGTGGAAGGGCTGCCTAGGGAAGGTGATGGCCAGCAAGAGCTTTCAGTGCTAGTCCCTTTGGTGTGGGAACAGTGGCTGGACGTTTTGAATTTCGGAGCTGGGCTGTGGCTGTGCTGAGTGGAAACGTTCCCACTGTGCTGTGGCTAGGAAGCTCAGAGCGCCAGTGCTTGTGGGGCTGTGGAAGGGCTGCCTAGGGAAGGTGATGGCCAGCAAGAGCTTTCAGTGCTAGCCCCTTTGGTGTGGGAGCAGTGGCTGGATGTTTTGAATTTCGGAGCTGGGCTGTGGCTGTGCCGAGAAGGACCGTCCCCACTGTGCTGTGGCTAGGAAGCTCAGAGCGCCAGTGCTTGTGGGGCTGTGAAAGGGCTGCGTAGGACAGGTGATGGCCAGCAAGAGCTTTCAGTGCTAGCCCCTTTGGTGTGGGAGCAGTGGCTGGACGTTTTGAATTTTGGAGCTGGGCTGTGACTGTGCCGAGAAGGAACGTCCCCACTGTGCTGTGGCTAGGAAGCTCAGAGCGCCAGTGCTTGTGGGGCTGTGGAAGGGCTGCCTAGGGCAGGTGATGGCCAGCAAGCGCTTTCAGTGCTAGCCCCTTTGGTGTGGGAGCAGTGGCTGGACGTTTTGAATTTCGGAGCTGGGCTGTGGCTGTGCCGAGAATGAACGTCCCCACTGTGCTGTGGCTAGGAAGCTCAGAGCGCCAGTGCTTGTGGGGCTGTGGAAGGGCTGCCTAGGGAAGGTGATGGCCAGCAAGAGCTTTCAGTGCTAGCCCCTTTGGTGTGGGAGCAGTGGCTGGACGTTTCGAATTTCGGAGCTGGGCTGTGGCTGTGCTGAG
Source organism: Aptenodytes patagonicus (assembly GCF_965638725.1). Lineage (NCBI taxonomy): Eukaryota > Metazoa > Chordata > Aves > Sphenisciformes > Spheniscidae > Aptenodytes > Aptenodytes patagonicus. The sequence goes on along the minus strand of NW_027472032.1, from coordinate 282,775 downwards.
TGGAAACGTCCCCACTGTGCTGTGGCTAGGAAGCTCAGAGCGCCAGTGCTTGTGGGGCTGTGGAAGGGCTGCCTAGGGAAGGTGATGGCCAGCAAGAGGTTTCAGTGCTAGCCCCTTTGGTGTGGGAGCAGTGGCTGGACGTTTCCGATTTGGGAGCTGAGCTCTGGTTGTGCCGAGAAGGAACGTCCCCACTGTGCTGTGGCTAGGAAGCTCAGAGCGCCAGTGCTTGTGGGGCTGTGGAAGGGCTGCCTAGGGAAGGTGATGGCCAGCAAGAGCTTTCAGTGCTAGCCCCTTTGGTGTGGGAGCAGTGGCTGGACGTTTCGAATTTCGGAGCTGGGCTGTGGCTGTGCCGAAAAGGAACGTCCCCACTGTGCTGTGGCTAGGAAGGTCACAGCGCCAGTGCTTGTGGGGCTGTGGAAGGGCTGCCTAGGGAAGGTGATGGCCAGCAAGAGGTTTCAGTGCTAGCCCCTTTGGTGTGGGAGCAGTGGCTGGACGTTTCCGATTTGGGAGCTGAGCTCTGGCTGTGCCGAGAAGGAACGTCCCCACTGTGCTGTGGCTAGGAAGCTCAGAGCGCCAGTGCTTGTGGGGCTGTGAAAGGGCTGCGTAGGACAGGTGATGGCCAGCAAGAGCTTTCAGTGCTAGCCCCTTTGGTGTGGGAGCAGTGGCTGGACGTTTCCGATTTGGGAGCTGGGCTCTGGCTGTGCTGAGAAGGAACGTCCCCACTGTGCTGTGGCTAGGAAGCTCAGAGCGCCAGTGCTTGTGGGGCTGTGGAAGGGCTGCCTAGGGCAGGTGATGGCCAGCAAGAGCTTTCAGTGCTAGCCCCTTTGGTGTGGGAGCAGTGGCTGGACGTTTTGAATTTCGGAGCTGGGCTGTGGCTGTGCTGAGAAGGAACGTCCCCACTGTGCTGTGGCTAGGAAGCTCAGAGCGCCAGTGCTTGTGGGGCTGTGGAAGGGCTGCCTGGGGAAGGTGATGGCCAGCAAGCGCTTTCAGTGCTAGCCCCTTTGGTGTGGGAGCAGTGGCTGGACGTTTTGAATTTCGGACCTGAGCTCTGGCTGTGCCGAGAAGGAACGTCCCCACTGTGCTGTGGCTAGGAAGCTCAGAGCGCCAGTGCTTGTGGGGCTGTGGAAGGGCTGCCTAGGGCAGGTGATGGCCAGCAAGAGCTTTCAGTGCTAGCCCCTTTGGTGTGGGAGCAGTGGCTGGACATTTCGAATTTCGAAGCTGGGCTGTGGCTGTGCCGAGAAGGACCGTCCCCACTGTGCTGTGGCTAGGAAGCTCAGAGCGCCAGTGCTTGTGGGGCTGTGGAAGGGCTGCCTAGGGAAGGTGATGGCCAGCAAGAGCTTTCAGTGCTAGCCCCTTTGGTGTGGGAGCAGTGGCTGGACGTTTTGAATTTGGGAGCTGGGCTCTGGCTGTGCTGAGTGGAAACATCCCCACTGTGCTGTGGCTAGGAAGCTGAGAGCGCCAGTGCTTGTGGGGCTGTGGAAGGGCTGCCTAGGGAAGGTGATGGCCAGCAAGAGCTTTCAGTGCTAGCCCCTTTGGTGTGGGAGCAGTGGCTGGACGTTTCGAATTTCGGAGCTGGGCTGTGGCTGTGCCGAGAAGGAACGTCCCCACTGTGCTGTGGCTAGGAAGCTCAGAGCGCCAGTGCTTGTGGGGCTGTGGAAGGGCTGCCTAGGGAAGGTGATGGCCAGCAAGAGCTTTCAGTGCTAGCCCCTTTGGTGTGGGAGCAGTGGCTGGACGTTTTGAATTTGGGAGCTGGGCTCTGGCTGTGCTGAGTGGAAACATCCCCACTGTGCTGTGGCTAGGAAGCTGAGAGCGCCAGTGCTTGTGGGGCTGTGGAAGGGCTGCCTAGGGAAGGTGATGGCCAGCAAGAGCTTTCAGTGCTAGCCCCTTTGGTGTGGGAGCAGTGGCTGGACGTTTCGAATTTCGGAGCTGGGCTGTGGCTGTGCCGAGAAGGAACGTCCCCACTGTGCTGTGGCTAGGAAGCTCAGAGCGCCAGTGCTTGTGGGGCTGTGGAAGGGCTGCCTAGGGAAGGTGATGGCCAGCAAGAGCTTTCAGTGCTAGCCCCTTTGGTGTGGGAGCAGTGGCTGGACGTTTTGAATTTCGAAGCTGGGCTCTGGCTGTGCTGAGAAGGACCGTCCCCACTGTGCTGTGGCTAGGAAGCTCAGAGCGCCAGTGCTTGTGGGGCTGTGGAAGGGCTGCCTAGGGAAGGTGATGGCCAGCAAGAGCTTTCAGTGCTAGCCCCTTTGGTGTGGGAGCAGTGGCTGGACGTTTCGAATTTCGGAGCTGGGCTGTGGCTGTGCCGAGAACGACCGTCCCCACTGTGCTGTGGCTAGGAAGCTCAGAGCGCCTGTGCTTGTGGGGCTGTGGAAGGGCTGCCTAGGGCAGGTGATGGCCAGCAAGAGCTTTCAGTGCTAGCCCCTTTGGTGTGGGAGCAGTGGATGGACGTTTTGAATTTCGGAGCTGGGCTGTGGCTGTGCCGAAAAGGAACGTCCCCACTGTGCTGTGGCTAGGAAGCTCAGAGCGCCAGTGCTTGTGGGGCTGTGGAAGGGCTGCCTAGGGAAGGTGATGGCCAGCAAGAGCTTTCAGTGCTAGCCCCTTTGGTGTGGGAACAGTGGCTGGACATTTCGAATTTCGGAGCTGGGCTCTGGCTGTGCCGAGAAGGAACGTCCCCACTGTGCTGTGGCTAGGAAGCTCAGAGCGCCAGTGCTTGTGGGGCTGTGGAAGGGCTGCCTAGGGAAGGTGATGGCCAGCAAGAGCTTTCAGTGCTAGCTCCATTGGGTGTGGGAGCAGTGGCTGGACGTTTCCGATTTGGGAGCTGGGCTGTGGCTGTGCCGAGAAGGAACGTCCCCACTGTGCTGTGGCTAGGAAGCTCAGAGCGCCAGTGCTTGTGGGGCTGTGGAAGGGCTGCCTGGGGAAGGTGATGGCCAGCAAGCGCTTTCAGTGCTAGCCCCTTTGGTGTGGGAGCAGTGGCTGGACGTTTTGAATTTTGGAGCTGGGCTCTGGCTGTACTGAGTGGAAACGTCCCCACTGTGCTGTGGCTAGGAAGCTCAGAGCGCCAGTGCTTGTGGGGCTGTGGAAGGGCTGCCTAGGGAAGGTGATGGCCAGGAAGAGCTTTCAGTGCTAGCCCCTTTGGTGTGGGAGCAGTGGCTGGACGTTTTGAATTTCGGAGCTGGGCTGTGGCTGTGCCGAGAAGGAACGTCCCCACTGTGCTGTGGCTAGGAAGCTCAGAGCGCCAGTGCTTGTGGGGCTGTGGAAGGGCTGCCTAGGGCAGGTGATGGCCAGCAAGAGGTTTCAGTGCTAGCCCCTTTGGTGTGGGAGCAGTGGCTGGACATTTCGAATTTCGAAGCTGGGCTGTGGCTGTGCCGAGAAGGACCGTCCCCACTGTGCTGTGGCTAGGAAGCTCAGAGCGCCAGTGCTTGTGGGGCTGTGGAAGGGCTGCCTAGGGAAGGTGATGGCCAGCAAGAGCTTTCAGTGCTAGCCCCTTTGGTGTGGGAGCAGTGGCTGGACGTTTCGAATTTCGGAGCTGGGCTGTGGCTGTGCCGAAAAGGAACGTCCCCACTGTGCTGTGGCTAGGAAGGTCACAGCGCCAGTGCTTGTGGGGCTGTGGAAGGGCTGCCTAGGGAAGGTGATGGCCAGCAAGAGGTTTCAGTGCTAGCCCCTTTGGTGTGGGAGCAGTGGCTGGACGTTTCCGATTTGGGAGCTGAGCTCTGGCTGTGCCGAGAAGGAACGTCCCCACTGTGCTGTGGCTAGGAAGCTCAGAGCGCCAGTGCTTGTGGGGCTGTGGAAGGGCTGCCTGGGGAAGGTGATGGCCAGCAAGAGCTTTCAGTGCTAGCCCCTTTGGTGTGGGAGCAGTGGCTGGACGTTTTGAATTTTGGAGCTGGGCTCTGGCTGTGCTGAGAAGGACCGTCCCCAGTGTGCTGTGGCTAGGAAGCTCAGAGCGCCAGTGCTTGTGGGGCTGTGGAAGGGCTGCCTAGGGCAGGTGATGGCCAGCAAGAGGTTTCAGTGCTAGCCCCTTTGGTGTGGGAGCAGTGGCTGGACGTTTCCGATTTGGGAGCTGAGCTCTGGCTGTGCCGAGAAGGAACGTCCCCACTGTGCTGTGGCTAGGAAGCTCAGAGCGCCAGTGCTTGTGGGGCTGTGGAAGGGCTGCCTAGGGAAGGTGATGGCCAGCAAGAGCTTTCAGTGCTAGCCCCTTTGGTGTGGGAGCAGTGGCTGGACGTTTCGAATTTCGGAGCTGGGCTGTGGCTGTGCCGAAAAGGAACGTCCCCACTGTGCTGTGGCTAGGAAGCTCAGAGCGCCAGTGCTTGTGGGGCTGTGGAAGGGCTGCCTAGGGAAGGTGATGGCCAGCAAGAGGTTTCAGTGCTAGCCCCTTTGGTGTGGGAGCAGTGGCTGGACGTTTCCGATTTGGGAGCTGAGCTCTGGCTGTGCCGAGAAGGAACGTCCCCACTGTGCTGTGGCTAGGAAGCTCAGAGCGCCAGTGCTTGTGGGGCTGTGGAAGGGCTGCCTGGGGAAGGTGATGGCCAGCAAGAGCTTTCAGTGCTAGCCCCTTTGGTGTGGGAGCAGTGGCTGGACGTTTTGAATTTTGGAGCTGGGCTCTGGCTGTGCTGAGAAGGACCGTCCCCAGTGTGCTGTGGCTAGGAAGCTCAGAGCGCCAGTGCTTGTGGGGCTGTGGAAGGGCTGCCTAGGGCAGGTGATGGCCAGCAAGAGCTTTCAGTGCTAGCCCCTTTGCTGTGGGAGCAGTGGCTGGACGTTTCCGACTTGGGAGCTGGGCTGTGGCTGTGCTGAGAAGGAACGTCCCCACTGTGCTGTGGCTAGGAAGCTCAGAGCGCCAGTGCTTGTGGGGCTGTGGAAGGGCTGCCTAGGGAAGGTGATGGCCAGCAAGAGCTTTCAGTGCTAGCCCCTTTGGTGTGGGAGCAGTGGCTGGACGTTTTGAATTTCGGAGCTGGGCTCTGGCTGTGCTGAGTGGAAACGTCCCCACTGTGCTGTGGCTAGGAAGCTCAGAGCGCCAGTGCTTGTGGGGCTGTGGAAGGGCTGCCTAGGGCAGGTGATGGCCAGCAAGAGCTTTCAGTGCTAGCCCCTTTGGTGTGGGAGCAGTGGCTGGACGTTTTGAATTTTGGAGCTGGGCTGTGGCTGTGCTGAGAAGGACCGTCCCCACTGTGCTGTGGCTAGGAAGGTCACAGCGCCTGTGCTTGTGGGGCTGTGGAAGGGCTGCCTAGGGAAGGTGATGGCCAGCAAGAGCTTTCAGTGCTAGTCCCTTTGGTGTGGGAACAGTGGCTGGACGTTTTGAATTTCGGAGCTGGGCTGTGGCTGTGCTGAGTGGAAACGTCCCCACTGTGCTGTGGCTAGGAAGCTCAGAGCGCCAGTGCTTGTGGGGCTGTGGAAGGGCTGCCTAGGGAAGGTGATGGCCAGCAAGAGCTTTCAGTGCTAGCCCCTTTGGTGTGGGAGCAGTGGCTGGACGTTTCGAATTTCGGAGCTGGGCTGTGGCTGTGCTGAGAAGGACCGTCCCCACTGTGCTGTGGCTAGGAAGCTCAGAGCGCCAGTGCTTGTGGGGCTGTGAAAGGGCTGCGTAGGACAGGTGATGGCCAGCAAGAGCTTTCAGTGCTAGCCCCTTTGGTGTGGGAGCAGTGGCTGGACGTTTTGAATTTTGGAGCTGGGCTGTGACTGTGCCGAGAAGGAACGTCCCCACTGTGCTGTGGCTAGGAAGCTCAGAGCGCCAGTGCTTGTGGGGCTGTGGAAGGGCTGCCTAGGGCAGGTGATGGCCAGCAAGCGCTTTCAGTGCTAGCCCCTTTGGTGTGGGAGCAGTGGCTGGACGTTTTGAATTTCGGAGCTGGGCTGTGGCTGTGCCGAGAATGAACGTCCCCACTGTGCTGTGGCTAGGAAGCTCAGAGCGCCAGTGCTTGTGGGGCTGTGGAAGGGCTGCCTAGGGAAGGTGATGGCCAGCAAGAGCTTTCAGTGCTAGCCCCTTTGGTGTGGGAGCAGTGGCTGGACGTTTCGAATTTCGGAGCTGGGCTGTGGCTGTGCTGAGTGGAAACGTCCCCACTGTGCTGTGGCTAGGAAGCTCAGAGCGCCAGTGCTTGTGGGGCTGTGGAAGGGCTGCCTAGGGAAGGTGATGGCCAGCAAGAGGTTTCAGTGCTAGCCCCTTTGGTGTGGGAGCAGTGGCTGGACGTTTCCGATTTGGGAGCTGAGCTCTGGCTGTGCCGAGAAGGAACGTCCCCACTGTGCTGTGGCTAGGAAGCTCAGAGCGCCAGTGCTTGTGGGGCTGTGGAAGGGCTGCCTAGGGAAGGTGATGGCCAGCAAGAGCTTTCAGTGCTAGCCCCTTTGGTGTGGGAGCAGTGGCTGGACGTTTCGAATTTCGGAGCTGGGCTGTGGCTGTGCCGAAAAGGAACGTCCCCACTGTGCTGTGGCTAGGAAGGTCACAGCGCCAGTGCTTGTGGGGCTGTGGAAGGGCTGCCTAGGGAAGGTGATGGCCAGCAAGAGGTTTCAGTGCTAGCCCCTTTGGTGTGGGAGCAGTGGCTGGACGTTTCCGATTTGGGAGCTGAGCTCTGGCTGTGCCGAGAAGGAACGTCCCCACTGTGCTGTGGCTAGGAAGCTCAGAGCGCCAGTGCTTGTGGGGCTGTGAAAGGGCTGCGTAGGACAGGTGATGGCCAGCAAGAGCTTTCAGTGCTAGCCCCTTTGGTGTGGGAGCAGTGGCTGGACGTTTCCGATTTGGGAGCTGGGCTCTGGCTGTGCTGAGAAGGAACGTCCCCACTGTGCTGTGGCTAGGAAGCTCAGAGCGCCAGTGCTTGTGGGGCTGTGGAAGGGCTGCCTAGGGCAGGTGATGGCCAGCAAGAGCTTTCAGTGCTAGCCCCTTTGGTGTGGGAGCAGTGGCTGGACGTTTTGAATTTCGGAGCTGGGCTGTGGCTGTGCTGAGAAGGAACGTCCCCACTGTGCTGTGGCTAGGAAGCTCAGAGCGCCAGTGCTTGTGGGGCTGTGGAAGGGCTGCCTGGGGAAGGTGATGGCCAGCAAGCGCTTTCAGTGCTAGCCCCTTTGGTGTGGGAGCAGTGGCTGGACGTTTTGAATTTCGGACCTGAGCTCTGGCTGTGCCGAGAAGGAACGTCCCCACTGTGCTGTGGCTAGGAAGCTCAGAGCGCCAGTGCTTGTGGGGCTGTGGAAGGGCTGCCTAGGGCAGGTGATGGCCAGCAAGAGCTTTCAGTGCTAGCCCCTTTGGTGTGGGAGCAGTGGCTGGACATTTCGAATTTCGAAGCTGGGCTGTGGCTGTGCCGAGAAGGACCGTCCCCACTGTGCTGTGGCTAGGAAGCTCAGAGCGCCAGTGCTTGTGGGGCTGTGGAAGGGCTGCCTAGGGAAGGTGATGGCCAGCAAGAGCTTTCAGTGCTAGCCCCTTTGGTGTGGGAGCAGTGGCTGGACGTTTTGAATTTCGGAGCTGGGCTGTGGCTGTGCCGAGAAGGACCGTCCCCACTGTTCTGTGGCTAGGAAGCTCAGAGCGCCAGTGCTTGTGGGGCTGTGGAAGGGCTGCCTAGGGAAGGTGATGGCCAGCAAGAGCTTTCAGTGCTAGCCCCTTTGGTGTGGGAGCAGTGGCTGGACGTTTTGAATTTGGGAGCTGGGCTCTGGCTGTGCTGAGTGGAAACATCCCCACTGTGCTGTGGCTAGGAAGCTGAGAGCGCCAGTGCTTGTGGGGCTGTGGAAGGGCTGCCTAGGGAAGGTGATGGCCAGCAAGAGCTTTCAGTGCTAGCCCCTTTGGTGTGGGAGCAGTGGCTGGACGTTTCGAATTTCGGAGCTGGGCTGTGGCTGTGCCGAGAAGGAACGTCCCCACTGTGCTGTGGCTAGGAAGCTCAGAGCGCCAGTGCTTGTGGGGCTGTGGAAGGGCTGCCTAGGGAAGGTGATGGCCAGCAAGAGCTTTCAGTGCTAGCCCCTTTGGTGTGGGAGCAGTGGCTGGACGTTTTGAATTTCGAAGCTGGGCTCTGGCTGTGCTGAGAAGGACCGTCCCCACTGTGCTGTGGCTAGGAAGCTCAGAGCGCCAGTGCTTGTGGGGCTGTGGAAGGGCTGCCTAGGGAAGGTGATGGCCAGCAAGAGCTTTCAGTGCTAGCCCCTTTGGTGTGGGAGCAGTGGCTGGACGTTTTGAATTTCGGAGCTGGGCTGTGGCTGTGCCGAGAAGGAACGTCCCCACTGTGCTGTGGCTAGGAAGCTCAGAGCGCCTGTGCTTGTGGGGCTGTGGAAGGGCTGCCTAGGGCAGGTGATGGCCAGCAAGAGCTTTCAGTGCTAGCCCCTTTGGTGTGGGAGCAGTGGATGGACGTTTTGAATTTCGGAGCTGGGCTGTGGCTGTGCCGAAAAGGAACGTCCCCACTGTGCTGTGGCTAGGAAGCTCAGAGCGCCAGTGCTTGTGGGGCTGTGGAAGGGCTGCCTAGGGAAGGTGATGGCCAGCAAGAGCTTTCAGTGCTAGCCCCTTTGGTGTGGGAACAGTGGCTGGACATTTCGAATTTCGGAGCTGGGCTCTGGCTGTGCCGAGAAGGAACGTCCCCACTGTGCTGTGGCTAGGAAGCTCAGAGCGCCAGTGCTTGTGGGGCTGTGGAAGGGCTGCCTAGGGAAGGTGATGGCCAGCAAGAGCTTTCAGTGCTAGCTCCATTGGGTGTGGGAGCAGTGGCTGGACGTTTCCGATTTGGGAGCTGGGCTGTGGCTGTGCCGAGAAGGAACGTCCCCACTGTGCTGTGGCTAGGAAGCTCAGAGCGCCAGTGCTTGTGGGGCTGTGGAAGGGCTGCCTGGGGAAGGTGATGGCCAGCAAGCGCTTTCAGTGCTAGCCCCTTTGGTGTGGGAGCAGTGGCTGGACGTTTTGAATTTTGGAGCTGGGCTCTGGCTGTACTGAGTGGAAACGTCCCCACTGTGCTGTGGCTAGGAAGCTCAGAGCGCCAGTGCTTGTGGGGCTGTGGAAGGGCTGCCTAGGGAAGGTGATGGCCAGGAAGAGCTTTCAGTGCTAGCCCCTTTGGTGTGGGAGCAGTGGCTGGACGTTTTGAATTTCGGAGCTGGGCTGTGGCTGTGCCGAGAAGGAACGTCCCCACTGTGCTGTGGCTAGGAAGCTCAGAGCGCCAGTGCTTGTGGGGCTGTGGAAGGGCTGCCTAGGGCAGGTGATGGCCAGCAAGAGCTTTCAGTGCTAGCCCCTTTGGTGTGGGAGCAGTGGCTGGACATTTCGAATTTCGAAGCTGGGCTGTGGCTGTGCCGAGAAGGACCGTCCCCACTGTGCTGTGGCTAGGAAGCTCAGAGCGCCAGTGCTTGTGGGGCTGTGGAAGGGCTGCCTAGGGAAGGTGATGGCCAGCAAGAGCTTTCAGTGCTAGCCCCTTTGGTGTGGGAGCAGTGGCTGGACGTTTCCGACTTGGGAGCTGGGCTGTGGCTGTGCTGAGAAGGAACGTCCCCACTGTGCTGTGGCTAGGAAGCTCAGAGCGCCAGTGCTTGTGGGGCTGTGAAAGGGCTGCGTAGGACAGGTGATGGCCAGCAAGAGCTTTCAGTGCTAGCCCCTTTGGTGTGGGAGCAGTGGCTGGACGTTTTGAATTTTGGAGCTGGGCTGTGACTGTGCCGAGAAGGAACGTCCCCACTGTGCTGTGGCTAGGAAGCTCAGAGCGCCAGTGCTTGTGGGGCTGTGGAAGGGCTGCCTAGGGCAGGTGATGGCCAGCAAGCGCTTTCAGTGCTAGCCCCTTTGGTGTGGGAGCAGTGGCTGGACGTTTTGAATTTCGGAGCTGGGCTGTGGCTGTGCCGAGAATGAACGTCCCCACTGTGCTGTGGCTAGGAAGCTCAGAGCGCCAGTGCTTGTGGGGCTGTGGAAGGGCTGCCTAGGGAAGGTGATGGCCAGCAAGAGCTTTCAGTGCTAGCCCCTTTGGTGTGGGAGCAGTGGCTGGACGTTTCGAATTTCGGAGCTGGGCTGTGGCTGTGCTGAGTGGAAACGTCCCCACTGTGCTGTGGCTAGGAAGCTCAGAGCGCCAGTGCTTGTGGGGCTGTGGAAGGGCTGCCTAGGGAAGGTGATGGCCAGCAAGAGGTTTCAGTGCTAGCCCCTTTGGTGTGGGAGCAGTGGCTGGACGTTTCCGATTTGGGAGCTGAGCTCTGGCTGTGCCGAGAAGGAACGTCCCCACTGTGCTGTGGCTAGGAAGCTCAGAGCGCCAGTGCTTGTGGGGCTGTGGAAGGGCTGCCTAGGGAAGGTGATGGCCAGCAAGAGCTTTCAGTGCTAGCCCCTTTGGTGTGGGAGCAGTGGCTGGACGTTTCGAATTTCGGAGCTGGGCTGTGGCTGTGCCGAAAAGGAACGTCCCCACTGTGCTGTGGCTAGGAAGGTCACAGCGCCAGTGCTTGTGGGGCTGTGGAAGGGCTGCCTAGGGAAGGTGATGGCCAGCAAGAGGTTTCAGTGCTAGCCCCTTTGGTGTGGGAGCAGTGGCTGGACGTTTCCGATTTGGGAGCTGAGCTCTGGCTGTGCCGAGAAGGAACGTCCCCACTGTGCTGTGGCTAGGAAGCTCAGAGCGCCAGTGCTTGTGGGGCTGTGAAAGGGCTGCGTAGGACAGGTGATGGCCAGCAAGAGCTTTCAGTGCTAGCCCCTTTGGTGTGGGAGCAGTGGCTGGACGTTTCCGATTTGGGAGCTGGGCTCTGGCTGTGCTGAGAAGGAACGTCCCCACTGTGCTGTGGCTAGGAAGCTCAGAGCGCCAGTGCTTGTGGGGCTGTGGAAGGGCTGCCTAGGGCAGGTGATGGCCAGCAAGAGCTTTCAGTGCTAGCCCCTTTGGTGTGGGAGCAGTGGCTGGACGTTTTGAATTTCGGAGCTGGGCTGTGGCTGTGCTGAGAAGGAACGTCCCCACTGTGCTGTGGCTAGGAAGCTCAGAGCGCCAGTGCTTGTGGGGCTGTGGAAGGGCTGCCTGGGGAAGGTGATGGCCAGCAAGCGCTTTCAGTGCTAGCCCCTTTGGTGTGGGAGCAGTGGCTGGACGTTTTGAATTTCGGACCTGAGCTCTGGCTGTGCCGAGAAGGAACGTCCCCACTGTGCTGTGGCTAGGAAGCTCAGAGCGCCAGTGCTTGTGGGGCTGTGGAAGGGCTGCCTAGGGCAGGTGATGGCCAGCAAGAGCTTTCAGTGCTAGCCCCTTTGGTGTGGGAGCAGTGGCTGGACATTTCGAATTTCGAAGCTGGGCTGTGGCTGTGCCGAGAAGGACCGTCCCCACTGTGCTGTGGCTAGGAAGCTCAGAGCGCCAGTGCTTGTGGGGCTGTGGAAGGGCTGCCTAGGGAAGGTGATGGCCAGCAAGAGCTTTCAGTGCTAGCCCCTTTGGTGTGGGAGCAGTGGCTGGACGTTTTGAATTTCGGAGCTGGGCTGTGGCTGTGCCGAGAAGGACCGTCCCCACTGTTCTGTGGCTAGGAAGCTCAGAGCGCCAGTGCTTGTGGGGCTGTGGAAGGGCTGCCTAGGGAAGGTGATGGCCAGCAAGAGCTTTCAGTGCTAGCCCCTTTGGTGTGGGAGCAGTGGCTGGACGTTTTGAATTTGGGAGCTGGGCTCTGGCTGTGCTGAGTGGAAACATCCCCACTGTGCTGTGGCTAGGAAGCTGAGAGCGCCAGTGCTTGTGGGGCTGTGGAAGGGCTGCCTAGGGAAGGTGATGGCCAGCAAGAGCTTTCAGTGCTAGCCCCTTTGGTGTGGGAGCAGTGGCTGGACGTTTCGAATTTCGGAGCTGGGCTGTGGCTGTGCTGAGAAGGAACGTCCCCACTGTGCTGTGGCTAGGAAGCTCAGAGCGCCAGTGCTTGTGGGGCTGTGGAAGGGCTGCCTAGGGAAGGTGATGGCCAGCAAGAGCTTTCAGTGCTAGCCCCTTTGGTGTGGGAGCAGTGGCTGGACGTTTTGAATTTCGAAGCTGGGCTCTGGCTGTGCTGAGAAGGACCGTCCCCACTGTGCTGTGGCTAGGAAGCTCAGAGCGCCAGTGCTTGTGGGGCTGTGGAAGGGCTGCCTAGGGAAGGTGATGGCCAGCAAGAGCTTTCAGTGCTAGCCCCTTTGGTGTGGGAGCAGTGGCTGGACGTTTTGAATTTCGGAGCTGTGCTGTGGCTGTGCCGAGAAGGAACGTCCCCACTGTGCTGTGGCTAGGAAGCTCAGAGCGCCTGTGCTTGTGGGGCTGTGGAAGGGCTGCCTAGGGCAGGTGATGGCCAGCAAGAGCTTTCAGTGCTAGCCCCTTTGGTGTGGGAGCAGTGGATGGACGTTTTGAATTTCGGAGCTGGGCTGTGGCTGTGCCGAAAAGGAACGTCCCCACTGTGCTGTGGCTAGGAAGCTCAGAGCGCCAGTGCTTGTGGGGCTGTGGAAGGGCTGCCTAGGGAAGGTGATGGCCAGCAAGAGCTTTCAGTGCTAGCCCCTTTGGTGTGGGAACAGTGGCTGGACATTTCGAATTTCGGAGCTGGGCTCTGGCTGTGCCGAGAAGGAACGTCCCCACTGTGCTGTGGCTAGGAAGCTCAGAGCGCCAGTGCTTGTGGGGCTGTGGAAGGGCTGCCTAGGGAAGGTGATGGCCAGCAAGAGCTTTCAGTGCTAGCTCCATTGGGTGTGGGAGCAGTGGCTGGACGTTTCCGATTTGGGAGCTGGGCTGTGGCTGTGCCGAGAAGGAACGTCCCCACTGTGCTGTGGCTAGGAAGCTCAGAGCGCCAGTGCTTGTGGGGCTGTGGAAGGGCTGCCTGGGGAAGGTGATGGCCAGCAAGCGCTTTCAGTGCTAGCCCCTTTGGTGTGGGAGCAGTGGCTGGACGTTTTGAATTTTGGAGCTGGGCTCTGGCTGTACTGAGTGGAAACGTCCCCACTGTGCTGTGGCTAGGAAGCTCAGAGCGCCAGTGCTTGTGGGGCTGTGGAAGGGCTGCCTAGGGAAGGTGATGGCCAGGAAGAGCTTTCAGTGCTAGCCCCTTTGGTGTGGGAGCAGTGGCTGGACGTTTTGAATTTCGGAGCTGGGCTGTGGCTGTGCCGAGAAGGAACGTCCCCACTGTGCTGTGGCTAGGAAGCTCAGAGCGCCAGTGCTTGTGGGGCTGTGGAAGGGCTGCCTAGGGCAGGTGATGGCCAGCAAGAGCTTTCAGTGCTAGCCCCTTTGGTGTGGGAGCAGTGGCTGGACATTTCGAATTTCGAAGCTGGGCTGTGGCTGTGCCGAGAAGGACCGTCCCCACTGTGCTGTGGCTAGGAAGCTCAGAGCGCCAGTGCTTGTGGGGCTGTGGAAGGGCTGCCTAGGGAAGGTGATGGCCAGCAAGAGCTTTCAGTGCTAGCCCCTTTGGTGTGGGAGCAGTGGCTGGACGTTTCCGACTTGGGAGCTGGGCTGTGGCTGTGCTGAGAAGGAACGTCCCCACTGTGCTGTGGCTAGGAAGCTCAGAGCGCCAGTGCTTGTGGGGCTGTGGAAGGGCTGCCTAGGGAAGGTGATGGCCAGCAAGAGCTTTCAGTGCTAGCCCCTTTGGTGTGGGAGCAGTGGCTGGACATTTCGAATTTCGAAGCTGGGCTGTGGCTGTGCCGAGAAGGACCGTCCCCACTGTGCTGTGGCTAGGAAGCTCAGAGCGCCAGTGCTTGTGGGGCTGTGGAAGGGCTGCCTAGGGAAGGTGATGGCCAGCAAGAGCTTTCAGTGCTAGCCCCTTTGGTGTGGGAGCAGTGGCTGGATGTTTTGAATTTCGGAGCTGGGCTGTGGCTGTGCCGAGAAGGAACGTCCCCACTGTGCTGTGGCTAGGAAGCTCAGAGCGCCAGTGCTTGTGGGGCTGTGGAAGGGCTGCCTAGGGAAGGTGATGGCCAGCAAGCGCTTTCAGTGCTAGCCCCTTTGGTGTGGGAGCAGTGGCTGGACGTTTTGAATTTCGGAGCTGGGCTGTGGCTGTGCTGAGAAGGAACGTCCCCACTGTGCTGTGGCTAGGAAGCTCAGAGCGCCTGTGCTTGTGGGGCTGTGGAAGGGCTGCCTAGGGAAGGTGATGGCCAGCAAGAGCTTTCAGTGCTAGCCCCTTTGGTGTGGGAGCAGTGGCTGGACGTTTCGAATTTCGAAGCTGGGCTCTGGCTGTGCTGAGTGGAAACGTCCCCACTGTGCTGTGGCTAGGAAGCTCAGAGCGCCAGTGCTTGTGGGGCTGTGGAAGGGCTGCCTAGGGAAGGTGATGGCCAGCAAGAGCTTTCAGTGCTAGCCCCTTTGGTGTGGGAGCAGTGGCTGGACGTTTTGAATTTCGGAGCTGGGCTCTGGCTGTGCTGAGTGGAAACGTCCCCACTGTGCTGTGGCTAGGAAGCTCAGAGCGCCAGTGCTTGTGGGGCTGTGGAAGGGCTGCCTAGGGCAGGTGATGGCCAGCAAGAGCTTTCAGTGCTAGCCCCTTTGGTGTGGGAGCAGTGGCTGGACGTTTTGAATTTCGGAGCTGGGCTGTGGCTGTGCTGAGAAGGAACGTCCCCACTGTGCTGTGGCTAGGAAGCTCAGAGCGCCAGTGCTTGTGGGGCTGTGGAAGGGCTGCCTAGGGAAGGTGATGGCCAGCAAGAGCTTTCAGTGCTAGCCCCTTTGGTGTGGGAGCAGTGGCTGGACGTTTCGAATTTCGGAGCTGGGCTGTGGCTGTGCCGAAAAGGAACGTCCCCACTGTGCTGTGGCTAGGAAGGTCACAGCGCCAGTGCTTGTGGGGCTGTGGAAGGGCTGCCTAGGGAAGGTGATGGCCAGCAAGAGGTTTCAGTGCTAGCCCCTTTGGTGTGGGAGCAGTGGCTGGACGTTTCCGATTTGGGAGCTGAGCTCTGGCTGTGCCGAGAAGGAACGTCCCCACTGTGCTGTGGCTAGGAAGCTCAGAGCGCCAGTGCTTGTGGGGCTGTGAAAGGGCTGCGTAGGACAGGTGATGGCCAGCAAGAGCTTTCAGTGCTAGCCCCTTTGGTGTGGGAGCAGTGGCTGGACGTTTCCGATTTGGGAGCTGGGCTCTGGCTGTGCTGAGAAGGAACGTCCCCACTGTGCTGTGGCTAGGAAGCTCAGAGCGCCAGTGCTTGTGGGGCTGTGGAAGGGCTGCCTAGGGCAGGTGATGGCCAGCAAGAGCTTTCAGTGCTAGCCCCTTTGGTGTGGGAGCAGTGGCTGGACGTTTTGAATTTCGGAGCTGGGCTGTGGCTGTGCTGAGTGGAAACGTCCCCACTGTGCTGTGGCTAGGAAGCTCAGAGCGCCAGTGCTTGTGGGGCTGTGGAAGGGCTGCCTGGGGAAGGTGATGGCCAGCAAGTGCTTTCAGTGCTAGCCCCTTTGGTGTGGGAGCAGTGGCTGGACGTTTTGAATTTCGGAGCTGGGCTGTGGCTGTGCCGAGAAGGAACGTCCCCACTGTGCTGTGGCTAGGAAGCTCAGAGCGCCAGTGCTTGTGGGGCTGTGGAAGGGCTGCCTAGGGAAGGTGATGGCCAGCAAGAGCTTTCAGTGCTAGCCCCTTTGGTGTGGGAACAGTGGCTGGACATTTCGAATTTCGAAGCTGGGCTGTGGCTGTGCCGAGAAGGACCGTCCCCACTGTGCTGTGGCTAGGAAGCTCAGAGCGCCAGTGCTTGTGGGGCTGTGGAAGGGCTGCCTAGGGAAGGTGATGGCCAGCAAGAGCTTTCAGTGCTAGCCCCTTTGGTGTGGGAGCAGTGGCTGGACGTTTCCGACTTGGGAGCTGGGCTCTGGCTGTGCTGAGAAGGAACGTCCCCACTGTGCTGTGGCTAGGAAGCTCAGAGCGCCAGTGCTTGTGGGGCTGTGGAAGGGCTGCCTAGGGAAGGTGATGGCCAGCAAGAGCTTTCAGTGCTAGCCCCTTTGGTGTGGGAACAGTGGCTGGATGTTTTGAATTTCGGAGCTGGGCTGTGGCTGTGCCGAGAAGGAACGTCCCCACTGTGCTGTGGCTAGGAAGCTCAGAGCGCCAGTGCTTGTGGGGCTGTGGAAGGGCTGCCTAGGGAAGGTGATGGCCAGCAAGCGCTTTCAGTGCTAGCCCCTTTGGTGTGGGAGCAGTGGCTGGACGTTTTGAATTTCGGAGCTGGGCTGTGGCTGTGCCGAGAAGGACCGTCCCCACTGTTCTGTGGCTAGGAAGCTCAGAGCGCCAGTGCTTGTGGGGCTGTGGAAGGGCTGCCTAGGGAAGGTGATGGCCAGCAAGAGCTTTCAGTGCTAGCCCCTTTGGTGTGGGAGCAGTGGCTGGACGTTTCGAATTTCGAAGCTGGGCTCTGGCTGTGCTGAGTGGAAACGTCCCCACTGTGCTGTGGCTAGGAAGCTCAGAGCGCCAGTGCTTGTGGGGCTGTGGAAGGGCTGCCTAGGGAAGGTGATGGCCAGCAAGAGCTTTCAGTGCTAGCCCCTTTGGTGTGGGAGCAGTGGCTGGACGTTTCGAATTTCGGAGCTGGGCTCTGGCTGTGCTGAGTGGAAACATCCCCACTGTGCTGTGGCTAGGAAGCTGAGAGCGCCAGTGCTTGTGGGGCTGTGGAAGGGCTGCCTAGGGAAGGTGATGGCCAGCAAGAGCTTTCAGTGCTAGCCCCTTTGGTGTGGGAGCAGTGGCTGGACGTTTCGAATTTCGGAGCTGGGCTCTGGCTGTGCCGAGAAGGAACGTCCCCACTGTGCTGTGGCTAGGAAGCTCAGAGCGCCAGTGCTTGTGGGGCTGTGGAAGGGCTGCCTAGGGAAGGTGATGGCCAGCAAGAGCTTTCAGTGCTAGCCCCTTTGGTGTGGGAGCAGTGGCTGGACGTTTTGAATTTCGAAGCTGGGCTCTGGCTGTGCTGAGAAGGAACGTCCCCACTGTGCTGTGGCTAGGAAGCTCAGAGCGCCAGTGCTTGTGGGGCTGTGGAAGGGCTGCCTAGGGAAGGTGATGGCCAGCAAGAGCTTTCAGTGCTAGCCCCTTTGGTGTGGGAGCAGT
This sequence comes from Aptenodytes patagonicus, assembly GCF_965638725.1. Classification (NCBI taxonomy): domain Eukaryota; kingdom Metazoa; phylum Chordata; class Aves; order Sphenisciformes; family Spheniscidae; genus Aptenodytes; species Aptenodytes patagonicus. Next base: position 266,002 of record NW_027472032.1, on the reverse strand, counting down.
GGCTGGACGTTTTGAATTTCGGAGCTGGGCTGTGGCTGTGCCGAGAAGGAACGTCCCCACTGTGCTGTGGCTAGGAAGCTCAGAGCGCCTGTGCTTGTGGGGCTGTGGAAGGGCTGCCTAGGGCAGGTGATGGCCAGCAAGAGCTTTCAGTGCTAGCCCCTTTGGTGTGGGAGCAGTGGATGGACGTTTTGAATTTCGGAGCTGGGCTGTGGCTGTGCCGAAAAGGAACGTCCCCACTGTGCTGTGGCTAGGAAGCTCAGAGCGCCAGTGCTTGTGGGGCTGTGGAAGGGCTGCCTAGGGAAGGTGATGGCCAGCAAGAGCTTTCAGTGCTAGCCCCTTTGGTGTGGGAGCAGTGGCTGGACATTTCGAATTTCGGAGCTGGGCTCTGGCTGTGCCGAGAAGGAACGTCCCCACTGTGCTGTGGCTAGGAAGCTCAGAGCGCCAGTGCTTGTGGGGCTGTGGAAGGGCTGCCTAGGGAAGGTGATGGCCAGCAAGAGCTTTCAGTGCTAGCTCCATTGGGTGTGGGAGCAGTGGCTGGACGTTTCCGATTTGGGAGCTGGGCTGTGGCTGTGCCGAGAAGGAACGTCCCCACTGTGCTGTGGCTAGGAAGCTCAGAGCGCCAGTGCTTGTGGGGCTGTGGAAGGGCTGCCTGGGGAAGGTGATGGCCAGCAAGCGCTTTCAGTGCTAGCCCCTTTGGTGTGGGAGCAGTGGCTGGACGTTTTGAATTTTGGAGCTGGGCTCTGGCTGTGCTGAGTGGAAACGTCCCCACTGTGCTGTGGCTAGGAAGCTCAGAGCGCCAGTGCTTGTGGGGCTGTGGAAGGGCTGCCTAGGGAAGGTGATGGCCAGGAAGAGCTTTCAGTGCTAGCCCCTTTGGTGTGGGAGCAGTGGCTGGACGTTTTGAATTTCGGAGCTGGGCTGTGGCTGTGCCGAGAAGGAACGTCCCCACTGTGCTGTGGCTAGGAAGCTCAGAGCGCCAGTGCTTGTGGGGCTGTGGAAGGGCTGCCTAGGGCAGGTGATGGCCAGCAAGAGCTTTCAGTGCTAGCCCCTTTGGTGTGGGAGCAGTGGCTGGACATTTCGAATTTCGAAGCTGGGCTGTGGCTGTGCTGAGAAGGACCGTCCCCACTGTGCTGTGGCTAGGAAGCTCAGAGCGCCAGTGCTTGTGGGGCTGTGGAAGGGCTGCCTAGGGCAGGTGATGGCCAGCAAGAGCTTTCAGTGCTAGCCCCTTTGGTGTGGGAGCAGTGGCTGGACGTTTCCGACTTGGGAGCTGGGCTGTGGCTGTGCTGAGAAGGAACGTCCCCACTGTGCTGTGGCTAGGAAGCTCAGAGCGCCAGTGCTTGTGGGGCTGTGGAAGGGCTGCCTAGGGAAGGTGATGGCCAGCAAGAGCTTTCAGTGCTAGCCCCTTTGGTGTGGGAGCAGTGGCTGGACATTTCGAATTTCGAAGCTGGGCTGTGGCTGTGCCGAGAAGGACCGTCCCCACTGTGGTGTGGCTAGGAAGCTCAGAGCGCCAGTGCTTGTGGGGCTGTGGAAGGGCTGCCTAGGGAAGGTGATGGCCAGCAAGAGCTTTCAGTGCTAGCCCCTTTGGTGTGGGAGCAGTGGCTGGATGTTTTGAATTTCGGAGCTGGGCTGTGGCTGTGCCGAGAAGGAACGTCCCCACTGTGCTGTGGCTAGGAAGCTCAGAGCGCCAGTGCTTGTGGGGCTGTGGAAGGGCTGCCTAGGGAAGGTGATGGCCAGCAAGCGCTTTCAGTGCTAGCCCCTTTGGTGTGGGAGCAGTGGCTGGACGTTTTGAATTTCGGAGCTGGGCTGTGGCTGTGCTGAGAAGGAACGTCCCCACTGTGCTGTGGCTAGGAAGCTCAGAGCGCCAGTGCTTGTGGGGCTGTGGAAGGGCTGCCTAGGGAAGGTGATGGCCAGCAAGAGCTTTCAGTGCTAGCCCCTTTGGTGTGGGAGCAGTGGCTGGACGTTTCGAATTTCGAAGCTGGGCTCTGGCTGTGCTGAGTGGAAACGTCCCCACTGTGCTGTGGCTAGGAAGCTCAGAGCGCCAGTGCTTGTGGGGCTGTGGAAGGGCTGCCTAGGGAAGGTGATGGCCAGCAAGAGCTTTCAGTGCTAGCCCCTTTGGTGTGGGAGCAGTGGCTGGACGTTTTGAATTTCGGAGCTGGGCTCTGGCTGTGCTGAGTGGAAACGTCCCCACTGTGCTGTGGCTAGGAAGCTCAGAGCGCCAGTGCTTGTGGGGCTGTGGAAGGGCTGCCTAGGGCAGGTGATGGCCAGCAAGAGCTTTCAGTGCTAGCCCCTTTGGTGTGGGAGCAGTGGCTGGACGTTTTGAATTTTGGAGCTGGGCTGTGGCTGTGCTGAGAAGGAACGTCCCCACTGTGCTGTGGCTAGGAAGCTCAGAGCGCCAGTGCTTGTGGGGCTGTGGAAGGGCTGCCTAGGGCAGGTGATGGCCAGCAAGAGCTTTCAGTGCTAGCCCCTTTGGTGTGGGAGCAGTGGCTGGACGTTTTGAATTTCGGAGCTGGGCTGTGGCTGTGCTGAGTGGAAACGTCCCCACTGTGCTGTGGCTAGGAAGCTCAGAGCGCCAGTGCTTGTGGGGCTGTGGAAGGGCTGCCTAGGGAAGGTGATGGCCAGCAAGAGCTTTCAGTGCTAGCCCCTTTGGTGTGGGAGCAGTGGCTGGATGTTTTGAATTTCGGAGCTGGGCTGTGGCTGTGCCGAGAAGGACCGTCCCCACTGTGCTGTGGCTAGGAAGCTCAGAGCGCCAGTGCTTGTGGGGCTGTGGAAGGGCTGCCTAGGGAAGGTGATGGCCAGCAAGAGCTTTCAGTGCTAGCCCCTTTGGTGTGGGAGCAGTGGCTGGACGTTTCCGATTTGGGAGCTGAGCTCTGGCTGTGCCGAGAAGGAACGTCCCCACTGTGCTGTGGCTAGGAAGCTCAGAGCGCCAGTGCTTGTGGGGCTGTGGAAGGGCTGCCTAGGGAAGGTGATGGCCAGCAAGAGCTTTCAGTGCTAGCCCCTTTGGTGTGGGAGCAGTGGCTGGACGTTTCGAATTTCGGAGCTGGGCTGTGGCTGTGCCGAAAAGGAACGTCCCCACTGTGCTGTGGCTAGGAAGCTCAGAGCGCCAGTGCTTGTGGGGCTGTGGAAGGGCTGCCTAGGGAAGGTGATGGCCAGCAAGAGGTTTCAGTGCTAGCCCCTTTGGTGTGGGAGCAGTGGCTGGACGTTTCCGATTTGGGAGCTGAGCTCTGGCTGTGCCGAGAAGGAACGTCCCCACTGTGCTGTGGCTAGGAAGCTCAGAGCGCCAGTGCTTGTGGGGCTGTGAAAGGGCTGCGTAGGACAGGTGATGGCCAGCAAGAGCTTTCAGTGCTAGCCCCTTTGGTGTGGGAGCAGTGCCTGGACGTTTCCGATTTGGGAGCTGGGCTCTGGCTGTGCTGAGAAGGAACGTCCCCACTGTGCTGTGGCTAGGAAGCTCAGAGCGCCAGTGCTTGTGGGGCTGTGGAAGGGCTGCCTAGGGCAGGTGATGGCCAGCAAGAGCTTTCAGTGCTAGCCCCTTTGGTGTGGGAGCAGTGGCTGGACGTTTTGAATTTCGGAGCTGGGCTGTGGCTGTGCTGAGTGGAAACGTCCCCACTGTGCTGTGGCTAGGAAGCTCAGAGCGCCAGTGCTTGTGGGGCTGTGGAAGGGCTGCCTGGGGAAGGTGATGGCCAGCAAGCGCTTTCAGTGCTAGCCCCTTTGGTGTGGGAGCAGTGGCTGGACGTTTTCAATTTCGGAGCTGGGCTGTGGCTGTGCCGAGAAGGAACGTCCCCACTGTGCTGTGGCTAGGAAGCTCAGAGCGCCAGTGCTTGTGGGGCTGTGGAAGGGCTGCCTAGGGCAGGTGATGGCCAGCAAGAGCTTTCAGTGCTAGCCCCTTTGGTGTGGGAGCAGTGGCTGGACGTTTTGAGTTTTGGAGCTGGGCTGTGGCTGTGCCGAGAAGGAACGTCCCCACTGTGCTGTGGCTAGGAAGCTCAGAGCGCCAGTGCTTGTGGGGCTGTGGAAGGGCTGCCTAGGGCAGGTGATGGCCAGCAAGAGCTTTCAGTGCTAGCCCCTTTGGTGTGGGAGCAGTGGCTGGACGTTTTGAATTTCGGAGCTGGGCTGTGGCTGTGCTGAGTGGAAACGTCCCCACTGTGCTGTGGCTAGGAAGCTCAGAGCGCCAGTGCTTGTGGGGCTGTGGAAGGGCTGCCTAGGGAAGGTGATGGCCAGCAAGAGCTTTCAGTGCTAGCCCCTTTGGGTGTGGGAGCAGTGGCTGGATGTTTTGAATTTCGGAGCTGGGCTGTGGCTGTGCCGAGAAGGACCGTTCCCACTGTTCTGTGGCTAGGAAGCTCAGAGCGCCAGTGCTTGTGGGGCTGTGGAAGGGCTGCCTAGGGAAGGTGATGGCCAGCAAGAGCTTTCAGTGCTAGCCCCTTTGGTGTGGGAGCAGTGGCTGGACATTTCGACTTTCGGAGCTGGGCTCTCGCTGTGCCGAGAAGGAACGTCCCCACTGTGCTGTGGCTAGGAAGCTCAGAGCGCCAGTGCTTGTGGGGCTGTGGAAGGGCTGCCTAGGGAAGGTGATGGCCAGCAAGAGCTTTCAGTGCTAGCCCCTTTGGTGTGGGAGCAGTGGCTGGACGTTTTGAATTTCGGAGCTGGGCTGTGGCTGTGCCGAGAAGGAACGTCCCCACTGTGCTGTGGCTAGGAAGCTCAGAGCGCCAGTGCTTGTGGGGCTGTGGAAGGGCTGCCTAGGGAAGGTGATGGCCAGCAAGAGCTTTCAGTGCTAGCCCCTTTGGTGTGGGAGCAGTGGCTGGACGTTTTGAATTTCGGAGCTGGGCTCTGGCTGTGCTGAGTGGAAACGTCCCCACTGTGCTGTGGCTAGGAAGCCCAGAGCGCCAGTGCTTGTGGGGCTGTGGAAGGGCTGCCTAGGGCAGGTGATGGCCAGCAAGAGCTTTCAGTGCTAGCCCCTTTGGTGTGGGAGCAGTGGCTGGACATTTCGAATTTCGAAGCTGGGCTCTGGCTGTGCTGAGAAGGACCGTCCCCACTGTGCTGTGGCTAGGAAGCTCAGAGCGCCAGTGCTTGTGGGGCTGTGGAAGGGCTGCCTAGGGCAGGTGATGGCCAGCAAGAGCTTTCAGTGCTAGCCCCTTTGGTGTGGGAGCAGTGGCTGGACGTTTTGAATTTCGGAGCTGGGCTGTGGCTGTGCCGAGAAGGAACGTCCCCACTGTGCTGTGGCTAGGAAGCTCAGAGCGCCAGTGCTTGTGGGGCTGTGGAAGGGCTGCCTAGGGCAGGTGATGGCCAGCAAGAGCTTTCAGTGCTAGCCCCTTTGGGTGTGGGAGCAGTGGCTGGACGTTTTGAATTTCGGAGCTGGGCTGTGGCTGTGCCGAGAAGGAACGTCCCCACTGTGCTGTGGCTAGGAAGCTCAGAGCGCCAGTGCTTGTGGGGCTGTGGAAGGGCTGCCTAGGGAAGGTGATGGCCAGCAAGCGCTTTCAGTGCTAGCCCCTTTCGTGTGGGAGCAGTGGCTGGACGTTTCGAATTTCGGAGCTGGGCTGTGGCTGTGCCGAAAAGGAACGTCCCCACTGTGCTGTGGCTAGGAAGCTCAGAGCGCCAGTGCTTGTGGGGCTGTGGAAGGGCTGCCTAGGGAAGGTGATGGCCAGCAAGAGCTTTCAGTGGTAGCCCCTTTGGTGTGGGAGCAGTGGCTGGACGTTTCCGATTTGGGAGCTGAGCTCTGGCTGTGCCGAGAAGGAACGTCCCCACTGTGCTGTGGCTAGGAAGCTCAGAGCGCCAGTGCTTGTGGGGCTGTGGAAGGGCTGCCTAGGGAAGGTGATGGCCAGCAAGAGCTTTCAGTGCTAGCCCCTTTGGTGTGGGAGCAGTGGCTGGACGTTTCGAATTTCGGAGCTGGGCTGTGGCTGTGCCGAAAAGGAACGTCCCCACTGTTCTGTGGCTAGGAAGCTCAGAGCGCCAGTGCTTGTGGGGCTGTGGAAGGGCTGCCTAGGGAAGGTGATGGCCAGCAAGAGGTTTCAGTGCTAGCCCCTTTGGTGTGGGAGCAGTGGCTGTACGTTTCCGATTTGGGAGCTGAGCTCTGGCTGTGCCGAGAAGGAACGTCCCCACTGTGCTGTGGCTAGGAAGCTCAGAGCGCCAGTGCTTGTGGGGCTGTGAAAGGGCTGCGTAGGACAGGTGATGGCCAGCAAGAGCTTTCAGTGCTAGCCCCTTTGGTGTGGGAGCAGTGGCTGGACGTTTCCGATTTGGGAGCTGGGCTCTGGCTGTGCTGAGAAGGACCGTCCCCACTGTGCTGTGGCTAGGAAGCTCAGAGCGCCAGTGCTTGTGGGGCTGTGGAAGGGCTGCCTAGGGCAGGTGATGGCCAGCAAGAGCTTTCAGTGCTAGCCCCTTTGGTGTGGGAGCAGTGGCTGGACGTTTTGAATTTCGGAGCTGGGCTGTGGCTGTGCTGAGTGGAAACGTCCCCACTGTGCTGTGGCTAGGAAGCTCAGAGCGCCAGTGCTTGTGGGGCTGTGGAAGGGCTGCCTAGGGCAGGTGATGGCCAGCAAGAGCTTTCAGTGCTAGCCCCTTTGGTGTGGGAGCAGTGGCTGGACATTTCGAATTTCGAAGCTGGGCTCTGGCTGTGCTGAGAAGGACCGTCCCCACTGTGCTGTGGCTAGGAAGCTCAGAGCGCCAGTGCTTGTGGGGCTGTGGAAGGGCTGCCTAGGGCAGGTGATGGCCAGCAAGAGCTTTCAGTGCTAGCCCCTTTGGTGTGGGAGCAGTGGCTGGACGTTTTGAATTTCGGAGCTGGGCTGTGGCTGTGCCGAGAAGGAACGTCCCCACTGTGCTGTGGCTAGGAAGCTCAGAGCGCCAGTGCTTGTGGGGCTGTGGAAGGGCTGCCTAGGGCAGGTGATGGCCAGCAAGAGCTTTCAGTGCTAGCCCCTTTGGGTGTGGGAGCAGTGGCTGGACGTTTTGAATTTCGGAGCTGGGCTGTGGCTGTGCCGAGAAGGAACGTCCCCACTGTGCTGTGGCTAGGAAGCTCAGAGCGCCAGTGCTTGTGGGGCTGTGGAAGGGCTGCCTAGGGAAGGTGATGGCCAGCAAGCGCTTTCAGTGCTAGCCCCTTTCGTGTGGGAGCAGTGGCTGGACGTTTTGAATTTCGGAGCTGGGCTGTGGCTGTGCCGAAAAGGAACGTCCCCACTGTGCTGTGGCTAGGAAGCTCAGAGCGCCAGTGCTTGTGGGGCTGTGGAAGGGCTGCCTAGGGAAGGTGATGGCCAGCAAGAGCTTTCAGTGGTAGCCCCTTTGGTGTGGGAGCAGTGGCTGGACGTTTCCGATTTGGGAGCTGAGCTCTGGCTGTGCCGAGAAGGAACGTCCCCACTGTGCTGTGGCTAGGAAGCTCAGAGCGCCAGTGCTTGTGGGGCTGTGGAAGGGCTGCCTAGGGAAGGTGATGGCCAGCAAGAGCTTTCAGTGCTAGCCCCTTTGGTGTGGGAGCAGTGGCTGGACGTTTCGAATTTCGGAGCTGGGCTGTGGCTGTGCCGAAAAGGAACGTCCCCACTGTGCTGTGGCTAGGAAGCTCAGAGCGCCAGTGCTTGTGGGGCTGTGGAAGGGCTGCCTAGGGAAGGTGATGGCCAGCAAGAGGTTTCAGTGCTAGCCCCTTTGGTGTGGGAGCAGTGGCTGGACGTTTCCGATTTGGGAGCTGAGCTCTGGCTGTGCCGAGAAGGAACGTCCCCACTGTGCTGTGGCTAGGAAGCTCAGAGCGCCAGTGCTTGTGGGGCTGTGGAAGGGCTGCGTAGGACAGGTGATGGCCAGCAAGAGCTTTCAGTGCTAGCCCCTTTGGTGTGGGAGCAGTGGCTGGACGTTTCCGATTTGGGAGCTGGGCTGTGGCTGTGCTGAGAAGGACCGTCCCCACTGTGCTGTGGCTAGGAAGCTCAGAGCGCCAGTGCTTGTGGGGCTGTGGAAGGGCTGCCTAGGGAAGGTGATGGCCAGCAAGAGCTTTCAGTGCTAGCCCCTTTGGTGTGGGAGCAGTGGCTGGACGTTTCGAATTTCGGAGGTGGGCTGTGGCTGTGCTGAGTGGAAACGTCCCCACTGTGCTGTGGCTAGGAAGCTCAGAGCGCCAGTGCTTGTGGGGCTGTGGAAGGGCTGCCTGGGGAAGGTGATGGCCAGCAAGCGCTTTCAGTGCTAGCCCCTTTGGTGTGGGAGCAGTGGCTGGACGTTTTGAATTTCGGAGCTGGGCTGTGGCTGTGCCGAGAAGGAACGTCCCCACTGTGCTGTGGCTAGGAAGCTCAGAGCGCCAGTGCTTGTGGGGCTGTGGAAGGGCTGCCTAGGGAAGGTGATGGCCAGCAAGAGCTTTCAGTGCTAGCCCCTTTGGTGTGGGAGCAGTGGCTGGACGTTTTGAATTTTGGAGCTGGGCTGTGGCTGTGCTGAGAAGGAACGTCCCCACTGTGCTGTGGCTAGGAAGCTCAGAGCGCCAGTGCTTGTGGGGCTGTGGAAGGGCTGCCTAGGGCAGGTGATGGCCAGCAAGAGCTTTCAGTGCTAGCCCCTTTGGTGTGGGAGCAGTGGCTGGACGTTTTGAATTTTGGAGCTGGGCTGTGGCTGTGCTGAGTGGAAACGTCCCCACTGTGCTGTGGCTAGGAAGCTCAGAGCGCCAGTGCTTGTGGGGCTGTGAAAGGGCTGCCTAGGGAAGGTGATGGCCAGCAAGAGCTTTCAGTGCTAGCCCCTTTGGTGTGGGAGCAGTGGCTGGACGTTTTGAATTTTGGAGCTGGGCTGTGGCTGTGCCGAGAAGGACCGTTCCCACTGTTCTGTGGCTAGGAAGCTCAGAGCGCCAGTGCTTGTGGGGCTGTGGAAGGGCTGCCTAGGGAAGGTGATGGCCAGCAAGAGCTTTCAGTGGTAGCCCCTTTGGTGTGGGAGCAGTGGCTGGATGTTTTGAATTTCGGAGCTGGGCTGTGGCTGTGCCGAAAAGGAACGTCCCCACTGTGCTGTGGCTAGGAAGCTCAGAGCGCCAGTGCTTGTGGGGCTGTGGAAGGGCTGCCTAGGGAAGGTGATGGCCAGCAAGAGCTTTCAGTGCTAGCCCCTTTGGTGTGGGAGCAGTGGCTGGACATTTCGAATTTCGGAGCTGGGCTCTGGCTGTGCCGAGAAGGAACGTCCCCACTGTGCTGTGGCTAGGAAGCTCAGAGCGCCAGTGCTTGTGGGGCTGTGGAAGGGCTGCCTAGGGAAGGTGATGGCCAGCAAGAGCTTTCAGTGCTAGCCCCTTTGGTGTGGGAGCAGTGGCTGGATGTTTTGAATTTCGGAGCTGGGCTGTGGCTGTGCCGAAAAGGAACGTCCCCACTGTGCTGTGGCTAGGAAGCTCAGAGCGCCAGTGCTTGTGGGGCTGTGGAAGGGCTGCCTAGGGAAGGTGATGGCCAGCAAGAGCTTTCAGTGCTAGCCCCTTTGGTGTGGGAGCAGTGGCTGGACATTTCGAATTTCGGAGCTGGGCTCTGGCTGTGCCGAGAAGGAACGTCCCCACTGTGCTGTGGCTAGGAAGCTCAGAGCGCCAGTGCTTGTGGGGCTGTGGAAGGGCTGCCTAGGGCAGGTGATGGCCAGCAAGAGCTTTCAGTGCTAGCCCCTTTGGTGTGGGAGCAGTGGCTGGATGTTTTGAATTTCGGAGCTGGGCTGTGGCTGTGCCGAGAAGGACCGTTCCCACTGTTCTGTGGCTAGGAAGCTCAGAGCGCCAGTGCTTGTGGGGCTGTGGAAGGGCTGCCTAGGGAAGGTGATGGCCAGCAAGAGCTTTCAGTGCTAGCCCCTTTGGTGTGGGAGCAGTGGCTGGACATTTCGACTTTCGGAGCTGGGCTGTGGCTGTGCCGAGAAGGAACGTCCCCACTGTGCTGTGGCTAGGAAGCTCAGAGCGCCAGTGCTTGTGGGGCTGTGGAAGGGCTGCCTAGGGAAGGTGATGGCCAGCAAGCGCTTTCAGTGCTAGCCCCTTTGGTGTGGGAGCAGTGGCTGGACGTTTTGAATTTCGGAGCTGGGCTGTGGCTGTGCCGAGAAGGAACGTCCCCACTGTGCTGTGGCTAGGAAGCTCAGAGCGCCAGTGCTTGTGGGGCTGTGGAAGGGCTGCCTAGGGCAGGTGATGGCCAGCAAGCGCTTTCAGTGCTAGCCCCTTTGGTGTGGGAGCAGTGGCTGGACGTTTTGAATTTCGGAGCTGGGCTGTGGCTGTGCTGAGTGGAAACGTCCCCACTGTGCTGTGGCTAGGAAGCTCAGAGCGCCAGTGCTTGTGGGGCTGTGAAAGGGCTGCCTAGGGAAGGTGATGGCCAGCAAGAGCTTTCAGTGCTAGCCCCTTTGGTGTGGGAGCAGTGGCTGGACGTTTTGAATTTTGGAGCTGGGCTGTGGCTGTGCCGAGAAGGACCGTTCCCACTGTTCTGTGGCTAGGAAGCTCAGAGCGCCAGTGCTTGTGGGGCTGTGGAAGGGCTGCCTAGGGAAGGTGATGGCCAGCAAGAGCTTTCAGTGGTAGCCCCTTTGGTGTGGGAGCAGTGGCTGGATGTTTTGAATTTCGGAGCTGGGCTGTGGCTGTGCCGAAAAGGAACGTCCCCACTGTGCTGTGGCTAGGAAGCTCAGAGCGCCAGTGCTTGTGGGGCTGTGGAAGGGCTGCCTAGGGAAGGTGATGGCCAGCAAGAGCTTTCAGTGCTAGCCCCTTTGGTGTGGGAGCAGTGGCTGGACATTTCGAATTTCGGAGCTGGGCTCTGGCTGTGCCGAGAAGGAACGTCCCCACTGTGCTGTGGCTAGGAAGCTCAGAGCGCCAGTGCTTGTGGGGCTGTGGAAGGGCTGCCTAGGGAAGGTGATGGCCAGCAAGAGCTTTCAGTGCTAGCTCCATTGGGTGTGGGAGCAGTGGCTGGACGTTTCCGATTTGGGAGCTGGGCTCTGGCTGTGCCGAGAAGGAACGTCCCCACTGTGCTGTGGCTAGGAAGCTCAGAGCGCCAGTGCTTGTGGGGCTGTGGAAGGGCTGCCTGGGGAAGGTGATGGCCAGCAAGCGCTTTCAGTGCTAGCCCCTTTGGTGTGGGAGCAGTGGCTGGATGTTTTGAATTTTGGAGCTGGGCTCTGGCTGTGCTGAGTGGAAACGTCCCCACTGTGCTGTGGCTAGGAAGCTCAGAGCGCCAGTGCTTGTGGGGCTGTGGAAGGGCTGCCTAGGGAAGGTGATGGCCAGGAAGAGCTTTCAGTGCTAGCCCCTTTGGTGTGGGAGCAGTGGCTGGATGTTTTGAATTTCGGAGCTGGGCTGTGGCTGTGCCGAGAAGGAACGTCCCCACTGTGCTGTGGCTAGGAAGCTCAGAGCGCCAGTGCTTGTGGGGCTGTGGAAGGGCTGCCTAGGGCAGGTGATGGCCAGCAAGAGCTTTCAGTGCTAGCCCCTTTGGTGTGGGAGCAGTGGCTGGACGTTTTGAATTTCGAAGCTGGGCTGTGGCTGTGCCGAGAAGGACCGTCCCCACTGTGCTGTGGCTAGGAAGCTCAGAGCGCCAGTGCTTGTGGGGCTGTGGAAGGGCTGCCTAGGGAAGGTGATGGCCAGCAAGAGCTTTCAGTGCTAGCCCCTTTGGTGTGGGAGCAGTGGCTGGACGTTTCCGACTTGGGAGCTGGGCTGTGGCTGTGCTGAGAAGGAACGTCCCCACTGTGCTGTGGCTAGGAAGCTCAGAGCGCCAGTGCTTGTGGGGCTGTGGAAGGGCTGCCTAGGGAAGGTGATGGCCAGCAAGAGCTTTCAGTGCTAGCCCCTTTGGTGTGGGAACAGTGGCTGGATGTTTTGAATTTCGGAGCTGGGCTGTGGCTGTGCCGAGAAGGAACGTCCCCACTGTGCTGTGGCTAGGAAGCTCAGAGCGCCAGTGCTTGTGGGGCTGTGGAAGGGCTGCCTAGGGAAGGTGATGGCCAGCAAGCGCTTTCAGTGCTAGCCCCTTTGGTGTGGGAGCAGTGGCTGGACGTTTTGAATTTCGGAGCTGGGCTGTGGCTGTGCTGAGAAGGAACGTCCCCACTGTGCTGTGGCTAGGAAGCTCAGAGCGCCAGTGCTTGTGGGGCTGTGGAAGGGCTGCCTAGGGAAGGTGCTGGCCAGCAAGAGCTTTCAGTGCTAGCCCCTTTGGTGTGGGAGCAGTGGCTGGACGTTTCGAATTTCGAAGCTGGGCTCTGGCTGTGCTGAGTGGAAACGTCCCCACTGTGCTGTGGCTAGGAAGCTCAGAGCGCCAGTGCTTGTGGGGCTGTGGAAGGGCTGCCTAGGGAAGGTGATGGCCAGCAAGAGCTTTCAGTGCTAGCCCCTTTGGTGTGGGAGCAGTGGCTGGACGTTTTGAATTTCGGAGCTGGGCTCTGGCTGTGCTGAGTGGAAACGTCCCCACTGTGCTGTGGCTAGGAAGCTCAGAGCGCCAGTGCTTGTGGGGCTGTGGAAGGGCTGCCTAGGGCAGGTGATGGCCAGCAAGAGCTTTCAGTGCTAGCCCCTTTGGTGTGGGAGCAGTGGCTGGACGTTTTGAATTTTGGAGCTGGGCTGTGGCTGTGCTGAGAAGGAACGTCCCCACTGTGCTGTGGCTAGGAAGGTCACAGCGCCTGTGCTTGTGGGGCTGTGGAAGGGCTGCCTAGGGAAGGTGATGGCCAGCAAGAGCTTTCAGTGCTAGCCCCTTTGGTGTGGGAGCAGTGGCTGGACGTTTTGAATTTCGGAGCTGGGCTGTGGCTGTGCTGAGTGGAAACGTCCCCACTGTGCTGTGGCTAGGAAGCTCAGAGCGCCAGTGCTTGTGGGGCTGTGGAAGGGCTGCCTAGGGAAGGTGATGGCCAGCAAGAGCTTTCAGTGCTAGCCCCTTTGGTGTGGGAGCAGTGGCTGGATGTTTTGAATTTCGGAGCTGGGCTGTGGCTGTGCCGAGAAGGACCGTCCCCACTGTGCTGTGGCTAGGAAGCTCAGAGCGCCAGTGCTTGTGGGGCTGTGGAAGGGCTGCCTAGGGAAGGTGATGGCCAGCAAGAGCTTTCAGTGCTAGCCCCTTTGGTGTGGGAGCAGTGGCTGGACATTTCGACTTTCGGAGCTGGGCTCTGGCTGTGCCGAGAAGGAACGTCCCCACTGTGCTGTGGCTAGGAAGCTCAGAGCGCCAGTGCTTGTGGGGCTGTGAAAGGGCTGCGTAGGACAGGTGATGGCCAGCAAGAGCTTTCAGTGCTAGCCCCTTTGGTGTGGGAGCAGTGGCTGGACGTTTTGAATTTTGGAGCTGGGCTGTGACTGTGCCGAGAAGGAACGTCCCCACTGTGCTGTGGCTAGGAAGCTCAGAGCGCCAGTGCTTGTGGGGCTGTGGAAGGGCTGCCTAGGGCAGGTGATGGCCAGCAAGCGCTTTCAGTGCTAGCCCCTTTGGTGTGGGAGCAGTGGCTGGACGTTTTGAATTTCGGAGCTGGGCTGTGGCTGTGCCGAGAAGGAACGTCCCCACTGTGCTGTGGCTAGGAAGCTCAGAGCGCCAGTGCTTGTGGGGCTGTGGAAGGGCTGCCTAGGGAAGGTGATGGCCAGCAAGAGCTTTCAGTGCTAGCCCCTTTGGTGTGGGAGCAGTGGCTGGACGTTTCGAATTTCGGAGCTGGGCTGTGGCTGTGCCGAAAAGGAACGTCCCCACTGTGCTGTGGCTAGGAAGCTCAGAGCGCCAGTGCTTGTGGGGCTGTGGAAGGGCTGCCTAGGGCAGGTGATGGCCAGCAAGAGCTTTCAGTGCTAGCCCCTTTGGTGTGGGAGCAGTGGCTGGACGTTTTGAATTTCGGAGCTGGGCTGTGGCTGTGCCGAGAAGGAACGTCCCCACTGTGCTGTGGCTAGGAAGCTCAGAGCGCCAGTGCTTGTGGGGCTGTGGAAGGGCTGCCTAGGGAAGGTGATGGCCAGCAAGAGCTTTCAGTGCTAGCCCCTTTGGTGTGGGAGCAGTGGCTGGACGTTTTGAATTTCGGAGCTGGGCTGTGGCTGTGCCGAAAAGGAACGTCCCCACTGTGCTGTGGCTAGGAAGCTCAGAGCGCCAGTGCTTGTGGGGCTGTGGAAGGGCTGCCTAGGGAAGGTGATGGCCAGCAAGAGGTTTCAGTGCTAGCCCCTTTGGTGTGGGAGCAGTGGCTGGATGTTTCCGATTTGGGAGCTGAGCTCTGGCTGTGCCGAGAAGGAACGTCCCCACTGTGCTGTGGCTAGGAAGCTCAGAGCGCCAGTGCTTGTGGGGCTGTGAAAGGGCTGCGTAGGACAGGTGATGGCCAGCAAGAGCTTTCAGTGCTAGCCCCTTTGGTGTGGGAGCAGTGGCTGGACGTTTCCGATTTGGGAGCTGGGCTCTGGCTGTGCTGAGAAGGATCGTCCCCACTGTGCTGTGGCTAGGAAGCTCAGAGCGCCAGTGCTTGTGGGGCTGTGGAAGGGCTGCCTAGGGAAGGTGATGGCCAGCAAGAGCTTTCAGTGCTAGCCCCTTTGGTGTGGGAGCAGTGGCTGGACGTTTCGACTTTCGGAGCTGGGCTGTGGCTGTGCTGAGTGGAAACGTCCCCACTGTGCTGTGGCTAGGAAGCTCAGAGCGCCAGTGCTTGTGGGGCTGTGGAAGGGCTGCCTGGGGAAGGTGATGGCCAGCAAGCGCTTTCAGTGCTAGCCCCTTTGGTGTGGGAGCAGTGGCTGGACGTTTTGAATTTCGGAGCTGGGCTGTGGCTGTGCCGAGAAGGAACGTCCCCACTGTGCTGTGGCTAGGAAGCTCAGAGCGCCAGTGCTTGTGGGGCTGTGGAAGGGCTGCCTAGGGCAGGTGATGGCCAGCAAGAGCTTTCAGTGCTAGCCCTTTTGGTGTGGGAGCAGTGGCTGGACGTTTTGAATTTCGGAGCTGGGCTGTGGCTGTGCTGAGTGGAAACGTCCCCACTGTGCTGTGGCTAGGAAGCTCAGAGCGCCAGTGCTTGTGGGGCTGTGGAAGGGCTGCCTAGGGCAGGTGATGGCCAGCAAGAGCTTTCAGTGCTAGCCCCTTTGGTGTGGGAGCAGTGGCTGGATGTTTTGAATTTCGGAGCTGGGCTGTGGCTGTGCCGAGAAGGACCGTTCCCACTGTGCTGTGGCTAGGAAGCTCAGAGCGCCAGTGCTTGTGGGGCTGTGGAAGGGCTGCCTAGGGAAGGTGATGGCCAGCAAGAGCTTTCAGTGCTAGCCCCTTTGGTGTGGGAGCAGTGGCTGGACATTTCGACTTTCGGAGCTGGGCTGTGGCTGTGCCGAGAAGGAACGTCCCCACTGTGCTGTGGCTAGGAAGCTCAGAGCGCCAGTGCTTGTGGGGCTGTGGAAGGGCTGCCTAGGGCAGGTGATGGCCAGCAAGCGCTTTCAGTGCTAGCCCCTTTGGTGTGGGAGCAGTGGCTGGACGTTTTGAATTTCGGAGCTGGGCTGTGGCTGTGCCGAGAAGGACCGTCCCCACTGTGCTGTGGCTAGGAAGCTCAGAGCGCCAGTGCTTGTGGGGCTGTGGAAGGGCTGCCTAGGGAAGGTGATGGCCAGCAAGAGCTTTCAGTGCTAGCCCCTTTGGTGTGGGAGCAGTGGCTGGACGTTTTGAATTTCGGAGCTGGGCTGTGGCTGTGCTGAGTGGAAACGTCCCCACTGTGCTGTGGCTAGGAAGCTCAGAGCGCCAGTGCTTGTGGGGCTGTGGAAGGGCTGCCTGGGGAAGGTGATGGCCAGCAAGCGCTTTCAGTGCTAGCCCCTTTGGTGTGGGAGCAGTGGCTGGACGTTTTGAATTTCGGAGCTGGGCTGTGGCTGTGCCGAGAAGGAACGTCCCCACTGTGCTGTGGCTAGGAAGCTCAGAGCGCCAGTGCTTGTGGGGCTGTGGAAGGGCTGCCTAGGGCAGGTGATGGCCAGCAAGAGCTTTCAGTGCTAGCCCTTTTGGTGTGGGAGCAGTGGCTGGACGTTTTGAATTTCGGAGCTGGGCTGTGGCTGTGCTGAGTGGAAACGTCCCCACTGTGCTGTGGCTAGGAAGCTCAGAGCGCCAGTGCTTGTGGGGCTGTGGAAGGGCTGCCTAGGGCAGGTGATGGCCAGCAAGAGCTTTCAGTGCTAGCCCCTTTGGTGTGGGAGCAGTGGCTGGATGTTTTGAATTTCGGAGCTGGGCTGTGGCTGTGCCGAGAAGGACCGTTCCCACTGTTCTGTGGCTAGGAAGCTCAGAGCGCCAGTGCTTGTGGGGCTGTGGAAGGGCTGCCTAGGGAAGGTGATGGCCAGCAAGAGCTTTCAGTGCTAGCCCCTTTGGTGTGGGAGCAGTGGCTGGACATTTCGACTTTCGGAGCTGGGCTGTGGCTGTGCCGAGAAGGAACGTCCCCACTGTGCTGTGGCTAGGAAGCTCAGAGCGCCAGTGCTTGTGGGGCTGTGGAAGGGCTGCCTAGGGAAGGTGATGGCCAGCAAGAGCTTTCAGTGCTAGCCCCTTTGGTGTGGGAGCAGTGGCTGGACGTTTTGAATTTCGGAGCTGGGCTGTGGCTGTGCTGAGTGGAAACGTCCCCACTGTGCTGTGGCTAGGAAGCTCAGAGCGCCAGTGCTTGTGGGGCTGTGGAAGGGCTGCCTGGGGAAGGTGATGGCCAGCAAGCGCTTTCAGTGCTAGCCCCTTTGGTGTGGGAGCAGTGGCTGGACGTTTTGAATTTCGGAGCTGGGCTGTGGCTGTGCCGAGAAGGAACGTCCCCACTGTGCTGTGGCTAGGAAGCTCAGAGCGCCAGTGCTTGTGGGGCTGTGGAAGGGCTGCCTAGGGCAGGTGATGGCCAGCAAGAGCTTTCAGTGCTAGCCCTTTTGGTGTGGGAGCAGTGGCTGGACGTTTTGAATTTCGGAGCTGGGCTGTGGCTGTGCTGAGTGGAAACGTCCCCACTGTGCTGTGGCTAGGAAGCTCAGAGCGCCAGTGCTTGTGGGGCTGTGGAAGGGCTGCCTAGGGCAGGTGATGGCCAGCAAGAGCTTTCAGTGCTAGCCCCTTTGGTGTGGGAGCAGTGGCTGGATGTTTTGAATTTCGGAGCTGGGCTGTGGCTGTGCCGAGAAGGACCGTTCCCACTGTTCTGTGGCTAGGAAGCTCAGAGCGCCAGTGCTTGTGGGGCTGTGGAAGGGCTGCCTAGGGAAGGTGATGGCCAGCAAGAGCTTTCAGTGCTAGCCCCTTTGGTGTGGGAGCAGTGGCTGGACGTTTCGAATTTCGGAGCTGGGCTGTGGCTGTGCCGAGAAGGAACGTCCCCACTGTGCTGTGGCTAGGAAGCTCAGAGCGCCAGTGCTTGTGGGGCTGTGGAAGGGCTGCCTAGGGCAGGTGATGGCCAGCAAGAGCTTTCAGTGCTAGCCCCTTTGGGTGTGGGAGCAGTGGCTGGACGTTTCGAATTTCGGAGCTGGGCTGTGGCTGTGCCGAGAAGGAACGTCCCCACTGTGCTGTGGCTAGGAAGCTCAGAGCGCCAGTGCTTGTGGGGCTGTGGAAGGGCTGCCTAGGGAAGGTGATGGCCAGCAAGAGCTTTCAGTGCTAGCCCCTTTGGTGTGGGAGCAGTGGCTGGACATTTCGACTTTCGGAGCTGGGCTCTCGCTGTGCCGAGAAGGAACGTCCCCACTGTGCTGTGGCTAGGAAGCTCAGAGCGCCAGTGCTTGTGGGGCTGTGGAAGGGCTGCCTAGGGAAGGTGATGGCTAGCAAGAGCTTTCAGTGCTAGCCCCTTTGGTGTGGGAGCAGTGGCTGGACGTTTTGAATTTCGGAGCTGGGCTGTGGCTGTGCCGAGAAGGAACGTCCCCACTGTGCTGTGGCTAGGAAGCTCAGAGCGCCAGTGCTTGTGGGGCTGTGGAAGGGCTGCCTAGGGAAGGTGATGGCCAGCAAGAGGTTTCAGTGCTAGCCCCTTTGGTGTGGGAGCAGTGGCTGGACGTTTCCGATTTGGGAGCTGGGCTCTGGCTGTGCTGAGTGGAAACGTCCCCACTGTGCTGTGGCTAGGAAGCTGAGAGCGCCAGTGCTTGTGGGGCTGTGGAAGGGCTGCCTAGGGCAGGTGATGGCCAGCAAGAGCTTTCAGTGCTAGCCCCTTTGGTGTGGGAGCAGTGGCTGGACGTTTTGAATTTCGGAGCTGGGCTGTGGCTGTGCTGAGAAGGACCGTCCCCACTGTGCTGTGGCTAGGAAGCTCAGAGCGCCAGTGCTTGTGGGGCTGTGGAAGGGCTGCCTAGGGAAGGTGATGGCCAGCAAGAGCTTTCAGTGCTAGCCCCTTTGGTGTGGGAGCAGTGGCTGGACGTTTCGAATTTCGGAGCTGGGCTCTGGCTGTCCTGAGTGGAAACGTCCCCACTGTGCTGTGGCTAGGAAGCTCAGAGCGCCAGTGCTTGTGGGGCTGTGGAAGGGCTGCCTGGGGAAGGTGATGGCCAGCAAGCGCTTTCAGTGCTAGCCCCTTTGGTGTGGGAGCAGTGGCTGGACGTTTTGAATTTCGGAGCTGGGCTGTGGCTGTGCCGAGAAGGAACGTCCCCACTGTGCTGTGGCTAGGAAGCTCAGAGCGCCAGTGCTTGTGGGGCTGTGGAAGGGCTGCCTAGGGCAGGTGATGGCCAGCAAGAGCTTTCAGTGCTAGCCCCTTTGGTGTGGGAGCAGTGGCTGGACGTTTTGAATTTTGGAGCTGGGCTGTGGCTGTGCTGAGAAGGAACGTCCCCACTGTGCTGTGGCTAGGAAGCTCAGAGCGCCAGTGCTTGTGGGGCTGTGGAAGGGCTGCCTAGGGAAGGTGATGGCTAGCAAGAGCTTTCAGTGCTAGCCCCTTTGGTGTGGGAGCAGTGGCTGGACGTTTTGAATTTCGGAGCTGGGCTGTGGCTGTGCCGAGAAGGAACGTCCCCACTGTGCTGTGGCTAGGAAGCTCAGAGCGCCAGTGCTTGTGGGGCTGTGGAAGGGCTGCCTAGGGAAGGTGATGGCCAGCAAGAGCTTTCAGTGCTAGCCCCTTTGGTGTGGGAGCAGTGGCTGGACGTTTCTGATTTGGGAGCTGGGCTCTGGCTGTGCTGAGTGGAAACGTCCCCACTGTGCTGTGGCTAGGAAGCTCAGAGCGCCAGTGCTTGTGGGGCTGTGGAAGGGCTGCCTAGGGCAGGTGATGGCCAGCAAGAGCTTTCAGTGCTAGCCCCTTTGGTGTGGGAGCAGTGGCTGGACATTTCGAATTTCGAAGCTGGGCTCTGGCTGTGCTGAGAAGGACCGTCCCCACTGTGCTGTGGCTAGGAAGCTCAGAGCGCCAGTGCTTGTGGGGCTGTGGAAGGGCTGCCTAGGGAAGGTGATGGCCAGCAAGAGCTTTCAGTGCTAGCCCCTTTGGTGTGGGAGCAGTGGCTGGACGTTTCGAATTTCGGAGCTGGGCTGTGGCTGTCCTGAGTGGAAACGTCCCCACTGTGCTGTGGCTAGGAAGCTCAGAGCGCCAGTGCTTGTGGGGCTGTGGAAGGGCTGCCTGGGGAAGGTGATGGCCAGCAAGCGCTTTCAGTGCTAGCCCCTTTGGTGTGGGAGCAGTGGCTGGACGTTTTGAATTTCGGAGCTGGGCTGTGGCTGTGCCGAGAAGGAACGTCCCCACTGTGCTGTGGCTAGGAAGCTCAGAGCGCCAGTGCTTGTGGGGCTGTGGAAGGGCTGCCTAGGGCAGGTGATGGCCAGCAAGAGCTTTCAGTGCTAGCCCTTTTGGTGTGGGAGCAGTGGCTGGACGTTTTGAATTTCGGAGCTGGGCTGTGGCTGTGCTGAGTGGAAACGTCCCCACTGTGCTGTGGCTAGGAAGCTCAGAGCGCCAGTGCTTGTGGGGCTGTGGAAGGGCTGCCTAGGGCAGGTGATGGCCAGCAAGAGCTTTCAGTGCTAGCCCCTTTGGTGTGGGAGCAGTGGCTGGATGTTTTGAATTTCGGAGCTGGGCTGTGGCTGTGCCGAGAAGGACCGTTCCCACTGTTCTGTGGCTAGGAAGCTCAGAGCGCCAGTGCTTGTGGGGCTGTGGAAGGGCTGCCTAGGGAAGGTGATGGCCAGCAAGAGCTTTCAGTGCTAGCCCCTTTGGTGTGGGAGCAGTGGCTGGACATTTCGACTTTCGGAGCTGGGCTGTGGCTGTGCCGAGAAGGAACGTCCCCACTGTGCTGTGGCTAGGAAGCTCAGAGCGCCAGTGCTTGTGGGGCTGTGGAAGGGCTGCCTAGGGAAGGTGATGGCCAGCAAGAGCTTTCAGTGCTAGCCCCTTTGGTGTGGGAGCAGTGGCTGGACGTTTTGAATTTCGGAGCTGGGCTGTGGCTGTGCTGAGTGGAAACGTCCCCACTGTGCTGTGGCTAGGAAGCTCAGAGCGCCAGTGCTTGTGGGGCTGTGGAAGGGCTGCCTGGGGAAGGTGATGGCCAGCAAGCGCTTTCAGTGCTAGCCCCTTTGGTGTGGGAGCAGTGGCTGGACGTTTTGAATTTCGGAGCTGGGCTGTGGCTGTGCCGAGAAGGAACGTCCCCACTGTGCTGTGGCTAGGAAGCTCAGAGCGCCAGTGCTTGTGGGGCTGTGGAAGGGCTGCCTAGGGCAGGTGATGGCCAGCAAGAGCTTTCAGTGCTAGCCCTTTTGGTGTGGGAGCAGTGGCTGGACGTTTTGAATTTCGGAGCTGGGCTGTGGCTGTGCTGAGTGGAAACGTCCCCACTGTGCTGTGGCTAGGAAGCTCAGAGCGCCAGTGCTTGTGGGGCTGTGGAAGGGCTGCCTAGGGCAGGTGATGGCCAGCAAGAGCTTTCAGTGCTAGCCCCTTTGGTGTGGGAGCAGTGGCTGGATGTTTTGAATTTCGGAGCTGGGCTGTGGCTGTGCCGAGAAGGACCGTTCCCACTGTTCTGTGGCTAGGAAGCTCAGAGCGCCAGTGCTTGTGGGGCTGTGGAAGGGCTGCCTAGGGAAGGTGATGGCCAGCAAGAGCTTTCAGTGCTAGCCCCTTTGGTGTGGGAGCAGTGGCTGGACGTTTCGAATTTCGGAGCTGGGCTGTGGCTGTGCCGAGAAGGAACGTCCCCACTGTGCTGTGGCTAGGAAGCTCAGAGCGCCAGTGCTTGTGGGGCTGTGGAAGCGCTGCCTAGGGCAGGTGATGGCCAGCAAGAGCTTTCAGTGCTAGCCCCTTTGGGTGTGGGAGCAGTGGCTGGACGTTTCGAATTTCGGAGCTGGGCTGTGGCTGTGCCGAGAAGGAACGTCCCCACTGTGCTGTGGCTAGGAAGCTCAGAGCGCCAGTGCTTGTGGGGCTGTGGAAGGGCTGCCTAGGGAAGGTGATGGCCAGCAAGAGCTTTCAGTGCTAGCCCCTTTGGTGTGGGAGCAGTGGCTGGACATTTCGACTTTCGGAGCTGGGCTCTCGCTGTGCCGAGAAGGAACGTCCCCACTGTGCTGTGGCTAGGAAGCTCAGAGCGCCAGTGCTTGTGGGGCTGTGGAAGGGCTGCCTAGGGAAGGTGATGGCTAGCAAGAGCTTTCAGTGCTAGCCCCTTTGGTGTGGGAGCAGTGGCTGGACGTTTTGAATTTCGGAGCTGGGCTGTGGCTGTGCCGAGAAGGAACGTCCCCACTGTGCTGTGGCTAGGAAGCTCAGAGCGCCAGTGCTTGTGGGGCTGTGGAAGGGCTGCCTAGGGAAGGTGATGGCCAGCAAGAGGTTTCAGTGCTAGCCCCTTTGGTGTGGGAGCAGTGGCTGGACGTTTCCGATTTGGGAGCTGGGCTCTGGCTGTGCTGAGTGGAAACGTCCCCACTGTGCTGTGGCTAGGAAGCTGAGAGCGCCAGTGCTTGTGGGGCTGTGGAAGGGCTGCCTAGGGCAGGTGATGGCCAGCAAGAGCTTTCAGTGCTAGCCCCTTTGGTGTGGGAGCAGTGGCTGGACGTTTTGAATTTCGGAGCTGGGCTGTGGCTGTGCTGAGAAGGACCGTCCCCACTGTGCTGTGGCTAGGAAGCTCAGAGCGCCAGTGCTTGTGGGGCTGTGGAAGGGCTGCCTAGGGAAGGTGATGGCCAGCAAGAGCTTTCAGTGCTAGCCCCTTTGGTGTGGGAGCAGTGGCTGGACGTTTCGAATTTCGGAGCTGGGCTCTGGCTGTCCTGAGTGGAAACGTCCCCACTGTGCTGTGGCTAGGAAGCTCAGAGCGCCAGTGCTTGTGGGGCTGTGGAAGGGCTGCCTGGGGAAGGTGATGGCCAGCAAGCGCTTTCAGTGCTAGCCCCTTTGGTGTGGGAGCAGTGGCTGGACGTTTTGAATTTCGGAGCTGGGCTGTGGCTGTGCCGAGAAGGAACGTCCCCACTGTGCTGTGGCTAGGAAGCTCAGAGCGCCAGTGCTTGTGGGGCTGTGGAAGGGCTGCCTAGGGCAGGTGATGGCCAGCAAGAGCTTTCAGTGCTAGCCCCTTTGGTGTGGGAGCAGTGGCTGGACGTTTTGAATTTTGGAGCTGGGCTGTGGCTGTGCTGAGAAGGAACGTCCCCACTGTGCTGTGGCTAGGAAGCTCAGAGCGCCAGTGCTTGTGGGGCTGTGGAAGGGCTGCCTAGGGAAGGTGATGGCTAGCAAGAGCTTTCAGTGCTAGCCCCTTTGGTGTGGGAGCAGTGGCTGGACGTTTTGAATTTCGGAGCTGGGCTGTGGCTGTGCCGAGAAGGAACGTCCCCACTGTGCTGTGGCTAGGAAGCTCAGAGCGCCAGTGCTTGTGGGGCTGTGGAAGGGCTGCCTAGGGAAGGTGATGGCCAGCAAGAGCTTTCAGTGCTAGCCCCTTTGGTGTGGGAGCAGTGGCTGGACGTTTCTGATTTGGGAGCTGGGCTCTGGCTGTGCTGAGTGGAAACGTCCCCACTGTGCTGTGGCTAGGAAGCTGAGAGCGCCAGTGCTTGTGGGGCTGTGGAAGGGCTGCCTAGGGCAGGTGATGGCCAGCAAGAGCTTTCAGTGCTAGCCCCTTTGGTGTGGGAGCAGTGGCTGGACATTTCGAATTTCGAAGCTGGGCTGTGGCTGTGCCGAGAAGGACCGTCCCCACTGTGCTGTGGCTAGGAAGCTCAGAGCGCCAGTGCTTGTGGGGCTGTGGAAGGGCTGCCTAGGGAAGGTGATGGCCAGCAAGAGCTTTCAGTGCTAGCCCCTTTGGTGTGGGAGCAGTGGCTGGACGTTTCGAATTTCGGAGCTGGGCTGTGGCTGTCCTGAGTGGAAACGTCCCCACTGTGCTGTGGCTAGGAAGCTCAGAGCGCCAGTGCTTGTGGGGCTGTGGAAGGGCTGCCTGGGGAAGGTGATGGCCAGCAAGCGCTTTCAGTGCTAGCCCCTTTGGTGTGGGAGCAGTGGCTGGACGTTTTGAATTTCGGAGCTGGGCTGTGGCTGTGCCGAGAAGGAACGTCCCCACTGTGCTGTGGCTAGGAAGCTCAGAGCGCCAGTGCTTGTGGGGCTGTGGAAGGGCTGCCTAGGGCAGGTGATGGCCAGCAAGAGCTTTCAGTGCTAGCCCTTTTGGTGTGGGAGCAGTGGCTGGACGTTTTGAATTTCGGAGCTGGGCTGTGGCTGTGCTGAGTGGAAACGTCCCCACTGTGCTGTGGCTAGGAAGCTCAGAGCGCCAGTGCTTGTGGGGCTGTGGAAGGGCTGCCTAGGGCAGGTGATGGCCAGCAAGAGCTTTCAGTGCTAGCCCCTTTGGTGTGGGAGCAGTGGCTGGACGTTTTGAATTTCGGAGCTGGGCTGTGGCTGTGCCGAGAAGGACCGTTCCCACTGTTCTGTGGCTAGGAAGCTCAGAGCGCCAGTGCTTGTGGGGCTGTGGAAGGGCTGCCTAGGGAAGGTGATGGCCAGCAAGAGCTTTCAGTGCTAGCCCCTTTGGTGTGGGAGCAGTGGCTGGACATTTCGACTTTCGGAGCTGGGCTGTGGCTGTGCCGAGAAGGAACGTCCCCACTGTGCTGTGGCTAGGAAGCTCAGAGCGCCAGTGCTTGTGGGGCTGTGGAAGGGCTGCCTAGGGAAGGTGATGGCCAGCAAGAGCTTTCAGTGCTAGCCCCTTTGGTGTGGGAGCAGTGGCTGGACGTTTTGAATTTCGGAGCTGGGCTGTGGCTGTGCTGAGTGGAAACGTCCCCACTGTGCTGTGGCTAGGAAGCTCAGAGCGCCAGTGCTTGTGGGGCTGTGGAAGGGCTGCCTGGGGAAGGTGATGGCCAGCAAGCGCTTTCAGTGCTAGCCCCTTTGGTGTGGGAGCAGTGGCTGGACGTTTTGAATTTCGGAGCTGGGCTGTGGCTGTGCCGAGAAGGAACGTCCCCACTGTGCTGTGGCTAGGAAGCTCAGAGCGCCAGTGCTTGTGGGGCTGTGGAAGGGCTGCCTAGGGCAGGTGATGGCCAGCAAGAGCTTTCAGTGCTAGCCCTTTTGGTGTGGGAGCAGTGGCTGGACGTTTTGAATTTCGGAGCTGGGCTGTGGCTGTGCTGAGTGGAAACGTCCCCACTGTGCTGTGGCTAGGAAGCTCAGAGCGCCAGTGCTTGTGGGGCTGTGGAAGGGCTGCCTAGGGCAGGTGATGGCCAGCAAGAGCTTTCAGTGCTAGCCCCTTTGGTGTGGGAGCAGTGGCTGGATGTTTTGAATTTCGGAGCTGGGCTGTGGCTGTGCCGAGAAGGACCGTTCCCACTGTTCTGTGGCTAGGAAGCTCAGAGCGCCAGTGCTTGTGGGGCTGTGGAAGGGCTGCCTAGGGAAGGTGATGGCCAGCAAGAGCTTTCAGTGCTAGCCCCTTTGGTGTGGGAGCAGTGGCTGGACATTTCGACTTTCGGAGCTGGGCTGTGGCTGTGCCGAGAAGGAACGTCCCCACTGTGCTGTGGCTAGGAAGCTCAGAGCGCCAGTGCTTGTGGGGCTGTGGAAGGGCTGCCTAGGGCAGGTGATGGCCAGCAAGAGCTTTCAGTGCTAGCCCCTTTGGGTGTGGGAGCAGTGGCTGGACGTTTCGAATTTCGGAGCTGGGCTGTGGCTGTGCCGAGAAGGAACGTCCCCACTGTGCTGTGGCTAGGAAGCTCAGAGCGCCAGTGCTTGTGGGGCTGTGGAAGGGCTGCCTAGGGAAGGTGATGGCCAGCAAGAGCTTTCAGTGCTAGCCCCTTTGGTGTGGGAGCAGTGGCTGGACATTTCGACTTTCGGAGCTGGGCTCTCGCTGTGCCGAGAAGGAACGTCCCCACTGTGCTGTGGCTAGGAAGCTCAGAGCGCCAGTGCTTGTGGGGCTGTGGAAGGGCTGCCTAGGGAAGGTGATGGCTAGCAAGAGCTTTCAGTGCTAGCCCCTTTGGTGTGGGAGCAGTGGCTGGACGTTTTGAATTTCGGAGCTGGGCTGTGGCTGTGCCGAGAAGGAACGTCCCCACTGTGCTGTGGCTAGGAAGCTCAGAGCGCCAGTGCTTGTGGGGCTGTGGAAGGGCTGCCTAGGGAAGGTGATGGCCAGCAAGCGCTTTCAGTGCTAGCCCCTTTGGTGTGGGAGCAGTGGCTGGACGTTTCCGATTTGGGAGCTGGGCTCTGGCTGTGCTGAGTGGAAACGTCCCCACTGTGCTGTGGCTAGGAAGCTGAGAGCGCCAGTGCTTGTGGGGCTGTGGAAGGGCTGCCTAGGGCAGGTGATGGCCAGCAAGAGCTTTCAGTGCTAGCCCCTTTGGTGTGGGAGCAGTGGCTGGACATTTCGAATTTCGAAGCTGGGCTCTGGCTGTGCTGAGAAGGACCGTCCCCACTGTGCTGTGGCTAGGAAGCTCAGAGCGCCAGTGCTTGTGGGGCTGTGGAAGGGCTGCCTAGGGAAGGTGATGGCCAGCAAGAGCTTTCAGTGCTAGCCCCTTTGGTGTGGGAGCAGTGGCTGGACGTTTCGAATTTCGGAGCTGGGCTGTGGCTGTCCTGAGTGGAAACGTCCCCACTGTGCTGTGGCTAGGAAGCTCAGAGCGCCAGTGCTTGTGGGGCTGTGGAAGGGCTGCCTGGGGAAGGTGATGGCCAGCAAGCGCTTTCAGTGCTAGCCCCTTTGGTGTGGGAGCAGTGGCTGGACGTTTTGAATTTCGGAGCTGGGCTGTGGCTGTGCCGAGAAGGAACGTCCCCACTGTGCTGTGGCTAGGAAGCTGAGAGCGCCAGTGCTTGTGGGGCTGTGGAAGGGCTGCCTAGGGCAGGTGATGGCCAGCAAGAGCTTTCAGTGCTAGCCCCTTTAGTGTGGGAGCAGTGGCTGGACGTTTTGAATTTTGGAGCTGGGCTGTGGCTGTGCTGAGAAGGAACGTCCCCACTGTGCTGTGGCTAGGAAGCTCAGAGCGCCAGTGCTTGTGGGGCTGTGGAAGGGCTGCCTAGGGAAGGTGATGGCTAGCAAGAGCTTTCAGTGCTAGCCCCTTTGGTGTGGGAGCAGTGGCTGGACGTTTTGAATTTCGGACCTGGGCTGTGGCTGTGCCGAGAAGGAACGTCCCCACTGTGCTGTGGCTAGGAAGCTCAGAGCGCCAGTGCTTGTGGGGCTGTGGAAGGGCTGCCTAGGGAAGGTGATGGCCAGCAAGAGCTTTCAGTGCTAGCCCCTTTGGTGTGGGAGCAGTGGCTGGACGTTTCCGATTTGGGAGCTGGGCTCTGGCTGTGCTGAGTGGAAACGTCCCCACTGTGCTGTGGCTAGGAAGCTGAGAGCGCCAGTGCTTGTGGGGCTGTGGAAGGGCTGCCTAGGGCAGGTGTTGGCCAGCAAGAGCTTTCAGTGCTAGCCCCTTTGGTGTGGGAGCAGTGGCTGGACATTTCGAATTTCGAAGCTGGGCTCTGGCTGTGCTGAGAAGGACCGTCCCCACTGTGCTGTGGCTAGGAAGCTCAGAGCGCCAGTGCTTGTGGGGCTGTGGAAGGGCTGCCTAGGGAAGGTGATGGCCAGCAAGAGCTTTCAGTGCTAGCCCCTTTGGTGTGGGAGCAGTGGCTGGACGTTTCGAATTTCGGAGCTGGGCTGTGGCTGTCCTGAGTGGAAACGTCCCCACTGTGCTGTGGCTAGGAAGCTCAGAGCGCCAGTGCTTGTGGGGCTGTGGAAGGGCTGCCTGGGGAAGGTGATGGCCAGCAAGCGCTTTCAGTGCTAGCCCCTTTGGTGTGGGAGCAGTGGCTGGACGTTTTGAATTTCGGAGCTGGGCTGTGGCTGTGCCGAGAAGGAACGTCCCCACTGTGCTGTGGCTAGGAAGCTCAGAGCGCCAGTGCTTGTGGGGCTGTGGAAGGGCTGCCTAGGGCAGGTGATGGCCAGCAAGAGCTTTCAGTGCTAGCCCCTTTGGTGTGGGAGCAGTGGCTGGACGTTTTGAATTTTGGAGCTGGGCTGTGGCTGTGCTGAGAAGGAACGTCCCCACTGTGCTGTGGCTAGGAAGCTCAGAGCGCCAGTGCTTGTGGGGCTGTGGAAGGGCTGCCTAGGGCAGGTGATGGCCAGCAAGAGCTTTCAGTGCTAGCCCTTTTGGTGTGGGAGCAGTGGCTGGACATTTCGAATTTCGGAGCTGGGCTGTGGCTGTGCTGAGTGGAAACGTCCCCACTGTGCTGTGGCTAGGAAGCTCAGAGCGCCAGTGCTTGTGGGGCTGTGGAAGGGCTGCCTAGGGCAGGTGATGGCCAGCAAGAGCTTTCAGTGCTAGCCCCTTTGGTGTGGGAGCAGTGGCTGGATGTTTTGAATTTCGGAGCTGGGCTGTGGCTGTGCCGAGAAGGACCGTTCCCACTGTTCTGTGGCTAGGAAGCTCAGAGCGCCAGTGCTTGTGGGGCTGTGGAAGGGCTGCCTAGGGAAGGTGATGGCCAGCAAGAGCTTTCAGTGCTAGCCCCTTTGGTGTGGGAGCAGTGGCTGGACATTTCGACTTTCGGAGCTGGGCTGTGGCTGTGCCGAGAAGGACCGTCCCCACTGTGCTGTGGCTAGGAAGCTCAGAGCGCCAGTGCTTGTGGGGCTGTGGAAGGGCTGCCTAGGGAAGGTGATGGCCAGCAAGCGCTTTCAGTGCTAGCCCCTTTGGTGTGGGAGCAGTGGCTGGACGTTTCCGATTTGGGAGCTGGGCTCTGGCTGTGCTGAGTGGAAACGTCCCCACTGTGCTGTGGCTAGGAAGCTGAGAGCGCCAGTGCTTGTGGGGCTGTGGAAGGGCTGCCTAGGGCAGGTGATGGCCAGCAAGAGCTTTCAGTGCTAGCCCCTTTGGTGTGGGAGCAGTGGCTGGACATTTCGAATTTCGAAGCTGGGCTCTGGCTGTGCTGAGAAGGACCGTCCCCACTGTGCTGTGGCTAGGAAGCTCAGAGCGCCAGTGCTTGTGGGGCTGTGGAAGGGCTGCCTAGGGAAGGTGATGGCCAGCAAGAGCTTTCAGTGCTAGCCCCTTTGGTGTGGGAGCAGTGGCTGGACGTTTCGAATTTCAGA
Organism: Aptenodytes patagonicus; assembly: GCF_965638725.1. Taxonomy (NCBI): domain Eukaryota; kingdom Metazoa; phylum Chordata; class Aves; order Sphenisciformes; family Spheniscidae; genus Aptenodytes; species Aptenodytes patagonicus. The sequence goes on along the minus strand of NW_027472032.1, from coordinate 238,005 downwards.
GCTGGGCTGTGGCTGTCCTGAGTGGAAACGTCCCCACTGTGCTGTGGCTAGGAAGCTCAGAGCGCCAGTGCTTGTGGGGCTGTGGAAGGGCTGCCTAGGGAAGGTGATGGCCAGCAAGAGCTTTCAGTGCTAGCCCCTTTAGTGTGGGAGCAGTGGCTGGACGTTTTGAATTTTGGAGCTGGGCTGTGGCTGTGCTGAGAAGGAACGTCCCCACTGTGCTGTGGCTAGGAAGCTCAGAGCGCCAGTGCTTGTGGGGCTGTGGAAGGGCTGCCTAGGGAAGGTGATGGCTAGCAAGAGCTTTCAGTGCTAGCCCCTTTGGTGTGGGAGCAGTGGCTGGACGTTTTGAATTTCGGACCTGGGCTGTGGCTGTGCCGAGAAGGAACGTCCCCACTGTGCTGTGGCTAGGAAGCTCAGAGCGCCAGTGCTTGTGGGGCTGTGGAAGGGCTGCCTAGGGAAGGTGATGGCCAGCAAGAGCTTTCAGTGCTAGCCCCTTTGGTGTGGGAGCAGTGGCTGGACGTTTCCGATTTGGGAGCTGGGCTCTGGCTGTGCTGAGTGGAAACGTCCCCACTGTGCTGTGGCTAGGAAGCTGAGAGCGCCAGTGCTTGTGGGGCTGTGGAAGGGCTGCCTAGGGCAGGTGTTGGCCAGCAAGAGCTTTCAGTGCTAGCCCCTTTGGTGTGGGAGCAGTGGCTGGACATTTCGAATTTCGAAGCTGGGCTCTGGCTGTGCTGAGAAGGACCGTCCCCACTGTGCTGTGGCTAGGAAGCTCAGAGCGCCAGTGCTTGTGGGGCTGTGGAAGGGCTGCCTAGGGAAGGTGATGGCCAGCAAGAGCTTTCAGTGCTAGCCCCTTTGGTGTGGGAGCAGTGGCTGGACGTTTCGAATTTCGGAGCTGGGCTGTGGCTGTCCTGAGTGGAAACGTCCCCACTGTGCTGTGGCTAGGAAGCTCAGAGCGCCAGTGCTTGTGGGGCTGTGGAAGGGCTGCCTGGGGAAGGTGATGGCCAGCAAGCGCTTTCAGTGCTAGCCCCTTTGGTGTGGGAGCAGTGGCTGGACGTTTTGAATTTCGGAGCTGGGCTGTGGCTGTGCCGAGAAGGAACGTCCCCACTGTGCTGTGGCTAGGAAGCTCAGAGCGCCAGTGCTTGTGGGGCTGTGGAAGGGCTGCCTAGGGAAGGTGATGGCCAGCAAGAGCTTTCAGTGCTAGCCCCTTTGGTGTGGGAGCAGTGGCTGGACGTTTTGAATTTTGGAGCTGGGCTGTGGCTGTGCTGAGAAGGAACGTCCCCACTGTGCTGTGGCTAGGAAGCTCAGAGCGCCAGTGCTTGTGGGGCTGTGGAAGGGCTGCCTAGGGCAGGTGATGGCCAGCAAGAGCTTTCAGTGCTAGCCCTTTTGGTGTGGGAGCAGTGGCTGGACATTTCGAATTTCGGAGCTGGGCTGTGGCTGTGCTGAGTGGAAACGTCCCCACTGTGCTGTGGCTAGGAAGCTCAGAGCGCCAGTGCTTGTGGGGCTGTGGAAGGGCTGCCTAGGGCAGGTGATGGCCAGCAAGAGCTTTCAGTGCTAGCCCCTTTGGTGTGGGAGCAGTGGCTGGACTTTTTGAATTTCGGAGCTGGGCTGTGGCTGTGCCGAGAAGGACCGTTCCCACTGTTCTGTGGCTAGGAAGCTCAGAGCGCCAGTGCTTGTGGGGCTGTGGAAGGGCTGCCTAGGGAAGGTGATGGCCAGCAAGAGCTTTCAGTGCTAGCCCCTTTGGTGTGGGAGCAGTGGCTGGACATTTCGACTTTCGGAGCTGGGCTGTGGCTGTGCCGAGAAGGACCGTCCCCACTGTGCTGTGGCTAGGAAGCTCAGAGCGCCAGTGCTTGTGGGGCTGTGGAAGGGCTGCCTAGGGAAGGTGATGGCCAGCAAGAGCTTTCAGTGCTAGCCCCTTTGGTGTGGGAGCAGTGGCTGGACGTTTCGAATTTCGGAGCTGGGCTGTGGCTGTGCCGAGAAGGAACGTCCCCACTGTGCTGTGGCTAGGAAGCTCAGAGCGCCAGTGCTTGTGGGGCTGTGGAAGGGCTGCCTAGGGCAGGTGATGGCCAGCAAGAGCTTTCAGTGCTAGCCCCTTTGGTGTGGGAGCAGTGGCTGGACATTTCGACTTTCGGAGCTGGGCTCTCGCTGTGCCGAGAAGGAACGTCCCCACTGTGCTGTGGCTAGGAAGCTCAGAGCGCCAGTGCTTGTGGGGCTGTGGAAGGGCTGCCTAGGGAAGGTGATGGCCAGCAAGAGCTTTCAGTGCTAGCCCCTTTGGTGTGGGAGCAGTGGCTGGACGTTTTGAATTTCGGAGCTGGGCTGTGGCTGTGCCGAGAAGGAACGTCCCCACTGTGCTGTGGCTAGGAAGCTCAGAGCGCCAGTGCTTGTGGGGCTGTGGAAGGGCTGCCTAGGGAAGGTGATGGCCAGCAAGAGCTTTCAGTGCTAGCCCCTTTGGTGTGGGAGCAGTGGCTGGACGTTTCCGATTTGGGAGCTGGGCTCTGGCTGTGCTGAGTGGAAACGTCCCCACTGTGCTGTGGCTAGGAAGCTCAGAGCGCCAGTGCTTGTGGGGCTGTGGAAGGGCTGCCTAGGGCAGGTGATGGCCAGCAAGAGCTTTCAGTGCTAGCCCCTTTGGTGTGGGAGCAGTGGCTGGACGTTTCGAATTTCGAAGCTGGGCTCTGGCTGTGCTGAGAAGGACCGTCCCCACTGTGCTGTGGCTAGGAAGCTCAGAGCGCCAGTGCTTGTGGGGCTGTGGAAGGGCTGCCTAGGGAAGGTGATGGCCAGCAAGAGCTTTCAGTGCTAGCCCCTTTGGTGTGGGAGCAGTGGCTGGACGTTTTGAATTTCGGAGCTGGGCTGTGGCTGTGCCGAGAAGGAACGTCCCCACTGTGCTGTGGCTAGGAAGGTCACAGCGCCAGTGCTTGTGGGGCTGTGGAAGGGCTGCCTAGGGCAGGTGATGGCCAGCAAGAGCTTTCAGTGCTAGCCCCTTTGGGTGTGGGAGCAGTGGCTGGACGTTTTGAATTTCGGAGCTGGGCTCTGGCTGTGCCGAGAAGGAACGTCCCCACTGTGCTGTGGCTAGGAAGCTCAGAGCGCCAGTGCTTGTGGGGCTGTGGAAGGGCTGCCTAGGGAAGGTGATGGCCAGCAAGAGCTTTCAGTGCTAGCCCCTTTGGTGTGGGAGCAGTGGCTGGACGTTTCGAATTTCGGAGCTGGGCTGTGGCTGTGCCGAAAAGGAACGTCCCCACTGTGCTGTGGCTAGGAAGCTCAGAGCGCCAGTGCTTGTGGGGCTGTGGCAGGTCTGCCTAGGGAAGGTGATGGCCAGCAAGAGGTTTCAGTGCTAGCCCCTTTGGTGTGGGAGCAGTGGCTGGACGTTTCCGATTTGGGAGCTGAGCTCTGGCTGTGCCGAGAAGGAACGTCCCCACTGTGCTGTGGCTAGGAAGCTCAGAGCGCCAGTGCTTGTGGGGCTGTGGAAGGGCTGCCTAGGGAAGGTGATGGCCAGCAAGAGCTTTCAGTGCTAGCCCCTTTGGTGTGGGAGCAGTGGCTGGACGTTTCGAATTTCGGAGCTGGGCTGTGGCTGTGCCGAAAAGGAACGTCCCCACTGTGCTGTGGCTAGGAAGCTCAGAGCGCCAGTGCTTGTGGGGCTGTGGAAGGGCTGCCTAGGGAAGGTGATGGCCAGCAAGAGGTTTCAGTGCTAGCCCCTTTGGTGTGGGAGCAGTGGCTGGACGTTTCCGATTTGGGAGCTGAGCTCTGGCTGTGCCGAGAAGGAACGTCCCCACTGTGCTGTGGCTAGGAAGCTCAGAGCGCCAGTGCTTGTGGGGCTGTGAAAGGGCTGCGTAGGACAGGTGATGGCCAGCAAGAGCTTTCAGTGCTAGCCCCTTTGGTGTGGGAGCAGTGGCTGGACGTTTCCGATTTGGGAGCTGGGCTCTGGCTGTGCTGAGTGGAAACGTCCCCACTGTGCTGTGGCTAGGAAGCTCAGAGCGCCAGTGCTTGTGGGGCTGTGGAAGGGCTGCCTGGGGAAGGTGATGGCGGGCAAGCGCTTTCAGTGCTAGCCCCTTTGTTGTGGGAGCAGTGGCTGGACGTTTTGAATTTCGGAGCTGGGCTGTGGCTGTGCCGAGAAGGAACGTCCCCACTGTGCTGTGGCTAGGAAGCTCAGAGCGCCAGTGCTTGTGGGGCTGTGGAAGGGCTGCCTAGGGCAGGTGATGGCCAGCAAGAGCTTTCAGTGCTAGCCCCTTTGGTGTGGGAGCAGTGGCTGGACGTTTTGAATTTTGGAGCTGGGCTGTGGCTGTGCCGAGAAGGAACGTCCCCACTGTGCTGTGGCTAGGAAGCTCAGAGCGCCAGTGCTTGTGGGGCTGTGGAAGGGCTGCCTAGGGCAGGTGATGGCCAGCAAGAGCTTTCAGTGCTAGCCCCTTTGGTGTGGGAGCAGTGGCTGGACGTTTTGAATTTCGGAGCTGGGCTGTGGCTGTGCTGAGTGGAAACGTCCCCACTGTGCTGTGGCTAGGAAGCTCAGAGCGCCAGTGCTTGTGGGGCTGTGGAAGGGCTGCCTAGGGAAGGTGATGGCCAGCAAGAGCTTTCAGTGGTAGCCCCTTTGGTGTGGGAGCAGTGGCTGGATGTTTTGAATTTCGGAGCTGTGCTGTGGCTGTGCCGAGAAGGAACGTCCCCACTGTGCTGTGGCTAGGAAGCTCAGAGCGCCAGTGCTTGTGGGGCTGTGGAAGGGCTGCCTAGGGAAGGTGATGGCCAGCAAGAGCTTTCAGTTCTAGCCCCTTTGGTGTGGGAGCAGTGGCTGGACATTTCGACTTTCGGAGCTGGGCTCTGGCTGTGCCGAGAAGGAACGTCCCCACTGTGCTGTGGCTAGGAAGCTCAGAGCGCCAGTGCTTGTGGGGCTGTGGAAGGGCTGCCTAGGGAAGGTGATGGCCAGCAAGAGCTTTCAGTGCTAGCCCCTTTGGTGTGGGAGCAGTGGCTGGACGTTTCCGATTTGGGAGCTGGGCTCTGGCTGTGCTGAGTGGAAACGTCCCCACTGTGCTGTGGCTAGGAAGCTCAGAGCGCCAGTGCTTGTGGGGCTGTGGAAGGGCTGCCTAGGGAAGGTGATGGCCAGCAAGAGCTTTCAGTGCTAGCCCCTTTGGTGTGGGAGCAGTGGCTGGACATTTCGAATTTCGAAGCTGGGCTCTGGCTGTGCTGAGAAGGACCGTCCCCACTGTGCTGTGGCTAGGAAGCTCAGAGCGCCAGTGCTTGTGGGGCTGTGGAAGGGCTGCCTAGGGAAGGTGATGGCCAGCAAGAGCTTTCAGTGCTAGCCCCTTTGGTGTGGGAGCAGTGGCTGGACGTTTCGAATTTCGGAGCTGGGCTGTGGCTGTGCCGAGAAGGAACGTCCCCACTGTGCTGTGGCTAGGAAGGTCACAGCGCCAGTGCTTGTGGGGCTGTGGAAGGGCTGCCTAGGGCAGGTGATGGCCAGCAAGAGCTTTCAGTGCTAGCCCCTTTGGGTGTGGGAGCAGTGGCTGGACGTTTCGAATTTCGGAGCTGGGCTGTGGCTGTGCTGAGAAGGAACGTCCCCACTGTGCTATGGCTAGGAAGCTCAGAGCGCCAGTGCTTGTGGGGCTGTGGAAGGGCTGCCTGGGGAAGGTGATGGCCAGCAAGCGCTTTCAGTGCTAGCCCCTTTGGTGTGGGAGCAGTGGCTGGACGTTTCGAATTTCGGAGCTGGGCTGTGGCTGTGCTGAGAAGGACCGTCCCCAGTGTGCTGTGGCTAGGAAGCTCAGAGCGCCAGTGCTTGTGGGGCTGTGGAAGGGCTGCCTAGGGCACGTGATGGCCAGCAAGAGCTTTCAGTGCTAGCCCCTTTGGTGTGGGAGCAGTGGCTGGACGTTTTGAATTTCGGAGCTGGGCTCTGGCTGTGCTGAGAAGGACCGTCCCCAGTGTGCTGTGGCTAAGAAGCTCAGAGCGCCAGTGCTTGTGGGGCTGTGGAAGGGCTGCCTAGGGCAGGTGATGGCCAGCAAGAGCTTTCAGTGCTAGCCCCTTTGGTGTGGGAGCAGTGGCTGGACGTTTCCGACTTGGGAGCTGGGCTGTGGCTGTGCTGAGAAGGAACGTCCCCACTGTGCTGTGGCTAGGAAGCTCAGAGCGCCAGTGCTTGTGGGGCTGTGGAAGGGCTGCCTAGGGAAGGTGATGGCCAGCAAGCGCTATCAGTGCTAGCCCCTTTGGGTGTGGGAGCAGTGGCTGGACGTTTCGAATTTCGGAGCTGGGCTGTGGCTGTGCTGAGAAGGACCGTCCCCACTGTGCTGTGGCTAGGAAGCTCAGAGCGCCAGTGCTTGTGGGGCTGTGGAAGGGCTGCCTAGGGCAGGTGATGGCCAGCAAGAGCTTTCAGTGCTAGCCCTTTTGGTGTGGGAGCAGTGGCTGGACGTTTTGAATTTCGGAGCTGGGCTGTGGCTGTGCTGAGTGGAAACGTCCCCACTGTGCTGTGGCTAGGAAGCTCAGAGCGCCAGTGCTTGTGGGGCTGTGGAAGGGCTGCCTAGGGAAGGTGATGGCCAGCAAGAGCTTTCAGTGCTAGCCCCTTTGGTGTGGGAGCAGTGGCTGGAGGTTTTGAATTTCGGAGCTGGGCTGTGGCTGTGCCGAGAAGGACCGTTCCCACTGTTCTGTGGCTAGGAAGCTCAGAGCGCCAGTGCTTGTGGGGCTGTGGAAGGGCTGCCTAGGGAAGGTGATGGCCAGCAAGAGCTTTCAGTGCTAGCCCCTTTGGTGTGGGAGCAGTGGCTGGACATTTCGACTTTCGGAGCTGGGCTGTGGCTGTGCCGAGAAGGAACGTCCCCACTGTGCTGTGGCTAGGAAGCTCAGAGCGCCAGTGCTTGTGGGGCTGTGGAAGGGCTGCCTAGGGAAGGTGATGGCCAGCAAGAGCTTTCAGTGCTAGCCCCTTTGGTGTGGGAGCAGTGGCTGGACGTTTCGAATTTCGGAGCTGGGCTGTGGCTGTGCCGAGAAGGAACGTCCCCACTGTGCTGTGGCTAGGAAGCTCAGAGCGCCAGTGCTTGTGGGGCTGTGGAAGGGCTGCCTAGGGCAGGTGATGGCCAGCAAGAGCTTTCAGTGCTAGCCCCTTTGGTGTGGGAGCAGTGGCTGGACATTTCGACTTTCGGAGCTGGGCTGTGGCTGTGCTGAGAAGGAACGTCCCCACTGTGCTGTGGCTAGGAAGCTCAGAGCGCCAGTGCTTGTGGGGCTGTGGAAGGGCTGCCTAGGGAAGGTGATGGCCAGCAAGAGCTTTCAGTGCTAGCCCCTTTGGTGTGGGAGCAGTGGCTGGACGTTTTGAATTTCGGAGCTGGGCTGTGGCTGTGCCGAGAAGGAACGTCCCCACTGTGCTGTGGCTAGGAAGCTCAGAGCGCCAGTGCTTGTGGGGCTGTGGAAGGGCTGCCTAGGGAAGGTGATGGCCAGCAAGAGCTTTCAGTGCTAGCCCCTTTGGTGTGGGAGCAGTGGCTGGACGTTTTGAATTTCGGAGCTGGGCTGTGGCTGTGCCGAGAAGGAACGTCCCCACTGTGCTGTGGCTAGGAAGCTCAGAGCGCCAGTGCTTGTGGGGCTGTGGAAGGGCTGCCTAGGGAAGGTGATGGCCAGCAAGAGCTTTCAGTGCTAGCCCCTTTGGTGTGGGAGCAGTGGCTGGACGTTTTGAATTTTGGAGCTGGGCTGTGGCTGTGCCGAGAAGGAACGTCCCCACTGTGCTGTGGCTAGGAAGGTCACAGCGCCAGTGCTTGTGGGGCTGTGGAAGGGCTGCCTAGGGCAGGTGATGGCCAGCAAGAGCTTTCAGTGCTAGCCCCTTTGGGTGTGGGAGCAGTGGCTGGACGTTTTGAATTTCGGAGCTGGGCTGTGGCTGTGCCGAGAAGGAACGTCCCCACTGTGCTGTGGCTAGGAAGCTCAGAGCGCCAGTGCTTGTGGGGCTGTGGAAGGGCTGCCTAGGGCAGGTGATGGCCAGCAAGAGCTTTCAGTGCTAGCCCCTTTGGTGTGGGAGCAGTGGCTGGACGTTTCGAATTTCGGAGCTGGGCTGTGGCTGTGCCGAAAAGGAACGTCCCCACTGTGCTGTGGCTAGGAAGCTCAGAGCGCCAGTGCTTGTGGGGCTGTGGCAGGTCTGCCTAGGGAAGGTGATGGCCAGCAAGAGGTTTCAGTGCTAGCCCCTTTGGTGTGGGAGCAGTGGCTGGACGTTTCCGATTTGGGAGCTGAGCTCTGGCTGTGCCGAGAAGGAACGTCCCCACTGTGCTGTGGCTAGGAAGCTCAGAGCGCCAGTGCTTGTGGGGCTGTGGAAGGGCTGCCTAGGGAAGGTGATGGCCAGCAAGAGCTTTCAGTGCTAGCCCCTTTGGTGTGGGAGCAGTGGCTGGACGTTTCGAATTTCGGAGCTGGGCTGTGGCTGTGCCGAAAAGGAACGTCCCCACTGTGCTGTGGCTAGGAAGCTCAGAGCGCCAGTGCTTGTGGGGCTGTGGAAGGGCTGCCTAGGGAAGGTGATGGCCAGCAAGAGGTTTCAGTGCTAGCCCCTTTGGTGTGGGAGCAGTGGCTGGACGTTTCCGATTTGGGAGCTGAGCTCTGGCTGTGCCGAGAAGGAACGTCCCCACTGTGCTGTGGCTAGGAAGCTCAGAGCGCCAGTGCTTGTGGGGCTGTGAAAGGGCTGCGTAGGACAGGTGATGGCCAGCAAGAGCTTTCAGTGCTAGCCCCTTTGGTGTGGGAGCAGTGGCTGGACGTTTCCGATTTGGGAGCTGGGCTCTGGCTGTGCTGAGAAGGAACGTCCCCACTGTGCTGTGGCTAGGAAGCTCAGAGCGCCAGTGCTTGTGGGGCTGTGGAAGGGCTGCCTAGGGAAGGTGATGGCCAGCAAGAGCTTTCAGTGCTAGCCCCTTTGGTGTGGGAGCAGTGGCTGGACGTTTCGAATTTCGGAGCTGGGCTGTGGCTGTGCTGAGTGGAAACATCCCCACTGTGCTGTGGCTAGGAAGCTCAGAGCCAGTGCTTGTGGGGCTGTGGAAGGGCTGCCTGGGGAAGGTGATGGCCAGCAAGCGCTTTCAGTGCTAGCCCCTTTGGTGTGGGAGCAGTGGCTGGACGTTTTGAATTTCGGAGCTGGGCTGTGGCTGTGCCGAGAAGGAACGTCCCCACTGTGCTGTGGCTAGGAAGCTCAGAGCGCCAGTGCTTGTGGGGCTGTGGAAGGGCTGCCTAGGGAAGGTGATGGCCAGCAAGAGCTTTCAGTGCTAGCCCCTTTGGTGTGGGAGCAGTGGCTGGACGTTTTGAATTTTGGAGCTGGGCTGTGGCTGTGCCGAGAAGGAACGTCCCCACTGTGCTGTGGCTAGGAAGCTCAGAGCGCCAGTGCTTGTGGGGCTGTGGAAGGGCTGCCTAGGGCAGGTGATGGCCAGCAAGAGCTTTCAGTGCTAGCCCCTTTGGTGTGGGAGCAGTGGCTGGACGTTTTGAATTTCGGAGCTGGGCTGTGGCTGTGCTGAGTGGAAACGTCCCCACTGTGCTGTGGCTAGGAAGCTCAGAGCGCCAGTGCTTGTGGGGCTGTGGAAGGGCTGCCTAGGGAAGGTGATGGCCAGCAAGAGCTTTCAGTGGTAGCCCCTTTGGTGTGGGAGCAGTGGCTGGATGTTTTGAATTTCGGAGCTGTGCTGTGGCTGTGCCGAGAAGGAACGTCCCCACTGTGCTGTGGCTAGGAAGCTCAGAGCGCCAGTGCTTGTGGGGCTGTGGAAGGGCTGCCTAGGGAAGGTGATGGCCAGCAAGAGCTTTCAGTTCTAGCCCCTTTGGTGTGGGAGCAGTGGCTGGACATTTCGACTTTCGGAGCTGGGCTCTGGCTGTGCCGAGAAGGAACGTCCCCACTGTGCTGTGGCTAGGAAGCTCAGAGCGCCAGTGCTTGTGGGGCTGTGGAAGGGCTGCCTAGGGAAGGTGATGGCCAGCAAGAGCTTTCAGTGCTAGCCCCTTTGGTGTGGGAGCAGTGGCTGGACGTTTTGAATTTTGGAGCTGGGCTGTGGCTGTGCCGAGAAGGAACGTCCCCACTGTGCTGTGGCTAGGAAGCTCAGAGCGCCAGTGCTTGTGGGGCTGTGGAAGGGCTGCCTAGGGAAGGTGATGGCCAGCAAGAGCTTTCAGTGCTAGCCCCTTTGGTGTGGGAGCAGTGGCTGGACGTTTCCGATTTGGGAGCTGGGCTCTGGCTGTGCTGAGTGGAAACGTCCCCACTGTGCTGTGGCTAGGAAGCTCAGAGCGCCAGTGCTTGTGGGGCTGTGGAAGGGCTGCCTAGGGAAGGTGATGGCCAGCAAGAGCTTTCAGTGCTAGCCCCTTTGGTGTGGGAGCAGTGGCTGGACATTTCGAATTTCGAAGCTGGGCTCTGGCTGTGCTGAGAAGGACCGTCCCCACTGTGCTGTGGCTAGGAAGCTCAGAGCGCCAGTGCTTGTGGGGCTGTGGAAGGGCTGCCTAGGGAAGGTGATGGCCAGCAAGAGCTTTCAGTGCTAGCCCCTTTGGTGTGGGAGCAGTGGCTGGACGTTTTGAATTTCGGAGCTGGGCTGTGGCTGTGCCGAGAAGGAACGTCCCCACTGTGCTGTGGCTAGGAAGGTCACAGCGCCAGTGCTTGTGGGGCTGTGGAAGGGCTGCCTAGGGCAGGTGATGGCCAGCAAGAGCTTTCAGTGCTAGCCCCTTTGGGTGTGGGAGCAGTGGCTGGACGTTTCGAATTTCGGAGCTGGGCTGTGGCTGTGCTGAGAAGGAACGTCCCCACTGTGCTGTGGCTAGGAAGCTCAGAGCGCCAGTGCTTGTGGGGCTGTGGAAGGGCTGCCTAGGGAAGGTGATGGCCAGCAAGAGCTTTCAGTGCTAGCCCCTTTGGTGTGGGAGCAGTGGCTGGACGTTTTGAATTTCGGAGCTGGGCTGTGGCTGTGCCGAGAAGGAACGTCCCCAGTGTGCTGTGGCTAGGAAGCTCAGAGCGCCAGTGCTTGTGGGGCTGTGGAAGGGCTGCCTAGGGCACGTGATGGCCAGCAAGAGCTTTCAGTGCTAGCCCCTTTGGTGTGGGAGCAGTGGCTGGACGTTTTGAATTTCGGAGCTGGGCTGTGGCTGTGCTGAGAAGGAACGTCCCCACTGTGCTGTGGCTAGGAAGCTCAGAGCGCCAGTGCTTGTGGGGCTGTGGAAGGGCTGCCTAGGGAAGGTGATGGCCAGCAAGAGCTTTCAGTGCTAGCCCCTTTGGTGTGGGAGCAGTGGCTGGATGTTTTGAATTTCGGAGCTGGGCTGTGGCTGTGCTGAGAAGGACCGTCCCCACTGTGCTGTGGCTAGGAAGCTCAGAGCGCCAGTGCTTGTGGGGCTGTGGAAGGGCTGCCTAGGGAAGGTGATGGCCAGCAAGAGCTTTCAGTGCTAGCCCCTTTGGGTGTGGGAGCAGTGGCTGGACGTTTTGAATTTCGGAGCTGGGCTGTGGCTGTGCCGAGAAGGACCGTCCCCACTGTTCTGTGGCTAGGAAGCTCAGAGCGCCAGTGCTTGTGGGGCTGTGGAAGGGCTGCCTAGGGAAGGTGATGGCCAGCAAGAGCTTTCAGTGCTAGCCCCTTTAGTGTGGGAGCAGTGGCTGGACGTTTTGAATTTCGGAGCTGGGCTGTGGCTGTGCCGAGAAGGAACGTCCCCACTGTGCTGTGGCTAGGAAGGTCACAGCGCCAGTGCTTGTGGGGCTGTGGAAGGGCTGCCTAGGGAAGGTGATGGCCAGGAAGAGCTTTCAGTGCTAGCCCCTTTGGTGTGGGAGCAGTGGCTGGACGTTTCCGATTTGGGAGCTGGGCTCTGGCTGTGCTGAGTGGAAACGTCCCCACTGTGCTGTGGCTAGGAAGCTGAGAGCGCCAGTGCTTGTGGGGCTGTGGAAGGGCTGCCTAGGGAAGGTGATGGCCAGCAAGAGGTTTCAGTGCTAGCCCCTTTGGTGTGGGAGCAGTGGCTGGACATTTCGAATATCGAAGCTGGGCTCTGGCTGTGCTGAGAAGGACCGTCCCCACTGTGCTGTGGCTAGGAAGCTCAGAGCGCCAGTGCTTGTGGGGCTGTGGAAGGGCTGCCTAGGGAAGGTGATGGCCAGCAAGAGCTTTCAGTGCTAGCCCCTTTGGTGTGGGAGCAGTGGCTGGACGTTTCGAATTTCGGAGCTGGGCTGTGGCTGTGCCGAGAAGGAACGTCCCCACTGTGCTGTGGCTAGGAAGGTCACAGCGCCAGTGCTTGTGGGGCTGTGGAAGGGCTGCCTAGGGCAGGTGATGGCCAGCAAGAGCTTTCAGTGCTAGCCCCTTTGGGTGTGGGAGCAGTGGCTGGACGTTTCGAATTTCGGAGCTGGGCTGTGGCTGTGCCGAGAAGGAACGTCCCCACTGTGCTATGGCTAGGAAGCTCAGAGCGCCAGTGCTTGTGGGGCTGTGGAAGGGCTGCCTAGGGCACGTGATGGCCAGCAAGAGCTTTCAGTGCTAGCCCCTTTGGTGTGGGAGCAGTGGCTGGATGTTTTGAATTTTGGAGCTGGGCTGTGGCTGTGCTGAGAAGGACCGTCCCCACTGTGCTGTGGCTAGGAAGGTCAGAGCGCCAGTGCTTGTGGGGCTGTGGAAGGGCTGCCTAGGGCAGGTGATGGCCAGCAAGAGCTTTCAGTGCTAGCCCCTTTGGGTGTGGGAGCAGTGGCTGGACGTTTTGAATTTCGGAGCTGGGCTGTGGCTGTGCCGAGAAGGACCGTCCCCACTGTTCTGTGGCTAGGAAGCTCAGAGCGCCAGTGCTTGTGGGGCTGTGGAAGGGCTGCCTAGGGAAGGTGATGGCCAGCAAGAGCTTTCAGTGCTAGCCCCTTTAGTGTGGGAGCAGTGGCTGGACGTTTTGAATTTTGGAGCTGGGCTGTGGCTGTGCCGAGAAGGAACGTCCCCACTGTGCTGTGGCTAGGAAGCTCAGAGCGCCAGTGCTTGTGGGGCTGTGGAAGGGCTGCCTAGGGAAGGTGATGGCCAGGAAGAGCTTTCAGTGCTAGCCCCTTTGGTGTGGGAGCAGTGGCTGGACGTTTCCGATTTGGGAGCTGGGCTCTGGCTGTGCTGAGTGGAAACGTCCCCACTGTGCTGTGGCTAGGAAGCTCAGAGCGCCAGTGCTTGTGGGGCTGTGGAAGGGCTGCCTAGGGAAGGTGATGGCCAGCAAGAGCTTTCAGTGCTAGCCCCTTTGGTGTGGGAGCAGTGGCTGGACATTTCGAATTTCGAAGCTGGGCTCTGGCTGTGCCGAGAAGGACCGTCCCCACTGTGCTGTGGCTAGGAAGCTCAGAGCGCCAGTGCTTGTGGGGCTGTGGAAGGGCTGCCTAGGGCAGGTGATGGCCAGCAAGAGCTTTCAGTGCTAGCCCCTTTGGTGTGGGAGCAGTGGCTGGACGTTTCCGACTTGGGAGCTGGGCAGTGGCTGTGCTGAGAAGGAACGTCCCCACTGTGCTGTGGCTAGGAAGCTCAGAGCGCCAGTGCTTGTGGGGCTGTGGAAGGGCTGCCTAGGGAAGGTGATGGCCAGCAAGAGCTTTCAGTGCTAGCCCCTTTCGTGTGGGAGCAGTGGCTGGACGTTTCGAATTTTGGAGCTGGGCTGTGGCTGTGCCGAGAAGGAACGTCCCCACTGTGCTGTGGCTAGGAAGCTCAGAGCGCCAGTGCTTGTGGGGCTGTGGAAGGGCTGCCTAGGGCAGGTGATGGCCAGCAAGAGCTTTCAGTGCTAGCCCCTTTAGTGTGGGAGCAGTGGCTGGACGTTTTGAATTTTGGAGCTGGGCTGTGGCTGTGCCGAGAAGGAACGTCCCCACTGTGCTGTGGCTAGGAAGCTCAGAGCGCCAGTGCTTGTGGGGCTGTGGAAGGGCTGCCTAGGGAAGGTGATGGCCAGGAAGAGCTTTCAGTGCTAGCCCCTTTGGTGTGGGAGCAGTGGCTGGACGTTTCCGATTTGGGAGCTGGGCTCTGGCTGTGCTGAGTGGAAACGTCCCCACTGTGCTGTGGCTAGGAAGCTCAGAGCGCCAGTGCTTGTGGGGCTGTGGAAGGGCTGCCTAGGGCAGGTGATGGCCAGCAAGAGCTTTCAGTGCTAGCCCCTTTGGTGTGGGAGCAGTGGCTGGACATTTCGAATTTCGAAGCTGGGCTGTGGCTGTGCCGAGAAGGACCGTCCCCACTGTGCTGTGGCTAGGAAGCTCAGAGCGCCAGTGCTTGTGGGGCTGTGGAAGGGCTGCCTAGGGAAGGTGATGGCCAGCAAGAGCTTTCAGTGCTAGCCCCTTTGGGTGTGGGAGCAGTGGCTGGACGTTTCGAATTTCGGAGCTGGGCTGTGGCTGTGCCGAGAAGGAACGTCCCCACTGTGCTGTGGCTAGGAAGCTCAGAGCGCCAGTGCTTGTGGGGCTGTGGAAGGGCTGCCTAGGGAAGGTGATGGCCAGCAAGAGCTTTCAGTGCTAGCCCCTTTGGTGTGGGAGCAGTGGCTGGACCTTTCGAATTTCGGAGCTGGGCTCTGGCTGTGCTGAGAAGGAACGTCCCCACTGTGCTGTGGCTAGGAAGTTCAGAGTGCCAGTGCTTGTGGGGCTGTGGAAGGGCTGCCTGGGGAAGGTGATGGCCAGCAAGCGCTTTCAGTGCTAGCCCCTTTGGTGTGGGAGCAGTGGCTGGACGTTTCGAATTTCGAAGCTGGGCTCTGGCTGTGCTGAGAAGGACCGTCCCCACTGTGCTGTGGCTAGGAAGCTCAGAGCGCCAGTGCTTGTGGGGCTGTGGAAGGGCTGCCTAGGGAAGGTGATGGCCAACAAGCGCTTTCAGTGCTAGCCCATTTGGTGTGGGAGCAGAGGCTGGATGTTTTGAATTTCGGAGCTGGGCTGTGGCTGTGCTGAGAAGGAACGTCCCCACTGTGCTGTGGCTAGGAAGCTCAGAGCGCCTGTGCTTGTGGGGCTGTGGAAGGGCTGCCTAGGGAAGGTGATGGCCAGCAAGCGCTTTCAGTGCTAGCCCCTTTGGTGTGGGAGCAGTGGCTGGACGTTTCGAATTTCGAAGCTGGGCTCTGGCTGTGCTGAGAAGGACCGTCCCCACTGTGCTGTGGCTAGGAAGCTCAGAGCGCCAGTGCTTGTGGGGCTGTGGAAGGGCTGCCTAGGGAAGGTGATGGCCAGCAAGAGCTTTCAGTGCTAGCCCCTTTGGTGTGGGAGCAGTGGCTGGACGTTTTGAATTTCGGAGCTGGGCTGTGGCTGTGCCGAGAAGGAACGTCCCCACTGTGCTGTGGCTAGGAAGCTCAGAGCGCCTGTGCTTGTGGGGCTGTGGAAGGGCTGCCTAGGGCAGGTGATGGCCAGCAAGAGCTTTCAGTGCTAGACCCTTTGGTGTGGGAGCAGTGGATGGATGTTTTGAATTTCGGAGCTGGGCTGTGGCTGTGCTGAGAAGGAACGTCCCCACTGTGCTGTGGCTAGGAAGCTCAGAGCGCCAGTGCTTGTGGGGCTGTGGAAGGGCTGCCTAGGGAAGGTGATGGCCAGCAAGAGCTTTCAGTGCTAGCCCCTTTGGTGTGGGAGCAGTGGCTGGACATTTCGAATTTCGGAGCTGGGCTCTGGCTGTGCCGAGAAGGACCGTCCCCACTGTGCTGTGGCTAGGAAGCTCAGAGCGCCAGAGCTTGTGGGGCTGTGGAAGGGCTGCCTAGGGAAGGTGATGGCCAGCAAGAGCTTTCAGTGCTAGCTCCATTGGGTGTGGGAGCAGTGGCTGGACGTTTCCGATTTGGGAGCTGGGCTCTGGCTGTGCCGAGAAGGACCGTCCCCACTGTGCTGTGGCTAGGAAGCTCAGAGCGCCAGTGCTTGTGGGGCTGTGGAAGGGCTGCCTAGGGAAGGTGATGGCCAGCAAGCGCTTTCAGTGCTAGCCCCTTTGGTGTGGGAGCAGTGGCTGGACGTTTCGAATTTCGGAGCTGGGCTCTGGCTGTGCTGAGTGGAAACGTCCCCACTGTGCTGTGGCTAGGAAGCTCAGAGCGCCAGTGCTTGTGGGGCTGTGGAAGGGCTGCCTAGGGCAGGTGATGGCCAGCAAGAGCTTTCAGTGCTAGCCCCTTTGGTGTGGGAGCAGTGGCTGGACGTTTTGAATTTCGAAGCTGGGCTGTGGCTGTGCCGAGAAGGAACGTCCCCACTGTGCTGTGGCTAGGAAGCTCAGAGCGCCAGTGCTTGTGGGGCTGTGGAAGGGCTGCCTAGGGAAGGTGATGGCCAGCAAGAGCTTTCAGTGCTAGCCCCTTTGGTGTGGGAGCAGTGGCTGGACGTTTCCGACTTGGGAGCTGGGCTGTGGCTGTGCTGAGAAGGAACGTCCCCACTGTGCTGTGGCTAGGAAGCTCAGAGCGCCAGTGCTTGTGGGGCTGTGGAAGGGCTGCCTAGGGCAGGTGATGGCCAGCAAGAGCTTTCAGTGCTAGCCCCTTTGGTGTGGGAACAGTGGCTGGATGTTTTGAATTTCGGAGCTGGGCTGTGGCTGTGCCGAGAAGGAACGTCCCCACTGTGCTGTGGCTAGGAAGCTCAGAGCGCCAGTGCTTGTGGGGCTGTGGAAGGGCTGCCTAGGGAAGGTGATGGCCAGCAAGCGCTTTCAGTGCTAGCCCCTTTGGTGTGGGAGCAGTGGCTGGACGTTTTGAATTTCGGAGCTGGGCTGTGGCTGTGCTGAGAAGGAACGTCCCCACTGTGCTGTGGCTAGGAAGCTCAGAGCGCCTGTGCTTGTGGGGCTGTGGAAGGGCTGCCTAGGGCAGGTGATGGCCAGCAAGAGCTTTCAGTGCTAGCCCCTTTGGTGTGGGAGCAGTGGCTGGACGTTTCGAATTTCGGAGGTGGGCTGTGGCTGTGCTGAGAAGGACCGTCCCCACTGTGCTGTGGCTAGGAAGCTCAGAGCGCCAGTGCTTGTGGGGCTGTGGAAGGGCTGCCTAGGGAAGGTGATGGCCAGCAAGAGCTTTCAGTGCTACCCCCTTTGGTGTGGGAGCAGTGGCTGGACGTTTTGAATTTCGGAGCTGGGCTCTGGCTGTGCTGAGTGGAAACGTCCCCACTGTGCTGTGGCTAGGAAGCTCAGAGCGCCAGTGCTTGTGGGGCTGTGGAAGGGCTGCCTAGGGAAGGTGATGGCCAGCAAGAGCTTTCAGTGCTAGCCCCTTTGGGTGTGGGAGCAGTGGCTGGACGTTTCGAATTTCGGAGCTGGGCTGTGGCTGTGCTGAGAAGGAACGTCCCCACTGTGCTGTGGCTAGGAAGCTCAGAGCGCCAGTGCTTGTGGGGCTGTGGAAGGGCTGCCTAGGGAAGGTGATGGCCAGCAAGAGCTTTCAGTGCTAGCCCCTTTGGGTGTGGGAGCAGTGGCTGGACGTTTCGAATTTCGGAGCTGGGCTATGGCTGTGCCGAGAAGGAACGTCCCCACTGTGCTGTGGCTAGGAAGCTCAGAGCGCCAGTGCTTGTGGGGCTGTGGAAGGGCTGCCTAGGGAAGGTGATGGCCAGCAAGAGCTTTCAGTGCTAGCCCCTTTGGTGTGGGAGCAGTGGCTGGACGTTTCGAATTTCGGAGCTGGGCTCTGGCTGTGCCGAGAAGGACCGTCCCCACTGTGCTGTGGCTAGGAAGCTCAGAGCGCCAGTGCTTGTGGGGCTGTGGAAGGGCTGCCTAGGGAAGGTGATGGCCAGCAAGAGCTTTCAGTGCTAGCCCCTTTGGTGTGGGAGCAGTGGCTGGACGTTTCCGACTTGGGAGCTGGGCTGTGGCTGTGCTGAGAAGGAACGTCCCCACTGTGCTGTGGCTAGGAAGCTCAGAGCACCAGTGCTTGTGGGGCTGTGGAAGGGCTGCCTAGGGAAGGTGATGGCCAGCAAGAGCTTTCAGTGCTAGCCCCTTTGGTGTGGGAACAGTGGCTGGATGTTTTGAATTTCGGAGCTGGGCTGTGGCTGTGCCGAGAAGGAACGTCCCCACTGTGCTGTGGCTAGGAAGCTCAGAGCGCCAGTGCTTGTGGGGCTGTGGAAGGGCTGCCTAGGGAAGGTGATGGCCAGCAAGCGCTTTCAGTGCTAGCCCCTTTGGTGTGGGAGCAGTGGCTGGATGTTTTGAATTTCGGAGCTGGGCTGTGGCTGTGCCGAAAAGGAACGTCCCCACTGTGCTGTGGCTAGGAAGCTCAGAGCTCCAGTGCTTGTGGGGCTGTGGAAGGGCTGCCTAGGGAAGGTGATGGCCAGCAAGAGCTTTCAGTGCTAGCCCCTTTGGGTGTGGGAGCAGTGGCTGGACCTTTCGAATTTCGGAGCTGGGCTGTGGCTGTGCCGAAAAGGAACGTCCCCACTGTGCTGTGGCTAGGAAGCTCAGAGCGCCAGTGCTTGTGGGGCTGTGGAAGGGCTGCCTAGGGCAGGTGATGGCCAGCAAGAGCTTTCAGTGCTAGCCCCTTTGGGTGTGGGAGCAGTGGCTGGACGTTTCGAATTTCGGAGCTGGGCTGTGGCTGTGCCGAGAAGGACCGTCCCCACTGTGCTGTGGCTAGGAAGCTCAGAGCGCCAGTGCTTGTGGGGCTGTGGAAGGGCTGCCTAGGGAAGGTGATGGCCAGCAAGAGCTTTCAGTGCTAGCCCCTTTGGTGTGGGAGCAGTGGCTGGACGTTTTGAATTTCGGAGCTGGGCTGTGGCTGTGCCGAAAAGGACCGTCCCCACTGTGCTGTGGCTAGGAAGCTCAGAGCGCCAGTGCTTGTGGGGCTGTGGAAGGGCTGCCTAGGGCAGGTGATGGCCAGCAAGAACTTTCAGTGCTAGCCCCTTTGGTGTGGGAACAGTGGCTGGATGTTTTGAATTTCGGAGCTGGGCTGTGGCTGTGCCGAGAAGGAACGTCCCCACTGTGCTGTGGCTAGGAAGCTCAGAGCGCCAGTGCTTGTGGGGCTGTGGAAGGGCTGCCTAGGGAAGGTGATGGCCAGCAAGCGCTTTCAGTGCTAGCCCCTTTGGTGTGGGAGCAGTGGCTGGACGTTTTGAATTTCGGAGCTGGGCTGTGGCTGTGCTGAGAAGGAACGTCCCCACTGTGCTGTGGCTAGGAAGCTCAGAGCGCCTGTGCTTGTGGGGCTGTGGAAGGGCTGCCTAGGGCAGGTGATGGCCAGCAAGAGCTTTCAGTGCTAGCCCCTTTGGTGTGGGAGCAGTGGCTGGACGTTTCGAATTTCGGAGGTGGGCTGTGGCTGTGCTGAGAAGGACCGTCCCCACTGTGCTGTGGCTAGGAAGCTCAGAGCGCCAGTGCTTGTGGGGCTGTGGAAGGGCTGCCTAGGGAAGGTGATGGCCAGCAAGAGCTTTCAGTGCTACCCCCTTTGGTGTGGGAGCAGTGGCTGGACGTTTTGAATTTCGGAGCTGGGCTCTGGCTGTGCTGAGTGGAAACGTCCCCACTGTGCTGTGGCTAGGAAGCTCAGAGCGCCAGTGCTTGTGGGGCTGTGGAAGGGCTGCCTAGGGAAGGTGATGGCCAGCAAGAGCTTTCAGTGCTAGCCCCTTTGGGTGTGGGAGCAGTGGCTGGACGTTTCGAATTTTGGAGCTGGGCTGTGGCTGTGCTGAGAAGGAACGTCCCCACTGTGCTGTGGCTAGGAAGCTCAGAGCGCCAGTGCTTGTGGGGCTGTGGAAGGGCTGCCTAGGGAAGGTGATGGCCAGCAAGAGCTTTCAGTGCTAGCCCCTTTGGGTGTGGGAGCAGTGGCTGGACGTTTCGAATTTCGGAGCTGGGCTATGGCTGTGCCGAAAAGGAACGTCCCCACTGTGCTGTGGCTAGGAAGCTCAGAGCGCCAGTGCTTGTGGGGCTGTGGAAGGGCTGCCTAGGGAAGGTGATGGCCAGCAAGAGCTTTCAGTGCTAGCCCCTTTGGTGTGGGAGCAGTGGCTGGACGTTTCGAATTTCGGAGCTGGGCTCTGGCTGTGCCGAGAAGGACCGTCCCCACTGTGCTGTGGCTAGGAAGCTCAGAGCGCCAGTGCTTGTGGGGCTGTGGAAGGGCTGCCTAGGGCAGGTGATGGCCAGCAAGAGCTTTCAGTGCTAGCCCCTTTGGTGTGGGAGCAGTGGCTGGACGTTTTGAATTTCGAAGCTGGGCTGTGGCTGTGCCGAGAAGGACTGTCCCCACTGTGCTGTGGCTAGGAAGCTCAGAGCGCCAGTGCTTGTGGGGCTGTGGAAGGGCTGCCTAGGGAAGGTGATGGCCAGCAAGAGCTTTCAGTGCTAGCCCCTTTGGTGTGGGAGCAGTGGCTGGACGTTTCCGACTTGGGAGCTGGGCTGTGGCTGTGCTGAGAAGGACCGTCCCCACTGTGCTGTGGCTAGGAAGCTCAGAGCGCCAGTGCTTGTGGGGCTGTGGAAGGGCTGCCTAGGGAAGGTGATGGCCAGCAAGAGCTTTCAGTGCTAGCCCCTTTGGTGTGGGAACAGTGGCTGGATGTTTTGAATTTCGGAGCTGGGCTGTGGCTGTGCCGAGAAGGAACGTCCCCACTGTGCTGTGGCTAGGAAGCTCAGAGCGCCAGTGCTTGTGGGGCTGTGGAAGGGCTGCCTAGGGAAGGTGATGGCCAGCAAGCGCTTTCAGTGCTAGCCCCTTTGGTGTGGGAGCAGTGGCTGGACGTTTTGAATTTCGGAGCTGGGCTGTGGCTGTGCTGAGAAGGAACGTCCCCACTGTGCTGTGGCTAGGAAGCTCAGAGCGCCTGTGCTTGTGGGGCTGTGGAAGGGCTGCCTAGGGCAGGTGATGGCCAGCAAGAGCTTTCAGTGCTAGCCCCTTTGGTGTGGGAGCAGTGGCTGGACGTTTCGAATTTCGGAGGTGGGCTGTGGCTGTGCTGAGAAGGACCGTCCCCACTGTGCTGTGGCTAGGAAGCTCAGAGCGCCAGTGCTTGTGGGGCTGTGGAAGGGCTGCCTAGGGAAGGTGATGGCCAGCAAGAGCTTTCAGTGCTACCCCCTTTGGTGTGGGAGCAGTGGCTGGACGTTTTGAATTTCGGAGCTGGGCTCTGGCTGTGCTGAGTGGAAACGTCCCCACTGTGCTGTGGCTAGGAAGCTCAGAGCGCCAGTGCTTGTGGGGCTGTGGAAGGGCTGCCTAGGGAAGGTGATGGCCAGCAAGAGCTTTCAGTGCTAGCCCCTTTGGGTGTGGGAGCAGTGGCTGGACGTTTCGAATTTTGGAGCTGGGCTGTGGCTGTGCTGAGAAGGAACGTCCCCACTGTGCTGTGGCTAGGAAGCTCAGAGCGCCAGTGCTTGTGGGGCTGTGGAAGGGCTGCCTAGGGAAGGTGATGGCCAGCAAGAGCTTTCAGTGCTAGCCCCTTTGGGTGTGGGAGCAGTGGCTGGACGTTTCGAATTTCGGAGCTGGGCTATGGCTGTGCCGAAAAGGAACGTCCCCACTGTGCTGTGGCTAGGAAGCTCAGAGCGCCAGTGCTTGTGGGGCTGTGGAAGGGCTGCCTAGGGAAGGTGATGGCCAGCAAGAGCTTTCAGTGCTAGCCCCTTTGGTGTGGGAGCAGTGGCTGGACGTTTCGAATTTCGGAGCTGGGCTCTGGCTGTGCCGAGAAGGAACGTCCCCACTGTGCTGTGGCTAGGAAGCTCAGAGCGCCAGTGCTTGTGGGGCTGTGGAAGGGCTGCCTAGGGCAGGTGCTGGCCAGCAAGAGCTTTCAGTGCTAGCCCCTTTGGTGTGGGAGCAGTGGCTGGACGTTTTGAATTTCGAAGCTGGGCTGTGGCTGTGCCGAGAAGGACCGTCCCCACTGTGCTGTGGCTAGGAAGCTCAGAGCGCCAGTGCTTGTGGGGCTGTGGAAGGGCTGCCTAGGGAAGGTGATGGCCAGCAAGAGCTTTCAGTGCTAGCCCCTTTGGTGTGGGAGCAGTGGCTGGACGTTTCCGACTTGGGAGCTGGGCTGTGGCTGTGCTGAGAAGGAACGTCCCCACTGTGCTGTGGCTAGGAAGCTCAGAGCACCAGTGCTTGTGGGGCTGTGGAAGGGCTGCCTAGGGAAGGTGATGGCCAGCAAGAGCTTTCAGTGCTAGCCCCTTTGGTGTGGGAACAGTGGCTGGATGTTTTGAATTTCGGAGCTGGGCTGTGGCTGTGCCGAGAAGGAACGTCCCCACTGTGCTGTGGCTAGGAAGCTCAGAGCGCCAGTGCTTGTGGGGCTGTGGAAGGGCTGCCTAGGGAAGGTGATGGCCAGCAAGCGCTTTCAGTGCTAGCCCCTTTGGTGTGGGAGCAGTGGCTGGATGTTTTGAATTTCGGAGCTGGGCTGTGGCTGTGCCGAGAAGGAACGTCCCCACTGTGCTGTGGCTAGGAAGCTCAGAGCTCCAGTGCTTGTGGGGCTGTGGAAGGGCTGCCTAGGGAAGGTGATGGCCAGCAAGAGCTTTCAGTGCTAGCCCCTTTGGGTGTGGGAGCAGTGGCTGGACCTTTCGAATTTCGGAGCTGGGCTGTGGCTGTGCCGAAAAGGAACGTCCCCACTGTGCTGTGGCTAGGAAGCTCAGAGCGCCAGTGCTTGTGGGGCTGTGGAAGGGCTGCCTAGGGCAGGTGATGGCCAGCAAGAGCTTTCAGTGCTAGCCCCTTTGGGTGTGGGAGCAGTGGCTGGACGTTTCGAATTTCGGAGCTGGGCTGTGGCTGTGCCGAGAAGGACCGTCCCCACTGTGCTGTGGCTAGGAAGCTCAGAGCGCCAGTGCTTGTGGGGCTGTGGAAGGGCTGCCTAGGGAAGGTGATGGCCAGCAAGAGCTTTCAGTGCTAGCCCCTTTGGTGTGGGAGCAGTGGCTGGACGTTTTGAATTTCGGAGCTGGGCTGTGGCTGTGCCGAAAAGGACCGTCCCCACTGTGCTGTGGCTAGGAAGCTCAGAGCGCCAGTGCTTGTGGGGCTGTGGAAGGGCTGCCTAGGGAAGGTGATGGCCAGCAAGAGCTTTCAGTGCTAGCCCCTTTGGTGTGGGAGCAGTGGCTGGACATTTCGAATTTCGGAGCTGGGCTCTGGCTGTGCCGAGAAGGACCGTCCCCACTGTGCTGTGGCTAGGAAGCTCAGAGCGCCAGTGCTTGTGGGGCTGTGGAAGGGCTGCCTAGGGCAGGTGCTGGCCAGCAAGAGCTTTCAGTGCTAGCCCCTTTGGTGTGGGAGCAGTGGCTGGACTTTTTGAATTTCGGAGCTGGGCTGTGGCTGTGCTGAGAAGGAACGTCCCCACTGTGCTGTGGCTAGGAAGCTCAGAGCGCCAGTGCTTGTGGGGCTGTGGAAGGGCTGCCTAGGGCAGGTGATGGCCAGCAAGAGCTTTCAGTGCTAGCCCCATTGGTGTGGGAGCAGTGGCTGGACGTTTCCGATTTGGGAGCTGGGCTCTGGCTGTGCTGAGAAGGAACGTCCCCACTGTGCTGTGGCTAGGAAGCTCAGAGCGCCAGTGCTTGTGGGGCTGTGGAAGGGCTGCCTGGGGAAGGTGATGGCCAGCAAGCGCTTTCAGTGCTAGCCCCTTTGGTGTGGGAGCAGTGGCTGGACGTTTTGAATTTCGGAGCTTGGCTCTGGCTGTGCTGAGTGGAAACGTCCCCACTGTGCTGTGGCTAGGAAGCTCAGAGCGCCAGTGCTTGTGGGGCTGTGGAAGGGCTGCCTAGGGAAGGTGATGGCCAGCAAGAGCTTTCAGTGCTAGCCCCTTTGGTGTGGGAGCAGTGGCTGGACGTTTTGAATTTCGGAGCTGGGCTGTGGCTGTGCCGAAAAGGACCGTCCCCACTGTGCTGTGGCTAGGAAGCTCAGAGCGCCAGTGCTTGTGGGGCTGTGGAAGGGCTGCCTAGGGAAGGTGATGGCCAGCAAGAGCTTTCAGTGCTAGCCCCTTTGGTGTGGGAGCAGTGGCTGGACGTTTCCGATTTGGGAGCTGGGCTCTGGCTGTGCTGAGAAGGAACGTCCCCACTGTGCTGTGGCTAGGAAGCTCAGAGCGCCAGTGCTTGTGGGGCTGTGGAAGGGCTGCCTGGGGAAGGTGATGGCCAGCAAGCGCTTTCAGTGCTAGCCCCTTTGGTGTGGGAGCAGTGGCTGGACGTTTTGAATTTCGGAGCTTGGCTCTGGCTGTGCTGAGTGGAAACGTCCCCACTGTGCTGTGGCTAGGAAGCTCAGAGCGCCAGTGCTTGTGGGGCTGTGGAAGGGCTGCCTAGGGCAGGTGATGGCCAGCAAGAGCTTTCAGTGCTAGCCCCTTTGGTGTGGGAGCAGTGGCTGGACGTTTCGAATTTCGGAGCTGGGCTCTGGCTGTGCTGAGAAGGAACATCCCCACTGTGCTGTGGCTAGGAATCTCAGAGCGCCAGTGCTTGTGGGGCTGTGGAAGGGCTGCCTAGGGAAGGTGATGGCCAGCAAGAGCTTTCAGTGCTAGCCCCTTTGGGTGTGGGAGCAGTGGCTGGACGTTTTGAATTTCGGAGCTGGGCTGTGGCTGTGCCGAGAAGGAACGTCCCCACTGTGCTGTGGCTAGGAAGCTCAGAGCGCCAGTGCTTGTGGGGCTGTGGAAGGGCTGCCTAGGGCAGGTGATGGCCAGCAAGAGCTTTCAGTGCTAGCCCCATTGGTGTGGGAGCAGTGGCTGGACGTTTCCGATTTGGGAGCTGGGCTGTGGCTGTGCTGAGAAGGAACGTCCCCACTCTGCTGTGGCTAGGAAGCTCAGAGCGCCAGTGCTTGTGGGGCTGTGGAAGGGCTGCCTAGGGCAGGTGATGGCCAGCAAGAGCTTTCAGTGCTAGCCCCTTTGGTGTGGGAGCAGTGGCTGGACGTTTTGAATTTCGGAGCTTGGCTCTGGCTGTGCTGAGTGGAAACGTCCCCACTGTGCTGTGGCTAGGAAGCTCAGAGCGCCAGTGCTTGTGGGGCTGTGGAAGGGCTGCCTAGGGCAGGTGATGGCCAGCAAGAGCTTTCAGTGCTAGCCCCTTTGGTGTGGGAGCAGTGGCTGGACGTTTCGAATTTCGGAGCTGGGCTGTGGCTGTGCCGAAAAGTAACGTCCCCACTGTGCTGTGGCTAGGAAGCTCAGAGCGCCAGTGCTTGTGGGGCTGTGGAAGGGCTGCCTAGGGAAGGTGATGGCCAGCAAGAGCTTTCAGTGCTAGCCCCTTTGGTGTGGGAGCAGTGGCTGGACGTTTCGAATTTCGGAGCTGGGCTGTGGCTGTGCTGAGAAGGAACGTCCCCACTGTGCTGTGGCTAGGAAGCTCAGAGCGCCAGTGCTTGTGGGGCTGTGGAAGGGCTGCCTAGGGCAGGTGATGGCCAGCAAGAGCTTTCAGTGCTAGCCCCTTTGGTGTGGGAGCAGTGGCTGGACGTTTTGAATTTCGAAGCTGGGCTGTGGCTGTGCCGAGAAGGACCGTCCCCACTGTGCTGTGGCTAGGAAGCTCAGAGCGCCAGTGCTTGTGGGGCTGTGGAAGGGCTGCCTAGGGCAGGTGATGGCCAGCAAGAGCTTTCAGTGCTAGCCCCTTTGGTGTGGGAGCAGTGGCTGGACGTTTCCGACTTGGGAGCTGGGCTGTGGCTGTGCTGAGAAGGAACGTCCCCACTGTGCTGTGGCTAGGAAGCTCAGAGCGCCAGTGCTTGTGGGGCTGTGGAAGGGCTGCCTAGGGCAGGTGATGGCCAGCAAGAGCTTTCAGTGCTAGCCCCTTTGGTGTGGGAGCAGTGGCTGGACGTTTTGAATTTCGGAGCTCGGCTCTGGCTGTGCCGAGAAGGACCGTCCCCACTGTGCTGTGGCTAGGAAGCTCAGAGCGCCAGTGCTTGTGGGGCTGTGGAAGGGCTGCCTAGGGAAGGTGATGGCCAGCAAGAGCTTTCAGTGCTAGCCCCTTTGGTGTGGGAGCAGTGGCTGGACGTTTTGAATTTCGGAGCTCGGCTCTGGCTGTGCCGAGAAGGACCGTCCCCACTGTGCTGTGGCTAGGAAGCTCAGAGCGCCAGTGCTTGTGGGGCTGTGGAAGGGCTGCCTAGGGAAGGTGATGGCCAGCAAGAGCTTTCAGTGCTAGCCCCTTTGGTGTGGGAGCAGTGGCTGGACGTTTTGAATTTCGGAGCTGGGCTGTGGCTGTGCCGAAAAGGACCGTCCCCACTGTGCTGTGGCTAGGAAGCTCAGAGCGCCAGTGCTTGTGGGGCTGTGGAAGGGCTGCCTAGGGAAGGTGATGGCCAGCAAGAGCTTTCAGTGCTAGCCCCTTTGGTGTGGGAGCAGTGGCTGGACGTTTCCGATTTGGGAGCTGGGCTCTGGCTGTGCTGAGAAGGAACGTCCCCACTGTGCTGTGGCTAGGAAGCTCAGAGCGCCAGTGCTTGTGGGGCTGTGGAAGGGCTGCCTGGGGAAGGTGATGGCCAGCAAGCGCTTTCAGTGCTAGCCCCTTTGGTGTGGGAGCAGTGGCTGGACGTTTTGAATTTCGGAGCTTGGCTCTGGCTGTGCTGAGTGGAAACGTCCCCACTGTGCTGTGGCTAGGAAGCTCAGAGCGCCAGTGCTTGTGGGGCTGTGGAAGGGCTGCCTAGGGCAGGTGATGGCCAGCAAGAGCTTTCAGTGCTAGCCCCTTTGGTGTGGGAGCAGTGGCTGGACGTTTCGAATTTCGGAGCTGGGCTCTGGCTGTGCTGAGAAGGAACATCCCCACTGTGCTGTGGCTAGGAATCTCAGAGCGCCAGTGCTTGTGGGGCTGTGGAAGGGCTGCCTAGGGAAGGTGATGGCCAGCAAGAGCTTTCAGTGCTAGCCCCTTTGGGTGTGGGAGCAGTGGCTGGACGTTTTGAATTTCGGAGCTGGGCTGTGGCTGTGCCGAGAAGGAACGTCCCCACTGTGCTGTGGCTAGGAAGCTCAGAGCGCCAGTGCTTGTGGGGCTGTGGAAGGGCTGCCTAGGGCAGGTGATGGCCAGCAAGAGCTTTCAGTGCTAGCCCCATTGGTGTGGGAGCAGTGGCTGGACGTTTCCGATTTGGGAGCTGGGCTGTGGCTGTGCTGAGAAGGAACGTCCCCACTGTGCTGTGGCTAGGAAGCTCAGAGCGCCAGTGCTTGTGGGGCTGTGGAAGGGCTGCCTAGGGCAGGTGATGGCCAGCAAGAGCTTTCAGTGCTAGCCCCTTTGGTGTGGGAGCAGTGGCTGGACGTTTTGAATTTCGGAGCTTGGCTCTGGCTGTGCTGAGTGGAAACGTCCCCACTGTGCTGTGGCTAGGAAGCTCAGAGCGCCAGTGCTTGTGGGGCTGTGGAAGGGCTGCCTAGGGCAGGTGATGGCCAGCAAGAGCTTTCAGTGCTAGCCCCTTTGGTGTGGGAGCAGTGGCTGGACGTTTCGAATTTCGGAGCTGGGCTGTGGCTGTGCTGAGAAGGAACGTCCCCACTGTGCTGTGGCTAGGAAGCTCAGAGCGCCAGTGCTTGTGGGGCTGTGGAAGGGCTGCCTAGGGCAGGTGATGGCCAGCAAGAGCTTTCAGTGCTAGCCCCTTTGGTGTGGGAGCAGTGGCTGGACGTTTTGAATTTCGAAGCTGGGCTGTGGCTGTGCCGAGAAGGACCGTCCCCACTGTGCTGTGGCTAGGAAGCTCAGAGCGCCAGTGCTTGTGGGGCTGTGGAAGGGCTGCCTAGGGCAGGTGATGGCCAGCAAGAGCTTTCAGTGCTAGCCCCTTTGGTGTGGGAGCAGTGGCTGGACGTTTCCGACTTGGGAGCTGGGCTGTGGCTGTGCTGAGAAGGAACGTCCCCACTGTGCTGTGGCTAGGAAGCTCAGAGCGCCAGTGCTTGTGGGGCTGTGGAAGGGCTGCCTAGGGCAGGTGATGGCCAGCAAGAGCTTTCAGTGCTAGCCCCTTTGGTGTGGGAGCAGTGGCTGGACGTTTTGAATTTCGGAGCTCGGCTCTGGCTGTGCCGAGAAGGACCGTCCCCACTGTGCTGTGGCTAGGAAGCTCAGAGCGCCAGTGCTTGTGGGGCTGTGGAAGGGCTGCCTAGGGCAGGTGATGGCCAGCAAGAGCTTTCAGTGCTAGCCCCTTTGGTGTGGGAGCAGTGGCTGGACGTTTTGAATTTCGAAGCTGGGCTGTGGCTGTGCCGAGAAGGACCGTCCCCACTGTGCTGTGGCTAGGAAGCTCAGAGCGCCAGTGCTTGTGGGGCTGTGGAAGGGCTGCCTAGGGAAGGTGATGGCCAGCAAGAGCTTTCAGTGCTAGCCCCTTTGGTGTGGGAGCAGTGGCTGGACGTTTCCGACTTGGGAGCTGGGCTGTGGCTGTGCCGAGAAGGAACGTCCCCACTGTGCTGTGGCTAGGAAGCTCAGAGCACCAGTGCTTGTGGGGCTGTGGAAGGGCTGCCTAGGGAAGGTGATGGCCAGCAAGAGCTTTCAGTGCTAGCCCCTTTGGTGTGGGAGCAGTGGCTGGACGTTTTGAATTTCGGAGCTGGGCTCTGGCTGTGCTGAGAAGGAACGTCCCCACTGTGCTGTGGCTAGGAAGCTCAGAGCGCCAGTGCTTGTGGGGCTGTGGAAGGGCTGCCTAGGGAAGGTGATGGCCAGCAAGCGCTTTCAGTGCTAGCCCCTTTGGTGTGGGAGCAGTGGCTGGATGTTTTGAATTTCGGAGCTGGGCTGTGGCTGTGCCGAAAAGGAACGTCCCCACTGTGCTGTGGCTAGGAAGCTCAGAGCGCCAGTGCTTGTGGGGCTGTGGAAGGGCTGCCTAGGGAAGGTGATGGCCAGCAAGAGCTTTCAGTGCTAGCCCCTTTGGGTGTGGGAGCAGTGGCTGGACCTTTCGAATTTCGGAGCTGGGCTGTGGCTGTGCCGAAAAGGAACGTCCCCACTGTGCTGTGGCTAGGAAGCTCAGAGCGCCAGTGCTTGTGGGGCTGTGGAAGGGCTGCCTAGGGCAGGTGATGGCCAGCAAGAGGTTTCAGTGCTAGCCCCTTTGGGTGTGGGAGCAGTGGCTGGACGTTTCGAATTTCGGAGCTGGGCTCTGGCTGTGCCGAGAAGGACCGTCCCCACTGTGCTGTGGCTAGGAAGCTCAGAGCGCCAGTGCTTGTGGGGCTGTGGAAGGGCTGCCTAGGGAAGGTGATGGCCAGCAAGAGCTTTCAGTGCTAGCCCCTTTGGTGTGGGAGCAGTGGCTGGACGTTTTGAATTTCGGAGCTGGGCTGTGGCTGTGCCGAAAAGGACCGTCCCCACTGTGCTGTGGCTAGGAAGCTCAGAGCGCCAGTGCTTGTGGGGCTGTGGAAGGGCTGCCTAGGGAAGGTGCTGGCCAGCAAGAGCTTTCAGTGCTAGCCCCTTTGGTGTGGGAGGAGTGGCTGGACATTTCGAATTTCGGAGCTGGGCTCTGGCTGTGCCGAGAAGGACCGTCCCCACTGTGCTGTGGCTAGGAAGCTCAGAGCGCCAGTGCTTGTGGGGCTGTGGAAGGGCTGCCTAGGGCAGGTGCTGGCCAGCAAGAGCTTTCAGTGCTAGCCCCTTTGGTGTGGGAGCAGTGGCTGGACTTTTTGAATTTCGGAGCTGGGCTGTGGCTGTGCTGAGAAGGAACATCCCCACTGTGCTGTGGCTAGGAAGCTCAGAGCGCCAGTGCTTGTGGGGCTGTGGAAGGGCTGCCTAGGGCAGGTGATGGCTAGCAAGAGCTTTCAGTGCTAGCCCCATTGGTGTGGGAGCAGTGGCTGGACGTTTCCGATTTGGGAGCTGGGCTGTGGCTGTGCTGAGAAGGAACGTCCCCACTGTGCTGTGGCTAGGAAGCTCAGAGTGCCAGTGCTTGTGGGGCTGTGGAAGGGCTGCCTAGGGAAGGTGATGGCCAGCAAGAGCTTTCAGTGCTAGCCCCTTTGGTGTGGGAGCAGTGGCTGGACCTTTCGAATTTCGGAGCTGGGCTGTGGCTGTGCCGAAAAGTAACGTCCCCACTGTGCTGTGGCTAGGAAGCTCAGAGCGCCAGTGCTTGTGGGGCTGTGGAAGGGCTGCCTAGGGAAGGTGATGGCCAGCAAGAGCTTTCAGTGCTAGCCCCTTTGGGTGTGGGAGCAGTGGCTGGACGTTTCGAATTTCGGAGCTGGGCTGTGGCTGTGCCGAGAAGGACCGTCCCCACTGTGCTGTGGCTAGGAAGCTCAGAGCGCCAGTGCTTGTGGGGCTGTGGAAGGGCTGCCTAGGGCAGGTGATGGCCAGCAAGAGCTTTCAGTGCTAGCCCCATTGGTGTGGGAGCAGTGGCTGGACGTTTCCGATTTGGGAGCTGGGCTGTGGCTGTGCTGAGAAGGAACGTCCCCACTGTGCTGTGGCTAGGAAGCTCAGAGCGCCAGTGCTTGTGGGGCTGTGGAAGGGCTGCCTAGGGAAGGTGATGGCCAGCAAGAGCTTTCAGTGCTAGCCCCTTTGGTGTGGGAGCAGTGGCTGGACGTTTTGAATTTCGGAGCTGGGCTCTGGCTGTGCTGAGAAGGAACGTCCCCACTGTGCTGTGGCTAGGAAGCTCAGAGCGCCAGTGCTTGTGGGGCTGTGGAAGGGCTGCCTAGGGAAGGTGATGGCCAGCAAGCGCTTTCAGTGCTAGCCCCTTTGGTGTGGGAGCAGTGGCTGGATGTTTTGAATTTCGGAGCTGGGCTGTGGCTGTGCCGAAAAGGAACGTCCCCACTGTGCTGTGGCTAGGAAGCTCAGAGCGCCAGTGCTTGTGGGGCTGTGGAAGGGCTGCCTAGGGAAGGTGATGGCCAGCAAGAGCTTTCAGTGCTAGCCCCTTTGGGTGTGGGAGCAGTGGCTGGACCTTTCGAATTTCGGAGCTGGGCTGTGGCTGTGCCGAAAAGGAACGTCCCCACTGTGCTGTGGCTAGGAAGCTCAGAGCGCCAGTGCTTGTGGGGCTGTGGAAGGGCTGCCTAGGGCAGGTGATGGCCAGCAAGAGGTTTCAGTGCTAGCCCCTTTGGGTGTGGGAGCAGTGGCTGGACGTTTCGAATTTCGGAGCTGGGCTCTGGCTGTGCCGAGAAGGACCGTCCCCACTGTGCTGTGGCTAGGAAGCTCAGAGCGCCAGTGCTTGTGGGGCTGTGGAAGGGCTGCCTAGGGAAGGTGATGGCCAGCAAGAGCTTTCAGTGCTAGCCCCTTTGGTGTGGGAGCAGTGGCTGGACGTTTTGAATTTCGGAGCTGGGCTGTGGCTGTGCCGAAAAGGACCGTCCCCACTGTGCTGTGGCTAGGAAGCTCAGAGCGCCAGTGCTTGTGGGGCTGTGGAAGGGCTGCCTAGGGAAGGTGCTGGCCAGCAAGAGCTTTCAGTGCTAGCCCCTTTGGTGTGGGAGGAGTGGCTGGACATTTCGAATTTCGGAGCTGGGCTCTGGCTGTGCCGAGAAGGACCGTCCCCACTGTGCTGTGGCTAGGAAGCTCAGAGCGCCAGTGCTTGTGGGGCTGTGGAAGGGCTGCCTAGGGCAGGTGCTGGCCAGCAAGAGCTTTCAGTGCTAGCCCCTTTGGTGTGGGAGCAGTGGCTGGACTTTTTGAATTTCGGAGCTGGGCTGTGGCTGTGCTGAGAAGGAACATCCCCACTGTGCTGTGGCTAGGAAGCTCAGAGCGCCAGTGCTTGTGGGGCTGTGGAAGGGCTGCCTAGGGCAGGTGATGGCCAGCAAGAGCTTTCAGTGCTAGCCCCATTGGTGTGGGAGCAGTGGCTGGACGTTTCCGATTTGGGAGCTGGGCTGTGGCTGTGCTGAGAAGGAACGTCCCCACTGTGCTGTGGCTAGGAAGCTCAGAGTGCCAGTGCTTGTGGGGCTGTGGAAGGGCTGCCTAGGGAAGGTGATGGCCAGCAAGAGCTTTCAGTGCTAGCCCCTTTGGTGTGGGAGCAGTGGCTGGACCTTTCGAATTTCGGAGCTGGGCTGTGGCTGTGCCGAAAAGTAACGTCCCCACTGTGCTGTGGCTAGGAAGCTCAGAGCGCCAGTGCTTGTGGGGCTGTGGAAGGGCTGCCTAGGGAAGGTGATGGCCAGCAAGAGCTTTCAGTGCTAGCCCCTTTGGGTGTGGGAGCAGTGGCTGGACGTTTCGAATTTCGGAGCTGGGCTGTGGCTGTGCCGAGAAGGACCGTCCCCACTGTGCTGTGGCTAGGAAGCTCAGAGCGCCAGTGCTTGTGGGGCTGTGGAAGGGCTGCCTAGGGCAGGTGATGGCCAGCAAGAGCTTTCAGTGCTAGCCCCATTGGTGTGGGAGCAGTGGCTGGACGTTTCCGATTTGGGAGCTGGGCTGTGGCTGTGCTGAGAAGGAACGTCCCCACTGTGCTGTGGCTAGGAAGCTCAGAGCGCCAGTGCTTGTGGGGCTGTGGAAGGGCTGCCTAGGGAAGGTGATGGCCAGCAAGAGCTTTCAGTGCTAGCCCCTTTGGTGTGGGAGCAGTGGCTGGACGTTTCCGATTTGGGAGCTGGGCTCTGGCTGTGCTGAGTGGAAACGTCCCCACTGTGCTGTGGCTAGGAAGCTCAGAGCGCCAGTGCTTGTGGGGCTGTGGAAGGGCTGCCTAGGGCAGGTGATGGCCAGCAAGAGCTTTCAGTGCTAGCCCCTTTGGTGTGGGAGCAGTGGCTGGACGTTTCGAATTTCGGAGCTGGGCTGTGGCTGTGCCGAAAAGTAACGTCCCCACTGTGCTGTGGCTAGGAAGCTCAGAGCGCCAGTGCTTGTGGGGCTGTGGAAGGGCTGCCTAGGGAAGGTGATGGCCAGCAAGAGCTTTCAGTGCTAGCCCCTTTGGGTGTGGGAGCAGTGGCTGGAGGTTTCGAATTTCGGAGGTGGGCTGTGGCTGTGCCGAGAAGGACCGTCCCCACTGTGCTGTGGCTAGGAAGCTCAGAGCGCCAGTGCTTGTGGGGCTGTGGAAGGGCTGCCTAGGGAAGGTGATGGCCAGCAAGAGCTTTCAGTGCTAGCCCCTTTGGTGTGGGAGCAGTGGCTGGACGTTTCGAATTTCGGAGCTGGGCTGTGGCTGTGCTGAGAAGGAACGTCCCCACTGTGCTGTGGCTAGGAAGGTCACAGCGCCTGTGCTTGTGGGGCTGTGGAAGGGCTGCCTAGGGCAGGTGATGGCCAGCAAGAGGTTTCAGTGCTAGCCCCTTTGGTGTGGGAGCATTGGATGGATGTTTTGAATTTCGGAGCTGGGCTGTGGCTGTGCTGAGAAGGAACGTCCCCACTGTGCTGTGGCTAGGAAGCTCAGAGCGCCAGTGCTTGTGGGGCTGTGGAAGGGCTGCCTAGGGAAGGTGATGGCCAGCAAGAGCTTTCAGTGCTATCCCCTTTGGTGTGGGAACAGTGGCTGGACGTTTTGAATTTCGGAGCTGAGCTCTGGCTGTGCTGAGTGGAAACGTCCCCACTGTGCTGTGGCTAGGAAGCTCAGAGCGCCAGTGCTTGTGGGGCTGTGGAAGGGCTGCCTAGGGAAGGTGCTGGCCAGCAAGAGCTTTCAGTGCTAGCCCCTTTGGGTGTGGGAGCAGTGGCTGGTTGTTTCGAATTTCGGAGGTGGGCTGTGGCTGTGCTGAGAAGGACCGTCCCCACTGTGCTGTGGCTAGGAAGCTCAGAGCGCCAGTGCTTGTGGGGCTGTGGAAGGGCTGCCTAGGGAAGGTGATGGCCAGCAAGCGCTTTCAGTGCTAGCCCCTTTGGTGTGGGAGCAGTGGCTGGTTGTTTCGAATTTCGGAGCTGGGCTGTGGCTGTGCCGAGAAGGAACGTCCCCACTGTGCTGTGGCTAGGAAGCTCAGAGCGCCAGTGCTTGTGGGGCTGTGGAAGGGCTGCCTAGGGCAGGTGATGGCCAGCAAGAGCTTTCAGTGCTAGCCCCTTTGGTGTGGGAGCAGTGGCTGGATGTTTTGAATATCGGAGCTGGGCTGTGGCTGTGCCGAAAAGGAACGTCCCCACTGTGCTGTGGCTAGGAAGCTCAGAGCGCCAGTGCTTGTGGGGCTGTGGAAGGGCTGCCTAGGGAAGGTGATGGCCAGCAAGAGCTTTCAGTGCTAGCCCCTTTGGGTGTGGGAGCAGTGGCTGGACGTTTCGAATTTCGGAGCTGAGCTCTGGCTGTGCTGAGAAGGAACGTCCCCACTGTGCTGTGGCTAGGAAGCTCAGAGCGCCAGTGCTTGTGGGGCTGTGGAAGGGCTGCCTAGGGCAGGTGATGGCCAGCAAGAGCTTTCAGTGCTAGCCCCTTTGGTGTGGGAGCAGTGGATGGATGTTTTGAATTTCGGAGCTGGGCTGTGGCTGTGCTGAGAAGGAACGTCCCCACTGTGCTGTGGCTAGGAAGCTCAGAG
The DNA here is from genome assembly GCF_965638725.1 of Aptenodytes patagonicus. NCBI lineage: Eukaryota > Metazoa > Chordata > Aves > Sphenisciformes > Spheniscidae > Aptenodytes > Aptenodytes patagonicus. Next base: position 204,284 of record NW_027472032.1, on the reverse strand, counting down.
CGCCAGTGCTTGTGGGGCTGTGGAAGGGCTGCCTAGGGAAGGTGATGGCCAGCAAGAGCTTTCAGTGCTAGCCCCTTTGGTGTGGGAGCAGTGGCTGGACGTTTCCGACTTGGGAGCTGGGCTGTGGCTGTGCTGAGAAGGAACGTCCCCACTGTGCTGTGGCTAGGAAGCTCAGAGCGCCAGTGCTTGTGGGGCTGTGGAAGGGCTGCCTAGGGCAGGTGATGGCCAGCAAGAGCTTTCAGTGCTAGCCCCTTTGGTGTGGGAGCAGTGGCTGGACGTTTTGAATTTCGGAGCTGGGCTCTGGCTGTGCTGAGTGGAAACGTCCCCACTGTGCTGTGGCTAGGAAGCTCAGAGCGCCAGTGCTTGTGGGGCTGTGGAAGGGCTGCCTAGGGAAGGTGATGGCCAGCAAGAGCTTTCAGTGCTAGCCCCTTTGGTGTGGGAACAGTGGCTGGATGTTTTGAATTTCGGAGCTGGGCTGTGGCTGTGCCGAAAAGGAACGTCCCCACTATGCTGTGGCTAGGAAGCTCAGAGCGCCAGTGCTTGTGGGGCTGTGGAAGGGCTGCCTAGGGAAGGTGATGGCCAGCAAGAGCTTTCAGTGCTAGCCCCTTTGGTGTGGGAGCAGTGGCTGGACGTTTTGAATTTCGGAGCTGGGCTGTGGCTGTGCTGAGAAGGAACGTCCCCACTGTGCTGTGGCTAGGAAGCTCAGAGCGCCAGTGCTTGTGGGGCTGTGGAAGGGCTGCCTAGGGCAGGTGATGGCCAGCAAGAGCTTTCAGTGCTAGCCCCTTTGGTGTGGGAGCAGTGGCTGGATGTTTTGAATTTCGGAGCTGGGCTGTGGCTGTGCCGAAAAGGAACGTCCCCACTGTGCTGTGGCTAGGAAGCTCAGAGCGCCAGTGCTTGTGGGGCTGTGGAAGGGCTGCCTAGGGAAGGTGATGGCCAGCAAGAGCTTTCAGTGCTAGCCCCTTTGGGTGTGGGAGCAGTGGCTGGACGTTTCGAATTTCGGAGCTGGGCTCTGGCTGTGCCGAGAAGGACCGTCCCCACTGTGCTGTGGCTAGGAAGCTCAGAGCGCCAGTGCTTGTGGGGCTGTGGAAGGGCTGCCTAGGGAAGGTGATGGCCAGCAAGAGCTTTCAGTGCTAGCCCCTTTGGTGTGGGAGCAGTGGCTGGACGTTTTGAATTTCGGAGCTGGGCTGTGGCTGTGCCGAAAAGGACCGTCCCCACTGTGCTGTGGCTAGGAAGCTCAGAGCGCCAGTGCTTGTGGGGCTGTGGAAGGGCTGCCTAGGGAAGGTGATGGCCAGCAAGAGCTTTCAGTGCTAGCCCCTTTGGGTGTGGGAGCAGTGGCTGGACGTTTCGAATTTCGGAGCTGGGCTGTGGCTGTGCTGAGAAGGAACGTCCCCACTGTGCTGTGGCTAGGAAGCTCAGAGCGCCAGTGCTTGTGGGGCTGTGGAAGGGCTGCCTAGGGCAGGTGATGGCCAGCAAGAGCTTTCAGTGCTAGCCCCTTTGGTGTGGGAGCAGTGGATGGATGTTTTGAATTTCGGAGCTGGGCTGTGGCTGTGCTGAGAAGGAACGTCCCCACTGTGCTGTGGCTAGGAAGCTCAGAGCGCCAGTGCTTGTGGGGCTGTGGAAGGGCTGCCTAGGGAAGGTGATGGCCAGCAAGAGCTTTCAGTGCTAGCCCCTTTGGTGTGGGAGCAGTGGCTGGACGTTTCCGACTTGGGAGCTGGGCTGTGGCTGTGCTGAGAAGGAACGTCCCCACTGTGCTGTGGCTAGGAAGCTCAGAGCGCCAGTGCTTGTGGGGCTGTGGAAGGGCTGCCTAGGGCAGGTGATGGCCAGCAAGAGCTTTCAGTGCTAGCCCCTTTGGTGTGGGAGCAGTGGCTGGACGTTTTGAATTTCGGAGCTCGGCTCTGGCTGTGCTGAGTGGAAACGTCCCCACTGTGCTGTGGCTAGGAAGCTCAGAGCGCCAGTGCTTGTGGGGCTGTGGAAGGGCTGCCTAGGGAAGGTGATGGCCAGCAAGAGCTTTCAGTGCTAGCCCCTTTGGTGTGGGAACAGTGGCTGGATGTTTTGAATTTCGGAGCTGGGCTGTGGCTGTGCCGAAAAGGAACGTCCCCACTATGCTGTGGCTAGGAAGCTCAGAGCGCCAGTGCTTGTGGGGCTGTGGAAGGGCTGCCTAGGGAAGGTGATGGCCAGCAAGAGCTTTCAGTGCTAGCCCCTTTGGTGTGGGAGCAGTGGCTGGACGTTTTGAATTTCGGAGCTGGGCTCTGGCTGTGCTGAGAAGGAACGTCCCCACTGTGCTGTGGCTAGGAAGCTCAGAGCGCCAGTGCTTGTGGGGCTGTGGAAGGGCTGCCTAGGGAAGGTGATGGCCAGCAAGAGCTTTCAGTGCTAGCCCCTTTGGGTGTGGGAGCAGTGGCTGGACGTTTCGAATTTCGGAGCTGGGCTCTGGCTGTGCCGAGAAGGACCGTCCCCACTGTGCTGTGGCTAGGAAGCTCAGAGCGCCAGTGCTTGTGGGGCTGTGGAAGGGCTGCCTAGGGAAGGTGATGGCCAGCAAGAGCTTTCAGTGCTAGCCCCTTTGGTGTGGGAGCAGTGGCTGGACGTTTTGAATTTCGGAGCTGGGCTGTGGCTGTGCCGAAAAGGACCGTCCCCACTGTGCTGTGGCTAGGAAGCTCAGAGCACCAGTGCTTGTGGGGCTGTGGAAGGGCTGCCTAGGGAAGGTGCTGGCCAGCAAGAGCTTTCAGTGCTAGCCCCTTTGGTGTGGGAGCAGTGGCTGGACATTTCGAATTTCGGAGCTGGGCTCTGGCTGTGCCGAGAAGGACCGTCCCCACTGTGCTGTGGCTAGGAAGCTCAGAGCGCCAGTGCTTGTGGGGCTGTGGAAGGGCTGCCTAGGGCAGGTGCTGGCCAGCAAGAGCTTTCAGTGCTAGCCCCTTTGGTGTGGGAGCAGTGGCTGGACTTTTTGAATTTCGGAGCTGGGCTGTGGCTGTGCTGAGAAGGAACGTCCCCACTGTGCTGTGGCTAGGAAGCTCAGAGCGCCAGTGCTTGTGGGGCTGTGGAAGGGCTGCCTAGGGCAGGTGATGGCCAGCAAGAGCTTTCAGTGCTAGCCCCTTTGGTGTGGGAGCAGTGGCTGGACGTTTCCGATTTGGGAGCTGGGCTCTGGCTGTGCTGAGAAGGAACGTCCCCACTGTGCTGTGGCTAGGAAGCTCAGAGCGCCAGTGCTTGTGGGGCTGTGGAAGGGCTGCCTGGGGAAGGTGATGGCCAGCAAGCGCTTTCAGTGCTAGCCCCTTTGGTGTGGGAGCAGTGGCTGGACGTTTTGAATTTCGGAGCTTGGCTCTGGCTGTGCTGAGTGGAAACGTCCCCACTGTGCTGTGGCTAGGAAGCTCAGAGCGCCAGTGCTTGTGGGGCTGTGGAAGGGCTGCCTAGGGCAGGTGATGGCCAGCAAGAGCTTTCAGTGCTAGCCCCTTTGGTGTGGGAGCAGTGGCTGGACCTTTCGAATTTCGGAGCTGGGCTGTGGCTGTGCCGAAAAGTAACGTCCCCACTGTGCTGTGGCTAGGAAGCTCAGAGGGCCAGTGCTTGTGGGGCTGTGGAAGGGCTGCCTAGGGCAGGTGATGGCCAGCAAGAGCTTTCAGTGCTAGCCCCTTTGGTGTGGGAGCAGTGGCTGGACGTTTCGAATTTCGGAGCTGGGCTGTGGCTGTGCCGAGAAGGACCGTCCCCAGTGTGCTGTGGCTAGGAAGCTCAGAGCGCCAGTGCTTGTGGGGCTGTGGAAGGGCTGCCTAGGGCAGGTGATGGCCAGCAAGAGCTTTCAGTGCTAGCCCCATTGGTGTGGGAGCAGTGGCTGGACGTTTCCGATTTGGGAGCTGGGCTGTGGCTGTGCTGAGAAGGACCGTCCCCACTGTGCTGTGGCTAGGAAGCTCAGAGCGCCAGTGCTTGTGGGGCTGTGGAAGGGCTGCCTAGGGCAGGTGATGGCCAGCAAGAGCTTTCAGTGCTAGCCCCTTTGGTGTGGGAGCAGTGGCTGGACGTTTTGAATTTCGAAGCTGGGCTGTGGCTGTGCCGAGAAGGACCGTCCCCACTGTGCTGTGGCTAGGAAGCTCAGAGCGCCAGTGCTTGTGGGGCTGTGGAAGGGCTGCCTAGGGCAGGTGATGGCCAGCAAGAGCTTTCAGTGCTAGCCCCTTTGGTGTGGGAGCAGTGGCTGGACGTTTTGAATTTCGGAGCTGGGCTCTGGCTGTGCTGAGTGGAAACGTCCCCACTGTGCTGTGGCTAGGAAGCTCAGAGCGCCAGTGCTTGTGGGGCTGTGGAAGGGCTGCCTAGGGAAGGTGATGGCCAGCAAGAGCTTTCAGTGCTAGCCCCTTTGGTGTGGGAACAGTGGCTGGATGTTTTGAATTTCGGAGCTGGGCTGTGGCTGTGCCGAGAAGGAACGTCCCCACTATGCTGTGGCTAGGAAGCTCAGAGCGCCAGTGCTTGTGGGGCTGTGGAAGGGCTGCCTAGGGAAGGTGATGGCCAGCAAGAGCTTTCAGTGCTAGCCCCTTTGGTGTGGGAGCAGTGGCTGGACGTTTTGAATTTCGGAGCTGGGCTCTGGCTGTGCTGAGAAGGAACGTCCCCACTGTGCTGTGGCTAGGAAGCTCAGAGCGCCAGTGCTTGTGGGGCTGTGGAAGGGCTGCCTAGGGAAGGTGATGGCCAGCAAGCGCTTTCAGTGCTAGCCCCTTTGGTGTGGGAGCAGTGGCTGGATGTTTTGAATTTCGGAGCTGGGCTGTGGCTGTGCCGAAAAGGAACGTCCCCACTGTGCTGTGGCTAGGAAGCTCAGAGCGCCAGTGCTTGTGGGGCTGTGGAAGGGCTGCCTAGGGAAGGTGATGGCCAGCAAGAGCTTTCAGTGCTAGCCCCTTTGGTGTGGGAGCAGTGGCTGGACTTTTTGAATTTCGGAGCTGGGCTGTGGCTGTGCTGAGAAGGAACGTCCCCACTGTGCTGTGGCTAGGAAGCTCAGAGCGCCAGTGCTTGTGGGGCTGTGGAAGGGCTGCCTAGGGCAGGTGATGGCCAGCAAGAGCTTTCAGTGCTAGCCCCTTTGGTGTGGGAGCAGTGGCTGGACGTTTCCGATTTGGGAGCTGGGCTCTGGCTGTGCTGAGAAGGAACGTCCCCACTGTGCTGTGGCTAGGAAGCTCAGAGCGCCAGTGCTTGTGGGGCTGTGGAAGGGCTGCCTGGGGAAGGTGATGGCCAGCAAGCGCTTTCAGTGCTAGCCCCTTTGGTGTGGGAGCAGTGGCTGGACGTTTTGAATTTCGGAGCTTGGCTCTGGCTGTGCTGAGTGGAAACGTCCCCACTGTGCTGTGGCTAGGAAGCTCAGAGCGCCAGTGCTTGTGGGGCTGTGGAAGGGCTGCCTAGGGAAGGTGATGGCCAGCAAGAGCTTTCAGTGCTAGCCCCTTTGGTGTGGGAGCAGTGGCTGGACGTTTTGAATTTCGGAGCTTGGCTCTGGCTGTGCTGAGTGGAAACGTCCCCACTGTGCTGTGGCTAGGAAGCTCAGAGCGCCAGTGCTTGTGGGGCTGTGGAAGGGCTGCCTAGGGCAGGTGATGGCCAGCAAGAGCTTTCAGTGCTAGCCCCTTTGGTGTGGGAGCAGTGGCTGGACGTTTCGAATTTCGGAGCTGGGCTGTGGCTGTGCCGAAAAGTAACGTCCCCACTGTGCTGTGGCTAGGAAGCTCAGAGCGCCAGTGCTTGTGGGGCTGTGGAAGGGCTGCCTAGGGAAGGTGATGGCCAGCAAGAGCTTTCAGTGCTAGCCCCTTTGGGTGTGGGAGCAGTGGCTGGACGTTTCGAATTTCGGAGCTGGGCTGTGGCTGTGCTGAGAAGGAACGTCCCCACTGTGCTGTGGCTAGGAAGCTCAGAGCGCCTGTGCTTGTGGGGCTGTGGAAGGGCTGCCTAGGGCAGGTGATGGCCAGCAAGAGCTTTCAGTGCTAGCCCCTTTGGTGTGGGAGCAGTGGCTGGACGTTTTGAATTTCGAAGCTGGGCTGTGGCTGTGCCGAGAAGGACCGTCCCCACTGTGCTGTGGCTAGGAAGCTCAGAGCGCCAGTGCTTGTGGGGCTGTGGAAGGGCTGCCTAGGGCAGGTGATGGCCAGCAAGAGCTTTCAGTGCTAGCCCCTTTGGTGTGGGAGCAGTGGCTGGACGTTTCCGACTTGGGAGCTGGGCTGTGGCTGTGCTGAGTGGAAACGTCCCCACTGTGCTGTGGCTAGGAAGCTGAGAGCGCCAGTGCTTGTGGGGCTGTGGAAGGGCTGCCTAGGGCAGGTGATGGCCAGCAAGAGCTTTCAGTGCTAGCCCCTTTGGTGTGGGAACAGTGGCTGGACGTTACGAATTTCGGAGCTGGGCTGTGGCTGTGCCGAGAAGGAACGTCCCCACTGTGCTGTGGCTAGGAAGCTCAGAGCGCCAGTGCTTGTGGGGCTGTGGAAGGGCTGCCTAGGGAAGGTGATGGCCAGCAAGAGCTTTCAGTGCTAGCCCCTTTGGTGTGGGAGCAGTGGCTGGACGTTTCCGATTTGGGAGCTGGGCTCTGGCTGTGCTGCGTGGAAACGTCCCCACTGTGCTGTGGCTAGGAAGCTCAGAGCGCCAGTGCTTGTGGGGCTGTGGAAGGGCTGCCTAGGGAAGGTGATGGCCAGCAAGAGCTTTCAGTGCTAGCCCCTTTGGGTGTGGGAGCAGTGGCTGGACGTTTCGAATTTCGGAGCTGGGCTGTGGCTGTGCTGAGAAGGAACGTCCCCACTGTGCTGTGGCTAGGAAGCTCAGAGCGCCAGTGCTTGTGGGGCTGTGGAAGGGCTGCCTAGGGAAGGTGATGGCCAGCAAGAGCTTTCAGTGCTAGCCCCTTTGGTGTGGGAGCAGTGGCTGGACATTTCGAATTTCGGAGCTGGGCTGTGGCTGTGCTGAGAAGGAACGTCCCCACTGTGCTGTGGCTAGGAAGGTCACAGCGCCTGTGCTTGTGGGGCTGTGGAAGGGCTGCCTAGGGCAGGTGATGGCCAGCAAGAGGTTTCAGTGCTAGCCCCTTTGGTGTGGGAGCATTGGATGGACGTTTTGAAGTTCGGAGCTGGGCTGTGGCTGTGCTGAGAAGGAACGTCCCCACTGTGCTGTGGCTAGGAAGCTCAGAGCGCCAGTGCTTGTGGGGCTGTGGAAGGGCTGCCTAGGGAAGGTGATGGCCAGCAAGAGCTTTCAGTGCTAGCCCCTTTGGTGTGGGAGCAGTGGCTGGACGTTTTGAATTTCGGAGCTGAGCTCTGGCTGTGCTGAGTGGAAACGTCCCCACTGTGCTGTGGCTAGGAAGCTCAGTGCGCCAGTGCTTGTGGGGCTGTGGAAGGTCTGCCTAGGGAAGGTGATGGCCAGCAAGAGCTTTCAGTGCTAGCCCCTTTGGGTGTGGGAGCAGTGGCTGGTTGTTTCGAATTTCGGAGGTGGGCTGTGGCTGTGCTGAGAAGGACCGTCCCCACTGTGCTGTGGCTAGGAAGCTCAGAGCGCCAGTGCTTGTGGGGCTGTGGAAGGGCTGCCTAGGGAAGGTGATGGCCAGCAAGCGCTTTCAGTGCTAGCCCCTTTGGTGTGGGAGCAGTGGCTGGTTGTTTCGAATTTCGGAGCTGGGCTGTGGCTGTGCCGAGAAGGAACGTCCCCACTGTGCTGTGGCTAGGAAGCTCAGAGCGCCAGTGCTTGTGGGGCTGTGGAAGGGCTGCCTAGGGCAGGTGATGGCCAGCAAGAGCTTTCAGTGCTAGCCCCTTTGGTGTGGGAGCAGTGGCTGGACGTTTTGAATTTCGGAGCTGGGCTGTGGCTGTGCTGAGAAGGACCGTCCCCACTGTGCTGTGGCTAGGAAGCTCAGAGCGCCAGTGCTTGTGGGGCTGTGGAAGGGCTGCCTAGGGCAGGTGATGGCCAGCAAGCGCTTTCAGTGCTAGCCCCTTTGGTGTGGGAGCAGTGGCTGGACATTTCGAATTTCGGAGCTGGGCTCTGGCTGTGCTGAGTGGAAACGTCCCCACTGTGCTGTGGCTAGGAAGCTCAGAGCGCCAGTGCTTGTGGGGCTGTGGAAGGGCTGCCTAGGGCAGGTGATGGCCAGCAAGAGCTTTCAGTGCTAGCCCCTTTGGTGTGGGAGCAGTGGCTGGACTTTTTGAATTTCGGAGCTGGGCTGTGGCTGTGCCGAGAAGGAACGTCCCCACTGTGCTGTGGCTAGGAAGCTCAGAGCGCCAGTGCTTGTGGGGCTGTGGAAGGGCTGCCTAGGGCAGGTGATGGCCAGCAAGAGCTTTCAGTGCTAGCCCCTTTGGTGTGGGAGCAGTGGCTGGACGTTTCCGACTTGGGAGCTGGGCTGTGGCTGTGCTGAGTGGAAACGTCCCCACTGTGCTGTGGCTAGGAAGCTCAGAGCGCCAGTGCTTGTGGGGCTGTGGAAGGGCTGCCTGGGGAAGGTGATGGCCAGCAAGCGCTTTCAGTGCTAGCCCCTTTGGTGTGGGAGCAGTGGCTGGATGTTTTGAATATCGGAGCTGGGCTGTGGCTGTGCCGAAAAGGAACGTCCCCACTGTGCTGTGGCTAGGAAGCTCAGAGCGCCAGTGCTTGTGGGGCTGTGGAAGGGCTGCCTAGGGCAGGTGATGGCCAGCAAGAGCTTTCAGTGCTAGCCCCTTTGGGTGTGGGAGCAGTGGCTGGACGTTTCGAATTTCGGAGCTGGGCTGTGGCTGTGCCGAGAAGGAACGTCCCCACTGTGCTGTGGCTAGGAAGCTCAGAGCGCCAGTGCTTGTGGGGCTGTGGAAGGGCTGCCTAGGGCAGGTGATGGCCAGCAAGAGCTTTCAGTGCTAGCCCCTTTGGTGTGGGAGCAGTGGCTGGACGTTTTGAATATTGGAGCTGGGCTGTGACTGTGCCGAGAAGGAACGTCCCCACTGTGCTGTGGCTAGGAAGGTCACAGCGCCTGTGCTTGTGGGGCTGTGGAAGGGCTGCCTAGGGCAGGTGATGGCCAGCAAGAGGTTTCAGTGCTAGCCCCTTTGGTGTGGGAGCAGTGGATGGATGTTTTGAATTTCGGAGCTGGGCTGTGGCTGTGCTGAGAAGGACCGTCCCCACTGTGCTGTGGCTAGGAAGCTCAGAGCGCCAGTGCTTGTGGGGCTGTGGAAGGGCTGCCTAGGGAAGGTGATGGCCAGCAAGAGCTTTCAGTGCTAGCCCCTTTGGTGTGGGAGCAGTGGCTGGACGTTTCCGACTTGGGAGCTGGGCTGTGGCTGTGCTGAGAAGGAACGTCCCCACTGTGCTGTGGCTAGGAAGCTCAGAGCGCCAGTGCTTGTGGGGCTGTGGAAGGGCTGCCTAGGGCAGGTGATGGCCAGCAAGAGCTTTCAGTGCTAGCCCCTTTGGTGTGGGAGCAGTGGCTGGACATTTCGAATTTCGGAGCTGGGCTCTGGCTGTGCTGAGTGGAAACGTCCCCACTGTGCTGTGGCTAGGAAGCTCAGAGCGCCAGTGCTTGTGGGGCTGTGGAAGGGCTGCCTAGGGCAGGTGATGGCCAGCAAGAGCTTTCAGTGCTAGCCCCTTTGGTGTGGGAGCAGTGGCTGGACTTTTTGAATTTCGGAGCTGGGCTGTGGCTGTGCCGAGAAGGAACGTCCCCACTGTGCTGTGGCTAGGAAGCTCAGAGCGCCAGTGCTTGTGGGGCTGTGGAAGGGCTGCCTAGGGCAGGTGATGGCCAGCAAGAGCTTTCAGTGCTAGCCCCTTTGGTGTGGGAGCAGTGGCTGGACGTTTCCGATTTGGGAGCTGGGCTCTGGCTGTGCCGAGAAGGAACGTCCCCACTGTGCTGTGGCTAGGAAGCTCAGAGCGCCAGTGCTTGTGGGGCTGTGGAAGGGCTGCCTAGGGCAGGTGATGGCCAGCAAGAGCTTTCAGTGCTAGCCCCTTTGGTGTGGGAGCAGTGGCTGGACGTTTCCGACTTGGGAGCTGGGCTGTGGCTGTGCTGAGTGGAAACGTCCCCACTGTGCTGTGGCTAGGAAGCTCAGAGCGCCAGTGCTTGTGGGGCTGTGGAAGGGCTGCCTAGGGAAGGTGATGGCCAGCAAGCGCTTTCAGTGCTAGCCCCTTTGGTGTGGGAGCAGTGGCTGGATGTTTTGAATATCGGAGCTGGGCTGTGGCTGTGCCGAAAAGGAACGTCCCCACTGTGCTGTGGCTAGGAAGCTCAGAGCGCCAGTGCTTGTGGGGCTGTGGAAGGGCTGCCTAGGGCAGGTGATGGCCAGCAAGAGCTTTCAGTGCTAGCCCCTTTGGTGTGGGAGCAGTGGCTGGACGTTTCGAATTTCGGAGTTGGGCTGTGGCTGTGCTGAGAAGGAACGTCCCCACTGTGCTGTGGCTAGGAAGCTCAGAGCGCCAGTGCTTGTGGGGCTGTGGAAGGGCTGCCTAGGGCAGGTGATGGCCAGCAAGAGCTTTCAGTGCTAGCCCCTTTGGTGTGGGAACAGTGGCTGGACGTTTTGAATTTTGGAGCTGGGCTGTGGCTGTGCCGAGAAGGAACGTCCCCACTGTGCTGTGGCTAGGAAGGTCACAGCGCCTGTGCTTGTGGGGCTGTGGAAGGGCTGCCTAGGGCAGGTGATGGCCAGCAAGAGCTTTCAGTGCTAGCCCCTTTGGTGTGGGAGCAGTGGATGGATGTTTTGAATTTCGGAGCTGGGCTGTGGCTGTGCTGAGAAGGAACGTCCCCACTGTGCTGTGGCTAGGAAGCTCAGAGCGCCAGTGCTTGTGGGGCTGTGGAAGGGCTGCCTAGGGCAGGTGATGGCCAGCAAGAGCTTTCAGTGCTAGCCCCTTTGGTGTGGGAGCAGTGGCTGGACGTTTCCGACTTGGGAGCTGGGCTGTGGCTGTGCTGAGAAGGAACGTCCCCACTGTGCTGTGGCTAGGAAGCTCAGAGCGCCAGTGCTTGTGGGGCTGTGGAAGGGCTGCCTAGGGCAGGTGATGGCCAGCAAGAGCTTTCAGTGCTAGCCCCTTTGGTGTGGGAGCAGTGGCTGGACGTTTCCGACTTGGGAGCTGGGCTGTGGCTGTGCTGAGAAGGAACGTCCCCACTGTGCTGTGGCTAGGAAGCTCAGAGCGCCAGTGCTTGTGGGGCTGTGGAAGGGCTGCCTAGGGCAGGTGATGGCCAGCAAGAGCTTTCAGTGCTAGCCCCTTTGGTGTGGGAGCAGTGGCTGGACATTTCGAATTTCGGAGCTGGGCTCTGGCTGTGCTGAGTGGAAACGTCCCCACTGTGCTGTGGCTAGGAAGCTCAGAGCGCCAGTGCTTGTGGGGCTGTGGAAGGGCTGCCTAGGGCAGGTGATGGCCAGCAAGAGCTTTCAGTGCTAGCCCCTTTGGTGTGGGAGCAGTGGCTGGACGTTTTGAATTTCGGAGCTGGGCTGTGGCTGTGCTGAGAAGGACCGTCCCCACTGTGCTGTGGCTAGGAAGCTCAGAGCGCCAGTGCTTGTGGGGCTGTGGAAGGGCTGCCTAGGGAAGGTGATGGCCAGCAAGAGCTTTCAGTGCTAGCCCCTTTGGTGTGGGAGCAGTGGCTGGACGTTTTGAATTTCGGAGCTGGGCTCTGGCTGTGCTGAGTGGAAACGTCCCCACTGTGCTGTGGCTAGGAAGCTGAGAGCGCCAGTGCTTGTGGGGCTGTGGAAGGGCTGCCTAGGGAAGGTGATGGCCAGCAAGCGCTTTCAGTGCTAGCCCCTTTGGTGTGGGAGCAGTGGCTGGATGTTTTGAATTTCGGAGCTGGGCTGTGGCTGTGCCGAAAAGGAACGTCCCCACTGTGCTGTGGCTAGGAAGCTCAGAGCGCCAGTGCTTGTGGGGCTGTGGAAGGGCTGCGTAGGACAGGTGATGGCCAGCAAGAGCTTTCAGTGCTAGCCCCTTTGGGTGTGGGAGCAGTGGCTGGACGTTTCGAATTTTGGAGCTGGGCTGTGGCTGTGCCGAGAAGGACCGTCCCCACTGTGCTGTGGCTAGGAAGCTCAGAGCGCCAGTGCTTGTGGGGCTGTGGAAGGGCTGCCTAGGGAAGGTGATGGCCAGCAAGAGCTTTCAGTGCTAGCCCCTTTGGTGTGGGAGCAGTGGCTGGACGTTTCCGACTTGGGAGCTGGGCTGTGGCTGTGCTGAGTGGAAACGTCCCCACTGTGCTGTGGCTAGGAAGCTGAGAGCGCCAGTGCTTGTGGGGCTGTGGAAGGGCTGCCTAGGGCAGGTGATGGCCAGCAAGAGCTTTCAGTGCTAGCCCCTTTGGTGTGGGAACAGTGGCTGGACGTTACGAATTTCGGAGCTGGGCTGTGGCTGTGCCGAGAAGGAACGTCCCCACTGTGCTGTGGCTAGGAAGCTCAGAGCGCCAGTGCTTGTGGGGCTGTGGAAGGGCTGCCTAGGGAAGGTGATGGCCAGCAAGAGCTTTCAGTGCTAGCCCCTTTGGTGTGGGAGCAGTGGCTGGACGTTTCCGATTTGGGAGCTGGGCTCTGGCTGTGCTGCGTGGAAACGTCCCCACTGTGCTGTGGCTAGGAAGCTCAGAGCGCCAGTGCTTGTGGGGCTGTGGAAGGGCTGCCTAGGGAAGGTGATGGCCAGCAAGAGCTTTCAGTGCTAGCCCCTTTGGGTGTGGGAGCAGTGGCTGGACGTTTCGAATTTCGGAGCTGGGCTGTGGCTGTGCTGAGAAGGAACGTCCCCACTGTGCTGTGGCTAGGAAGCTCAGAGCGCCAGTGCTTGTGGGGCTGTGGAAGGGCTGCCTAGGGAAGGTGATGGCCAGCAAGAGCTTTCAGTGCTAGCCCCTTTGGTGTGGGAGCAGTGGCTGGACGTTTCGAATTTCGGAGCTGGGCTGTGGCTGTGCTGAGAAGGAACGTCCCCACTGTGCTGTGGCTAGGAAGGTCACAGCGCCTGTGCTTGTGGGGCTGTGGAAGGGCTGCCTAGGGCAGGTGATGGCCAGCAAGAGGTTTCAGTGCTAGCCCCTTTGGTGTGGGAGCATTGGATGGACGTTTTGAAGTTCGGAGCTGGGCTGTGGCTGTGCTGAGAAGGAACGTCCCCACTGTGCTGTGGCTAGGAAGCTCAGAGCGCCAGTGCTTGTGGGGCTGTGGAAGGGCTGCCTAGGGAAGGTGATGGCCAGCAAGAGCTTTCAGTGCTAGCCCCTTTGGTGTGGGAGCAGTGGCTGGACGTTTTGAATTTCGGAGCTGAGCTCTGGCTGTGCTGAGTGGAAACGTCCCCACTGTGCTGTGGCTAGGAAGCTCAGTGCGCCAGTGCTTGTGGGGCTGTGGAAGGTCTGCCTAGGGAAGGTGATGGCCAGCAAGAGCTTTCAGTGCTAGCCCCTTTGGGTGTGGGAGCAGTGGCTGGTTGTTTCGAATTTCGGAGGTGGGCTGTGGCTGTGCTGAGAAGGACCGTCCCCACTGTGCTGTGGCTAGGAAGCTCAGAGCGCCAGTGCTTGTGGGGCTGTGGAAGGGCTGCCTAGGGCAGGTGATGGCCAGCAAGAGCTTTCAGTGCTAGCCCCTTTGGTGTGGGAGCAGTGGCTGGACGTTTTGAATTTCGGAGCTGGGCTGTGGCTGTGCTGAGAAGGACCGTCCCCACTGTGCTGTGGCTAGGAAGCTCAGAGCGCCAGTGCTTGTGGGGCTGTGGAAGGGCTGCCTAGGGCAGGTGATGGCCAGCAAGCGCTTTCAGTGCTAGCCCCTTTGGTGTGGGAGCAGTGGCTGGACATTTCGAATTTCGGAGCTGGGCTCTGGCTGTGCTGAGTGGAAACGTCCCCACTGTGCTGTGGCTAGGAAGCTCAGAGCGCCAGTGCTTGTGGGGCTGTGGAAGGGCTGCCTAGGGCAGGTGATGGCCAGCAAGAGCTTTCAGTGCTAGCCCCTTTGGTGTGGGAGCAGTGGCTGGACTTTTTGAATTTCGGAGCTGGGCTGTGGCTGTGCCGAGAAGGAACGTCCCCACTGTGCTGTGGCTAGGAAGCTCAGAGCGCCAGTGCTTGTGGGGCTGTGGAAGGGCTGCCTAGGGCAGGTGATGGCCAGCAAGAGCTTTCAGTGCTAGCCCCTTTGGTGTGGGAGCAGTGGCTGGACGTTTCCGACTTGGGAGCTGGGCTGTGGCTGTGCTGAGTGGAAACGTCCCCACTGTGCTGTGGCTAGGAAGCTCAGAGCGCCAGTGCTTGTGGGGCTGTGGAAGGGCTGCCTGGGGAAGGTGATGGCCAGCAAGCGCTTTCAGTGCTAGCCCCTTTGGTGTGGGAGCAGTGGCTGGATGTTTTGAATATCGGAGCTGGGCTGTGGCTGTGCCGAAAAGGAACGTCCCCACTGTGCTGTGGCTAGGAAGCTCAGAGCGCCAGTGCTTGTGGGGCTGTGGAAGGGCTGCCTAGGGCAGGTGATGGCCAGCAAGAGCTTTCAGTGCTAGCCCCTTTGGGTGTGGGAGCAGTGGCTGGACGTTTCGAATTTCGGAGCTGGGCTGTGGCTGTGCCGAGAAGGAACGTCCCCACTGTGCTGTGGCTAGGAAGCTCAGAGCGCCAGTGCTTGTGGGGCTGTGGAAGGGCTGCCTAGGGCAGGTGATGGCCAGCAAGAGCTTTCAGTGCTAGCCCCTTTGGTGTGGGAGCAGTGGCTGGACGTTTTGAATATTGGAGCTGGGCTGTGACTGTGCCGAGAAGGAACGTCCCCACTGTGCTGTGGCTAGGAAGCTCAGAGCGCCAGTGCTTGTGGGGCTGTGGAAGGGCTGCCTAGGGCAGGTGATGGCCAGCAAGCGCTTTCAGTGCTAGCCCCTTTGGTGTGGGAGCAGTGGCTGGACATTTCGAATTTCGGAGCTGGGCTCTGGCTGTGCTGAGTGGAAACGTCCCCACTGTGCTGTGGCTAGGAAGCTCAGAGCGCCAGTGCTTGTGGGGCTGTGGAAGGGCTGCCTAGGGCAGGTGATGGCCAGCAAGAGCTTTCAGTGCTAGCCCCTTTGGTGTGGGAGCAGTGGCTGGACTTTTTGAATTTCGGAGCTGGGCTGTGGCTGTGCCGAGAAGGAACGTCCCCACTGTGCTGTGGCTAGGAAGCTCAGAGCGCCAGTGCTTGTGGGGCTGTGGAAGGGCTGCCTAGGGCAGGTGATGGCCAGCAAGAGCTTTCAGTGCTAGCCCCTTTGGTGTGGGAGCAGTGGCTGGACGTTTCCGACTTGGGAGCTGGGCTGTGGCTGTGCTGAGTGGAAACGTCCCCACTGTGCTGTGGCTAGGAAGCTCAGAGCGCCAGTGCTTGTGGGGCTGTGGAAGGGCTGCCTAGGGCAGGTGATGGCCAGCAAGCGCTTTCAGTGCTAGCCCCTTTGGTGTGGGAGCAGTGGCTGGATGTTTTGAATATCGGAGCTGGGCTGTGGCTGTGCCGAAAAGGAACGTCCCCACTGTGCTGTGGCTAGGAAGCTCAGAGCGCCAGTGCTTGTGGGGCTGTGGAAGGGCTGCCTAGGGCAGGTGATGGCCAGCAAGAGCTTTCAGTGCTAGCCCCTTTGGGTGTGGGAGCAGTGGCTGGACGTTTCGAATTTCGGAGCTGGGCTGTGGCTGTGCCGAGAAGGAACGTCCCCACTGTGCTGTGGCTAGGAAGCTCAGAGCGCCAGTGCTTGTGGGGCTGTGGAAGGGCTGCCTAGGGCAGGTGATGGCCAGCAAGAGCTTTCAGTGCTAGCCCCTTTGGTGTGGGAGCAGTGGCTGGACGTTTTGAATATTGGAGCTGGGCTGTGACTGTGCCGAGAAGGAACGTCCCCACTGTGCTGTGGCTAGGAAGGTCACAGCGCCTGTGCTTGTGGGGCTGTGGAAGGGCTGCCTAGGGCAGGTGATGGCCAGCAAGAGGTTTCAGTGCTAGCCCCTTTGGTGTGGGAGCAGTGGATGGATGTTTTGAATTTCGGAGCTGGGCTGTGGCTGTGCTGAGAAGGACCGTCCCCACTGTGCTGTGGCTAGGAAGCTCAGAGCGCCAGTGCTTGTGGGGCTGTGGAAGGGCTGCCTAGGGAAGGTGATGGCCAGCAAGAGCTTTCAGTGCTAGCCCCTTTGGTGTGGGAGCAGTGGCTGGACGTTTCCTACTTGGGAGCTGGGCTGTGGCTGTGCTGAGAAGGAACGTCCCCACTGTGCTGTGGCTAGGAAGCTCAGAGCGCCAGTGCTTGTGGGGCTGTGGAAGGGCTGCCTAGGGCAGGTGATGGCCAGCAAGAGCTTTCAGTGCTAGCCCCTTTGGTGTGGGAGCAGTGGCTGGACATTTCGAATTTCGGAGCTGGGCTCTGGCTGTGCTGAGTGGAAACGTCCCCACTGTGCTGTGGCTAGGAAGCTCAGAGCGCCAGTGCTTGTGGGGCTGTGGAAGGGCTGCCTAGGGCAGGTGATGGCCAGCAAGAGCTTTCAGTGCTAGCCCCTTTGGTGTGGGAGCAGTGGCTGGACTTTTTGAATTTCGGAGCTGGGCTGTGGCTGTGCCGAGAAGGAACGTCCCCACTGTGCTGTGGCTAGGAAGCTCAGAGCGCCAGTGCTTGTGGGGCTGTGGAAGGGCTGCCTAGGGCAGGTGATGGCCAGCAAGAGCTTTCAGTGCTAGCCCCTTTGGTGTGGGAGCAGTGGCTGGACGTTTCCGATTTGGGAGCTGGGCTCTGGCTGTGCCGAGAAGGAACGTCCCCACTGTGCTGTGGCTAGGAAGCTCAGAGCGCCAGTGCTTGTGGGGCTGTGGAAGGGCTGCCTAGGGCAGGTGATGGCCAGCAAGAGCTTTCAGTGCTAGCCCCTTTGGTGTGGGAGCAGTGGCTGGACGTTTCCGACTTGGGAGCTGGGCTGTGGCTGTGCTGAGTGGAAACGTCCCCACTGTGCTGTGGCTAGGAAGCTCAGAGCGCCAGTGCTTGTGGGGCTGTGGAAGGGCTGCCTAGGGAAGGTGATGGCCAGCAAGCGCTTTCAGTGCTAGCCCCTTTGGTGTGGGAGCAGTGGCTGGATGTTTTGAATATCGGAGCTGGGCTGTGGCTGTGCCGAAAAGGAACGTCCCCACTGTGCTGTGGCTAGGAAGCTCAGAGCGCCAGTGCTTGTGGGGCTGTGGAAGGGCTGCCTAGGGCAGGTGATGGCCAGCAAGAGCTTTCAGTGCTAGCCCCTTTGGTGTGGGAGCAGTGGCTGGACGTTTCGAATTTCGGAGTTGGGCTGTGGCTGTGCTGAGAAGGAACGTCCCCACTGTGCTGTGGCTAGGAAGCTCAGAGCGCCAGTGCTTGTGGGGCTGTGGAAGGGCTGCCTAGGGCAGGTGATGGCCAGCAAGAGCTTTCAGTGCTAGCCCCTTTGGTGTGGGAACAGTGGCTGGACGTTTTGAATTTTGGAGCTGGGCTGTGGCTGTGCCGAGAAGGAACGTCCCCACTGTGCTGTGGCTAGGAAGGTCACAGCGCCTGTGCTTGTGGGGCTGTGGAAGGGCTGCCTAGGGCAGGTGATGGCCAGCAAGAGCTTTCAGTGCTAGCCCCTTTGGTGTGGGAGCAGTGGATGGATGTTTTGAATTTCGGAGCTGGGCTGTGGCTGTGCTGAGAAGGAACGTCCCCACTGTGCTGTGGCTAGGAAGCTCAGAGCGCCAGTGCTTGTGGGGCTGTGGAAGGGCTGCCTAGGGCAGGTGATGGCCAGCAAGAGCTTTCAGTGCTAGCCCCTTTGGTGTGGGAGCAGTGGCTGGACGTTTCCGACTTGGGAGCTGGGCTGTGGCTGTGCTGAGAAGGAACGTCCCCACTGTGCTGTGGCTAGGAAGCTCAGAGCGCCAGTGCTTGTGGGGCTGTGGAAGGGCTGCCTAGGGCAGGTGATGGCCAGCAAGAGCTTTCAGTGCTAGCCCCTTTGGTGTGGGAGCAGTGGCTGGACGTTTCCGACTTGGGAGCTGGGCTGTGGCTGTGCTGAGAAGGAACGTCCCCACTGTGCTGTGGCTAGGAAGCTCAGAGCGCCAGTGCTTGTGGGGCTGTGGAAGGGCTGCCTAGGGCAGGTGATGGCCAGCAAGAGCTTTCAGTGCTAGCCCCTTTGGTGTGGGAGCAGTGGCTGGACATTTCGAATTTCGGAGCTGGGCTCTGGCTGTGCTGAGTGGAAACGTCCCCACTGTGCTGTGGCTAGGAAGCTCAGAGCGCCAGTGCTTGTGGGGCTGTGGAAGGGCTGCCTAGGGCAGGTGATGGCCAGCAAGAGCTTTCAGTGCTAGCCCCTTTGGTGTGGGAGCAGTGGCTGGACGTTTTGAATTTCGGAGCTGGGCTGTGGCTGTGCTGAGAAGGACCGTCCCCACTGTGCTGTGGCTAGGAAGCTCAGAGCGCCAGTGCTTGTGGGGCTGTGGAAGGGCTGCCTAGGGAAGGTGATGGCCAGCAAGAGCTTTCAGTGCTAGCCCCTTTGGTGTGGGAGCAGTGGCTGGACGTTTTGAATTTCGGAGCTGGGCTCTGGCTGTGCTGAGTGGAAACGTCCCCACTGTGCTGTGGCTAGGAAGCTGAGAGCGCCAGTGCTTGTGGGGCTGTGGAAGGGCTGCCTAGGGAAGGTGATGGCCAGCAAGCGCTTTCAGTGCTAGCCCCTTTGGTGTGGGAGCAGTGGCTGGATGTTTTGAATTTCGGAGCTGGGCTGTGGCTGTGCCGAAAAGGAACGTCCCCACTGTGCTGTGGCTAGGAAGCTCAGAGCGCCAGTGCTTGTGGGGCTGTGGAAGGGCTGCGTAGGACAGGTGATGGCCAGCAAGAGCTTTCAGTGCTAGCCCCTTTGGGTGTGGGAGCAGTGGCTGGACGTTTCGAATTTTGGAGCTGGGCTGTGGCTGTGCTGAGAAGGAACGTCCCCACTGTGCTGTGGCTAGGAAGCTCAGAGCGCCAGTGCTTGTGGGGCTGTGGAAGGGCTGCCTAGGGAAGGTGATGGCCAGCAAGAGCTTTCAGTGCTAGCCCCTTTGGGTGTGGGAGCAGTGGCTGGACGTTTCGAATTTCGGAGCTGGGCTGTGGCTGTGCCGAGAAGGAACGTCCCCACTGTGCTGTGGCTAGGAAGCTCAGAGCGCCAGTGCTTGTGGGGCTGTGGAAGGGCTGCCTAGGGAAGGTGCTGGCCAGCAAGAGCTTTCAGTGCTAGCCCCTTTGGTGTGGGAGCAGTGGCTGGACTTTTTGAATTTCGGAGCTGGGCTGTGGCTGTGCCGAGAAGGAACGTCCCCACTGTGCTGTGGCTAGGAAGCTCAGAGCGCCAGTGCTTGTGGGGCTGTGGAAGGGCTGCCTAGGGCAGGTGATGGCCAGCAAGAGCTTTCAGTGCTAGCCCCTTTGGTGTGGGAGCAGTGGCTGGACGTTTCCGATTTGGGAGCTGGGCTCTGGCTGTGCTGAGAAGGAACGTCCCCACTGTGCTGTGGCTAGGAAGCTCAGAGCGCCAGTGCTTGTGGGGCTGTGGAAGGGCTGCCTGGGGAAGGTGATGGCCAGCAAGCGCTTTCAGTGCTAGCCCCTTTGGTGTGGGAGCAGTGGCTGGACGTTTTGAATTTCGGAGCTTGGCTCTGGCTGTGCTGAGTGGAAACGTCCCCACTGTGCTGTGGCTAGGAAGCTCAGAGCGCCAGTGCTTGTGGGGCTGTGGAAGGGCTGCCTAGGGCAGGTGATGGCCAGCAAGAGCTTTCAGTGCTAGCCCCTTTGGTGTGGGAGCAGTGGCTGGACGTTTTGAATTTCGGAGCTGGGCTGTGGCTGTGCCGAGAAGGAACGTCCCCACTGTGCTGTGGCTAGGAAGCTCAGAGCGCCAGTGCTTGTGGGGCTGTGGAAGGGCTGCCTAGGGCAGGTGATGGCCAGCAAGAGCTTTCAGTGCTAGCCCCATTGGTGTGGGAGCAGTGGCTGGACGTTTCCGATTTGGGAGCTGGGCTGTGGCTGTGCTGAGAAGGAACGTCCCCACTGTGCTGTGGCTAGGAAGCTCAGAGCGCCAGTGCTTGTGGGGCTGTGGAAGGGCTGCCTAGGGAAGGTGATGGCCAGCAAGAGCTTTCAGTGCTAGCCCCTTTGGTGTGGGAGCAGTGGCTGGACGTTTTGAATTTCGGAGCTTGGCTCTGGCTGTGCTGAGTGGAAACGTCCCCACTGTGCTGTGGCTAGGAAGCTCAGAGCGCCAGTGCTTGTGGGGCTGTGGAAGGGCTGCCTAGGGAAGGTGATGGCCAGCAAGAGCTTTCAGTGCTAGCCCCTTTGGTGTGGGAGCAGTGGCTGGACCTTTCGAATTTCGGAGCTGGGCTGTGGCTGTGCCGAGAAGGAACGTCCCCACTGTGCTGTGGCTAGGAAGCTCAGAGCGCCAGTGCTTGTGGGGCTGTGGAAGGGCTGCCTAGGGAAGGTGATGGCCAGCAAGAGCTTTCAGTGCTAGCCCCTTTGGGTGTGGGAGCAGTGGCTGGACGTTTCGAATTTCGGAGCTGGGCTGTGGCTGTGCCGAGAAGGACCGTCCCCACTGTGCTGTGGCTAGGAAGCTCAGAGCGCCAGTGCTTGTGGGGCTGTGGAAGGGCTGCCTAGGGCAGGTGATGGCCAGCAAGAGCTTTCAGTGCTAGCCCCTTTGGTGTGGGAGCAGTGGCTGGACGTTTTGAATTTCGAAGCTGGGCTGTGGCTGTGCCGAGAAGGACCGTCCCCACTGTGCTGTGGCTAGGAAGCTCAGAGCGCCAGTGCTTGTGGGGCTGTGGAAGGGCTGCCTAGGGCAGGTGATGGCCAGCAAGAGCTTTCAGTGCTAGCCCCTTTGGTGTGGGAGCAGTGGCTGGACATTTCCGACTTGGGAGCTGGGCTGTGGCTGTGCCGAGAAGGAACGTCCCCACTGTGCTGTGGCTAGGAAGCTCAGAGCGCCAGTGCTTGTGGGGCTGTGGAAGGGCTGCCTAGGGCAGGTGCTGGCCAGCAAGAGCTTTCAGTGCTAGCCCCTTTGGTGTGGGAGCAGTGGCTGGACGTTTTGAATTTCGGACCTGAGCTCTGGCTGTGCTAAGTGGAAACGTCCCCACTGTGCTGTGGCTAGGAAGCTCAGAGCGCCAGTGCTTGTGGGGCTCTGGAAGGGCTGCCTAGGGAAGGTGATGGCCAGCAAGAGCTTTCAGTGCTAGCCCCTTTGGGTGTGGGAGCAGTGGCTGGAGGTTTCGAATTTCGGAGGTGGGCTGTGGCTGTGCTGAGAAGGACCGTCCCCACTGTGCTGTGGCTAGGAAGCTCAGAGCGCCAGTGCTTGTGGGGCTGTGGAAGGGCTGCCTAGGGAAGGTGATGGCCAGCAAGAGCTTTCAGTGCTAGCCCCTTTGGTGTGGGAGCAGTGGCTGGACGTTTCCGACTTGGGAGCTGGGCTGTGGCTGTGCTGAGAAGGAACGTCCCCACTGTGCTGTGGCTAGGAAGCTCAGAGCGCCAGTGCTTGTGGGGCTGTGGAAGGGCTGCCTAGGGAAGGTGATGGCCAGCAAGCGCTTTCAGTGCTAGCCCCTTTGGTGTGGGAGCAGTGGCTGGACGTTTTGAATTTCGGAGCTGGGCTCTGGCTGTGCCGAGAAGGAACGTCCCCACTGTGCTGTGGCTAGGAAGCTCAGAGCGCCAGTGCTTGTGGGGCTGTGGAAGGGCTGCCTAGGGCAGGTGATGGCCAGCAAGAGCTTTCAGTGCTAGCCCCTTTGGTGTGGGAGCAGTGGCTGGACGTTTTGAATATTGGAGCTGGGCTGTGGCTGTGCCGAGAAGGAACGTCCCCACTGTGCTGTGGCTAGGAAGCTCAGAGCGCCAGTGCTTGTGGGGCTGTGGAAGGGCTGCCTAGGGAAGGTGATGGCCAGCAAGAGCTTTCAGTGCTAGCCCCTTTGGTGTGGGAGCAGTGGCTGGACGTTTCGAATTTCGGAGCTGGGCTGTGGCTGTGCTGAGAAGGACCGTCCCCACTGTGCTGTGGCTAGGAAGCTCAGAGCGCCAGTGCTTGTGGGGCTGTGGAAGGGCTGCCTAGGGCAGGTGATGGCCAGCAAGAGCTTTCAGTGCTAGCCCCTTTGGTGTGGGAGCAGTGGCTGGACGTTTTGAATTTCGGAGCTGGGCTGTGGCTGTGCCGAGAAGGAACGTCCCCACTGTGCTGTGGCTAGGAAGCTCAGAGCGCCAGTGCTTGTGGGGCTGTGGAAGGGCTGCCTAGGGAAGGTGATGGCCAGCAAGAGCTTTCAGTGCTAGCCCCTTTGGTGTGGGAGCAGTGGCTGGACGTTTCCGATTTGGGAGCTGGGCTCTGGCTGTGCTGAGAAGGAACGTCCCCACTGTGCTGTGGCTAGGAAGCTCAGAGCGCCAGTGCTTGTGGGGCTGTGGAAGGGCTGCCTAGGGCAGGTGATGGCCAGCAAGAGCTTTCAGTGCTAGCCCCTTTGGTGTGGGAGCAGTGGCTGGACGTTTTGAATATTGGAGCTGGGCTGTGGCTGTGCCGAGAAGGAACGTCCCCACTGTGCTGTGGCTAGGAAGCTCAGAGCGCCAGTGCTTGTGGGGCTGTGGAAGGGCTGCCTAGGGAAGGTGATGGCCAGCAAGAGCTTTCAGTGCTAGCCCCTTTGGTGTGGGAGCAGTGGCTGGACGTTTCGAATTTCGGAGCTGGGCTGTGGCTGTGCTGAGAAGGACCGTCCCCACTGTGCTGTGGCTAGGAAGCTCAGAGCGCCAGTGCTTGTGGGGCTGTGGAAGGGCTGCCTAGGGCAGGTGATGGCCAGCAAGAGCTTTCAGTGCTAGCCCCTTTGGTGTGGGAGCAGTGGCTGGACGTTTTGAATTTCGGAGCTGGGCTGTGGCTGTGCCGAGAAGGAACGTCCCCACTGTGCTGTGGCTAGGAAGCTCAGAGCGCCAGTGCTTGTGGGGCTGTGGAAGGGCTGCCTAGGGCAGGTGATGGCCAGCAAGAGCTTTCAGTGCTAGCCCCTTTGGTGTGGGAGCAGTGGCTGGACGTTTTGAATATTGGAGCTGGGCTGTGGCTGTGCCGAGAAGGAACGTCCCCACTGTGCTGTGGCTAGGAAGCTCAGAGCGCCAGTGCTTGTGGGGCTGTGGAAGGGCTGCCTAGGGAAGGTGATGGCCAGCAAGAGCTTTCAGTGCTAGCCCCTTTGGTGTGGGAGCAGTGGCTGGACGTTTCGAATTTCGGAGCTGGGCTGTGGCTGTGCTGAGAAGGACCGTCCCCACTGTGCTGTGGCTAGGAAGCTCAGAGCGCCAGTGCTTGTGGGGCTGTGGAAGGGCTGCCTAGGGCAGGTGATGGCCAGCAAGAGCTTTCAGTGCTAGCCCCTTTGGTGTGGGAGCAGTGGCTGGACGTTTTGAATTTCGGAGCTGGGCTGTGGCTGTGCCGAGAAGGAACGTCCCCACTGTGCTGTGGCTAGGAAGCTCAGAGCGCCAGTGCTTGTGGGGCTGTGGAAGGGCTGCCTAGGGAAGGTGATGGCCAGCAAGAGCTTTCAGTGCTAGCCCCTTTGGTGTGGGAGCAGTGGCTGGACGTTTCCGATTTGGGAGCTGGGCTCTGGCTGTGCTGAGAAGGAACGTCCCCACTGTGCTGTGGCTAGGAAGCTCAGAGCGCCAGTGCTTGTGGGGCTGTGGAAGGGCTGCCTGGGGAAGGTGATGGCCAGCAAGAGCTTTCAGTGCTAGCCCCTTTGGTGTGTGAGCAGTGGCTGGACGTTTTGAATTTCGGAGCTGGGCTGTGGCTGTGCTGAGTGGAAACGTCCCCACTGTGCTGTGGCTAGGAAGCTCAGAGCGCCAGTGCTTGTGGGGCTGTGGAAGGGCTGCCTAGGGAAGGTGATGGCCAGCAAGAGCTTTCAGTGCTAGCCCCTTTGGTGTGGGAGCAGTGGCTGGACGTTTCGAATTTCGGAGCTGGGCTCTGGCTGTGCCGAAAAGGAACGTCCCCACTGTGCTGTGGCTAGGAAGCTCAGAGCGCCAGTGCTTGTGGGGCTGTGGAAGGGCTGCCTAGGGAAGGTGATGGCCAGCAAGAGCTTTCAGTGCTAGCCCCTTTGGGTGTGGGAGCAGTGGCTGGACATTTCGAATTTCGGAGCTGGGCTGTGGCTGTGCCGAGAAGGAACGTCCCCACTGTGCTGTGGCGCGGAAGCTCAGAGCGCCAGTGCTTGTGGGGCTGTGGAAGGGCTGCCTAGGGAAGGTGATGGCCAGCAAGAGCTTTCAGTGCTAGCCCCTTTGGTATGGGAGCAGTGGCTGGACTTTTTGAATTTCGGAGCTGGGCTGTGGCTGTGCCGAGAAGGAACGTCCCCACTGTGCTGTGGCTAGGAAGCTCAGAGCGCCAGTGCTTGTGGGGCTGTGGAAGGGCTGCCTAGGGAAGGTGATGGCCAGCAAGAGCTTTCAGTGCTAGCCCCTTTGGTGTGGGAGCAGTGGCTGGACCTTTCGAATTTCGGAGCTGGGCTGTGGCTGTGCCGAGAAGGAACGTCCCCACTGTGCTGTGGCTAGGAAGCTCAGAGCGCCAGTGCTTGTGGGGCTGTGGAAGGGCTGCCTGGGGAAGGTGATGGCCAGCAAGCGCTTTCAGTGCTAGCCCCTTTGGTGTGGGAGCAGTGGCTGGACGTTTTGAATTTCGGAGCTGGGCTGTGGCTGTGCTGAGTGGAAACGTCCCCACTGTGCTGTGGCTAGGAAGCTCAGAGCGCCAGTGCTTGTGGGGCTGTGGAAGGGCTGCCTAGGGAAGGTGATGGCCAGCAAGAGCTTTCAGTGCTAGCCCCTTTGGTGTGGGAGCAGTGGCTGGACGTTTCGAATTTTGGAGCTGGGCTGCGGCTGTGCCGAAAAGGAACGTCCCCACTGTGCTGTGGCTAGGAAGCTCAGAGCGCCAGTGCTTGTGGGGCTGTGGAAGGGCTGCCTAGGGAAGGTGATGGCCAGCAAGAGCTTTCAGTGCTAGCCCCTTTGGGTGTGGGAGCAGTGGCTGGACGTTTCGAATTTCGGAGCTGGGCTGTGGCTGTGCCGAGAAGGAACGTCCCCACTGTGCTGTGGCTAGGAAGCTCAGAGCGCCAGTGCTTGTGGGGCTGTGGAAGGGCTGCCTAGGGCAGGTGATGGCCAGCAAGAGCTTTCAGTGCTAGCCCCTTTGGTGTGGGAGCAGTGGCTGGACGTTTTGAATTTCGGAGCTGGGCTGTGGCTGTGCCGAGAAGGAACGTCCCCACTGTGCTGTGGCTAGGAAGCTCAGAGCGCCAGTGCTTGTGGGGCTGTGGAAGGGCTGCCTAGGGCAGGTGATGGCCAGCAAGAGCTTTCAGTGCTAGCCCCATTGGTGTGGGAGCAGTGGCTGGACGTTTCCGATTTGGGAGCTGGGCTGTGGCTGTGCTGAGAAGGAACGTCCCCACTGTGCTGTGGCTAGGAAGCTCAGAGCGCCAGTGCTTGTGGGGCTGTGGAAGGGCTGCCTAGGGAAGGTGATGGCCAGCAAGAGCTTTCAGTGCTAGCCCCTTTGGTGTGGGAGCAGTGGCTGGACGTTTTGAATTTCGGAGCTTGGCTCTGGCTGTGCTGAGTGGAAACGTCCCCACTGTGCTGTGGCTAGGAAGCTCAGAGCGCCAGTGCTTGTGGGGCTGTGGAAGGGCTGCCTAGGGAAGGTGATGGCCAGCAAGAGCTTTCAGTGCTAGCCCCTTTGGTGTGGGAGCAGTGGCTGGACCTTTCGAATTTCGGAGCTGGGCTGTGGCTGTGCCGAGAAGGAACGTCCCCACTGTGCTGTGGCTAGGAAGCTCAGAGCGCCAGTGCTTGTGGGGCTGTGGAAGGGCTGCCTAGGGAAGGTGATGGCCAGCAAGAGCTTTCAGTGCTAGCCCCTTTGGGTGTGGGAGCAGTGGCTGGACGTTTCGAATTTCGGAGCTGGGCTGTGGCTGTGCCGAGAAGGACCGTCCCCACTGTGCTGTGGCTAGGAAGCTCAGAGCGCCAGTGCTTGTGGGGCTGTGGAAGGGCTGCCTAGGGCAGGTGATGGCCAGCAAGAGCTTTCAGTGCTAGCCCCTTTGGTGTGGGAGCAGTGGCTGGACGTTTTGAATTTCGAAGCTGGGCTGTGGCTGTGCCGAGAAGGACCGTCCCCACTGTGCTGTGGCTAGGAAGCTCAGAGCGCCAGTGCTTGTGGGGCTGTGGAAGGGCTGCCTAGGGCAGGTGATGGCCAGCAAGAGCTTTCAGTGCTAGCCCCTTTGGTGTGGGAGCAGTGGCTGGACATTTCCGACTTGGGAGCTGGGCTGTGGCTGTGCCGAGAAGGAACGTCCCCACTGTGCTGTGGCTAGGAAGCTCAGAGCGCCAGTGCTTGTGGGGCTGTGGAAGGGCTGCCTAGGGCAGGTGCTGGCCAGCAAGAGCTTTCAGTGCTAGCCCCTTTGGTGTGGGAGCAGTGGCTGGACGTTTTGAATTTCGGACCTGAGCTCTGGCTGTGCTAAGTGGAAACGTCCCCACTGTGCTGTGGCTAGGAAGCTCAGAGCGCCAGTGCTTGTGGGGCTGTGGAAGGGCTGCCTAGGGAAGGTGATGGCCAGCAAGAGCTTTCAGTGCTAGCCCCTTTGGGTGTGGGAGCAGTGGCTGGAGGTTTTGAATTTCGGAGCTGGGCTGTGGCTGTGCTGAGAAGGACCGTCCCCACTGTGCTGTGGCTAGGAAGCTCAGAGCGCCAGTGCTTGTGGGGCTGTGGAAGGGCTGCCTAGGGAAGGTGATGGCCAGCAAGAGCTTTCAGTGCTAGCCCCTTTGGTGTGGGAGCAGTGGCTGGACGTTTCCGACTTGGGAGCTGGGCTGTGGCTGTGCTGAGAAGGAACGTCCCCACTGTGCTGTGGCTAGGAAGCTCAGAGCGCCAGTGCTTGTGGGGCTGTGGAAGGGCTGCCTAGGGAAGGTGATGGCCAGCAAGCGCTTTCAGTGCTAGCCCCTTTGGTGTGGGAGCAGTGGCTGGACGTTTTGAATTTCGGAGCTGGGCTCTGGCTGTGCCGAGAAGGAACGTCCCCACTGTGCTGTGGCTAGGAAGCTCAGAGCGCCAGTGCTTGTGGGGCTGTGGAAGGGCTGCCTAGGGCAGGTGATGGCCAGCAAGAGCTTTCAGTGCTAGCCCCTTTGGTGTGGGAGCAGTGGCTGGACGTTTTGAATATTGGAGCTGGGCTGTGGCTGTGCCGAGAAGGAACGTCCCCACTGTGCTGTGGCTAGGAAGCTCAGAGCGCCAGTGCTTGTGGGGCTGTGGAAGGGCTGCCTAGGGAAGGTGATGGCCAGCAAGAGCTTTCAGTGCTAGCCCCTTTGGTGTGGGAGCAGTGGCTGGACGTTTCGAATTTCGGAGCTGGGCTGTGGCTGTGCTGAGAAGGAACGTCCCCACTGTGCTGTGGCTAGGAAGCTCAGAGCGCCAGTGCTTGTGGGGCTGTGGAAGGGCTGCCTAGGGCAGGTGATGGCCAGCAAGAGCTTTCAGTGCTAGCCCCTTTGGTGTGGGAGCAGTGGCTGGACGTTTTGAATTTCGGAGCTGGGCTGTGGCTGTGCCGAGAAGGAACGTCCCCACTGTGCTGTGGCTAGGAAGCTCAGAGCGCCAGTGCTTGTGGGGCTGTGGAAGGGCTGCCTAGGGCAGGTGATGGCCAGCAAGAGCTTTCAGTGCTAGCCCCTTTGGTGTGGGAGCAGTGGCTGGACGTTTTGAATTTCGGAGCTGGGCTGTGGCTGTGCCGAGAAGGAACGTCCCCACTGTGCTGTGGCTAGGAAGCTCAGAGCGCCAGTGCTTGTGGGGCTGTGGAAGGGCTGCCTAGGGCAGGTGATGGCCAGCAAGAGCTTTCAGTGCTAGCCCCTTTGGTGTGGGAGCAGTGGCTGGACGTTTCCGATTTGGGAGCTGGGCTCTGGCTGTGCTGAGAAGGAACGTCCCCACTGTGCTGTGGCTAGGAAGCTCAGAGCGCCAGTGCTTGTGGGGCTGTGGAAGGGCTGCCTGGGGAAGGTGATGGCCAGCAAGAGCTTTCAGTGCTAGCCCCTTTGGTGTGTGAGCAGTGGCTGGACGTTTTGAATTTCGGAGCTGGGCTCTGGCTGTGCTGAGTGGAAACGTCCCCACTGTGCTGTGGCTAGGAAGCTCAGAGCGCCAGTGCTTGTGGGGCTGTGGAAGGGCTGCCTAGGGAAGGTGATGGCCAGCAAGAGCTTTCAGTGCTAGCCCCTTTGGTGTGGGAGCAGTGGCTGGACGTTTCGAATTTCGGAGCTGGGCTCTGGCTGTGCCGAAAAGGAACGTCCCCACTGTGCTGTGGCTAGGAAGCTCAGAGCGCCAGTGCTTGTGGGGCTGTGGAAGGGCTGCCTAGGGAAGGTGATGGCCAGCAAGAGCTTTCAGTGCTAGCCCCTTTGGGTGTGGGAGCAGTGGCTGGACATTTCGAATTTCGGAGCTGGGCTGTGGCTGTGCCGAGAAGGACCGTCCCCACTGTGCTGTGGCTAGGAAGCTCAGAGCGCCAGTGCTTGTGGGGCTGTGGAAGGGCTGCCTAGGGCAGGTGATGGCCAGCAAGAGCTTTCAGTGCTAGCCCCTTTGGTATGGGAGCAGTGGCTGGACTTTTTGAATTTCGGAGCTGGGCTGTGGCTGTGCCGAGAAGGAACGTCCCCACTGTGCTGTGGCTAGGAAGCTCAGAGCGCCAGTGCTTGTGGGGCTGTGGAAGGGCTGCCTAGGGAAGGTGATGGCCAGCAAGAGCTTTCAGTGCTAGCCCCTTTGGTGTGGGAGCAGTGGCTGGACGTTTTGAATTTCGGAGCTGGGCTGTGGCTGTGCTGAGTGGAAACGTCCCCACTGTGCTGTGGCTAGGAAGCTCAGAGCGCCAGTGCTTGTGGGGCTGTGGAAGGGCTGCCTAGGGAAGGTGATGGCCAGCAAGAGCTTTCAGTGCTAGCCCCTTTGGTGTGGGAGCAGTGGCTGGACGTTTCGAATTTTGGAGCTGGGCTGCGGCTGTGCCGAAAAGGAACGTCCCCACTGTGCTGTGGCTAGGAAGCTCAGAGCGCCAGTGCTTGTGGGGCTGTGGAAGGGCTGCCTAGGGAAGGTGATGGCCAGCAAGAGCTTTCAGTGCTAGCCCCTTTGGGTGTGGGAGCAGTGGCTGGACGTTTCGAATTTCGGAGCTGGGCTGTGGCTGTGCCGAGAAGGAACGTCCCCACTGTGCTGTGGCTAGGAAGCTCAGAGCGCCAGTGCTTGTGGGGCTGTGGAAGGGCTGCCTAGGGCAGGTGATGGCCAGCAAGAGCTTTCAGTGCTAGCCCCTTTGGTGTGGGAGCAGTGGCTGGACGTTTTGAATTTCGGAGCTGGGCTGTGGCTGTGCCGAGAAGGACCGTCCCCACTGTGCTGTGGCTAGGAAGCTCAGAGCGCCAGTGCTTGTGGGGCTGTGGAAGGGCTGCCTAGGGAAGGTGATGGCCAGCAAGAGCTTTCAGTGCTAGCCCCTTTGGGTGTGGGAGCAGTGGCTGGACATTTCGAATTTCGGAGCTGGGCTGTGGCTGTGCCGAGAAGGAACGTCCCCACTGTGCTGTGGCTAGGAAGCTCAGAGCGCCAGTGCTTGTGGGGCTGTGGAAGGGCTGCCTAGGGCAGGTGATGGCCAGCAAGAGCTTTCAGTGCTAGCCCCTTTGGTATGGGAGCAGTGGCTGGACTTTTTGAATTTCGGAGCTGGGCTGTGGCTGTGCCGAGAAGGAACGTCCCCACTGTGCTGTGGCTAGGAAGCTCAGAGCGCCAGTGCTTGTGGGGCTGTGGAAGGGCTGCCTAGGGAAGGTGATGGCCAGCAAGAGCTTTCAGTGCTAGCCCCTTTGGTGTGGGAGCAGTGGCTGGACCTTTCGAATTTCGGAGCTGGGCTGTGGCTGTGCCGAGAAGGAACGTCCCCACTGTGCTGTGGCTAGGAAGCTCAGAGCGCCAGTGCTTGTGGGGCTGTGGAAGGGCTGCCTGGGGAAGGTGATGGCCAGCAAGCGCTTTCAGTGCTAGCCCCTTTGGTGTGGGAGCAGTGGCTGGACGTTTTGAATTTCGGAGCTGGGCTGTGGCTGTGCTGAGTGGAAACGTCCCCACTGTGCTGTGGCTAGGAAGCTCAGAGCGCCAGTGCTTGTGGGGCTGTGGAAGGGCTGCCTAGGGAAGGTGATGGCCAGCAAGAGCTTTCAGTGCTAGCCCCTTTGGTGTGGGAGCAGTGGCTGGACGTTTCGAATTTTGGAGCTGGGCTGCGGCTGTGCCGAAAAGGAACGTCCCCACTGTGCTGTGGCTAGGAAGCTCAGAGCGCCAGTGCTTGTGGGGCTGTGGAAGGGCTGCCTAGGGAAGGTGATGGCCAGCAAGAGCTTTCAGTGCTAGCCCCTTTGGGTGTGGGAGCAGTGGCTGGACGTTTCGAATTTCGGAGCTGGGCTGTGGCTGTGCCGAGAAGGAACGTCCCCACTGTGCTGTGGCTAGGAAGCTCAGAGCGCCAGTGCTTGTGGGGCTGTGGAAGGGCTGCCTAGGGCAGGTGATGGCCAGCAAGAGCTTTCAGTGCTAGCCCCTTTGGTGTGGGAGCAGTGGCTGGACGTTTTGAATTTCGGAGCTGGGCTGTGGCTGTGCCGAGAAGGACCGTCCCCACTGTGCTGTGGCTAGGAAGCTCAGAGCGCCAGTGCTTGTGGGGCTGTGGAAGGGCTGCCTAGGGAAGGTGATGGCCAGCAAGAGCTTTCAGTGCTAGCCCCTTTGGTGTGGGAGCAGTGGCTGGACTTTTCCGACTTGGGAGATGGGCTGTGGCTGTGCTGAGAAGGAACGTCCCCACTGTGCTGTGGCTAGGAAGCTCAGAGCGCCAGTGCTTGTGGGGCTGTGGAAGGGCTGCCTAGGGCAGGTGATGGCCAGCAAGAGCTTTCAGTGCTAGCCCCATTGGTGTGGGAGCAGTGGCTGGACGTTTCCGATTTGGGAGCTGGGCTCTGGCTGTGCTGAGTGGAAACGTCCCCACTGTGCTGTGGCTAGGAAGCTCAGAGCGCCAGTGCTTGTGGGGCTGTGGAAGGGCTGCCTAGGGCAGGTGATGGCCAGCAAGAGCTTTCAGTACTAGACCCTTTGGTGTGGGAGCAGTGGCTGGACGTTTTGAATTTCGGAGCTGGGCTGTGGCTGTGCCGAGAAGGACCGTCCCCACTGTGCTGTGGCTAGGAAGCTCAGAGCACCAGTGCTTGTGGGGCTGTGGAAGGGCTGCCTAGGGCAGGTGATGGCCAGCAAGAGCTTTCAGTGCTAGCCCCTTTGGTGTGGGAGCAGTGGCTGGACGTTTCCGACTTGGGAGATGGGCTGTGGCTGTGCTGAGAAGGAACGTCCCCACTGTGCTGTGGCTAGGAAGCTCAGAGCGCCAGTGCTTGTGGGGCTGTGGAAGGGCTGCCTAGGGCAGGTGATGGCCAGCAAGAGCTTTCAGTGCTAGCCCCTTTGGTGTGGGAACAGTGGCTGGACGTTTTGAATTTTGGAGCTGGGCTGTGGCTGTGCCGAGAAGGAACGTCCCCACTGTGCTGTGGCTAGGAAGCTCAGAGCGCCAGTGCTTGTGGGGCTGTGGAAGGGCTGCCTAGGGAAGGTGATGGCCAGCAAGAGCTTTCAGTGCTAGACCCTTTGGTGTGGGAGCAGTGGCTGGACGTTTCCGACTTGGGAGCTGGGCTGTGGCTGTGCTGAGAAGGAACGTCCCCACTGTGCTGTGGCTAGGAAGCTCAGAGCGCCAGTGCTTGTGGGGCTGTGGAAGGGCTGCCTGGGGAAGGTGATGGCCAGCAAGAGCTTTCAGTGCTAGCCCCTTTGGTGTGGGAGCAGTGGCTGGACATTTCGAATTTCGGAGCTGGGCTCTGGCTGTGCTGAGTGGAAACGTCCCCACTGTGCTGTGGCTAGGAAGCTCAGAGCGCCAGTGCTTGTGGGGCTGTGGAAGGGCTGCCTAGGGCAGGTGATGGCCAGCAAGAGCTTTCAGTGCTAGCCCCTTTGGTATGGGAGCAGTGGCTGGACTTTTTGAATTTCGGAGCTGGGCTGTGGCTGTGCCGAGAAGGAACGTCCCCACTGTGCTGTGGCTAGGAAGCTCAGAGCGCCAGTGCTTGTGGGGCTGTGGAAGGGCTGCCTAGGGAAGGTGATGGCCAGCAAGAGCTTTCAGTGCTAGCCCCTTTGGTGTGGGAGCAGTGGCTGGACGTTTCCGATTTGGGAGCTGGGCTCTGGCTGTGCTGAGAAGGAACGTCCCCACTGTGCTGTGGCTAGGAAGCTCAGAGCGCCAGTGCTTGTGGGGCTGTGGAAGGGCTGCCTGGGGAAGGTGATGGCCAGCAAGCGCTTTCAGTGCTAGCCCCTTTGGTGTGGGAGCAGTGGCTGGACGTTTTGAATTTCGGAGCTGGGCTGTGGCTGTGCTGAGTGGAAACGTCCCCACTGTGCTGTGGCTAGGAAGCTCAGAGCGCCAGTGCTTGTGGGGCTGTGGAAGGGCTGCCTAGGGAAGGTGATGGCCAGCAAGAGCTTTCAGTGCTAGCCCCTTTGGTGTGGGAGCAGTGGCTGGACGTTTCGAATTTTGGAGCTGGGCTGTGGCTGTGCCGAAAAGGACCGTCCCCACTGTGCTGTGGCTAGGAAGCTCAGAGCGCCAGTGCTTGTGGGGCTGTGGAAGGGCTGCCTAGGGAAGGTGATGGCCAGCAAGAGCTTTCAGTGCTAGCCCCTTTGGGTGTGGGAGCAGTGGCTGGACGTTTCGAATTTCGGAGCTGGGCTGTGGCTGTGCCGAGAAGGAACGTCCCCACTGTGCTGTGGCTAGGAAGCTCAGAGCGCCAGTGCTTGTGGGGCTGTGGAAGGGCTGCCTAGGGAAGGTGATGGCCAGCAAGAGCTTTCAGTGCTAGCCCCTTTGGTGTGGGAGCAGTGGCTGGACGTTTTGAATTTCGGAGCTGGGCTGTGGCTGTGCCGAGAAGGACCGTCCCCAGTGTGCTGTGGCTAGGAAGCTCAGAGCGCCAGTGCTTGTGGGGCTGTGGAAGGGCTGCCTAGGGCAGGTGATGGCCAGCAAGAGCTT
This sequence comes from Aptenodytes patagonicus, assembly GCF_965638725.1. Classification (NCBI taxonomy): domain Eukaryota; kingdom Metazoa; phylum Chordata; class Aves; order Sphenisciformes; family Spheniscidae; genus Aptenodytes; species Aptenodytes patagonicus. The sequence continues at coordinate 171,807 of NW_027472032.1, read as the reverse complement.
TCAGTGCTAGCCCCTTTGGTGTGGGAACAGTGGCTGGACGTTTCGAATTTCGGAGCTGGGCTCTGGCTGTGCTGAGTGGAAACGTCCCCACTGTGCTGTGGCTAGGAAGCTCAGAGCGCCAGTGCTTGTGGGGCTGTGGAAGGGCTGCCTAGGGCAGGTGATGGCCAGCAAGAGCTTTCAGTGCTAGCCCCTTTGGGTGTGGGAACAGTGGCTGGACGTTTCGAATTTCGGAGCTGGGCTGTGGCTGTGCCGAGAAGGAACGTCCCCACTGTGCTGTGGCTAGGAAGCTCAGAGCGCCAGTGCTTGTGGGGCTGTGGAAGGGCTGCCTAGGGAAGGTGATGGCCAGCAAGAGCTTTCAGTGCTAGCCCCTTTGGTGTGGGAGCAGTGGCTGGACGTTTCGAATTTCGGAGCTGAGCTCTGGCTGTGCTGAGTGGAAACGTCCCCACTGTGCTGTGGCTAGGAAGCTCAGAGCGCCAGTGCTTGTGGGGCTGTGGAAGGGCTGCCTAGGGAAGGTGATGGCCAGCAAGAGCTTTCAGTGCTAGCCCCTTTGGGTGTGGGAGCAGTGGCTGGACGTTTTGAATTTCGGAGCTGGGCTGTGGCTGTGCTGAGAAGGACCGTCCCCACTGTGCTGTGGCTAGGAAGCTCAGAGCGCCAGTGCTTGTGGGGCTGTGGAAGGGCTGCCTAGGGAAGGTGATGGCCAGCAAGAGCTTTCAGTGCTAGCCCCTTTGGTGTGGGAGCAGTGGCTGGTTGTTTCGAATTTCGGAGCTGGGCTGTGGCTGTGCCGAGAAGGACCGTCCCCACTGTGCTGTGGCTAGGAAGCTCAGAGCGCCAGTGCTTGTGGGGCTGTGGAAGGGCTGCCTAGGGAAGGTGATGGCCAGCAAGAGCTTTCAGTGCTAGCCCCTTTGGTGTGGGAGCAGTGGCTGGACGTTTCCGACTTGGGAGCTGGGCTGTGGCTGTGCTGAGAAGGAACGTCCCCACTGTGCTGTGGCTAGGAAGCTCAGAGCGCCAGTGCTTGTGGGGCTGTGGAAGGGCTGCCTAGGGCAGGTGATGGCCAGCAAGAGCTTTCAGTGCTAGCCCCTTTGGTGTGGGAGCAGTGGCTGGACATTTCGAATTTCGGAGCTGGGCTCTGGCTATGCTGAGTGGAAACGTCCCCACTGTGCTGTGGCTAGGAAGCTCAGAGCGCCAGTGCTTGTGGGGCTGTGGAAGGGCTGCCTAGGGCAGGTGATGGCCAGCAAGAGCTTTCAGTACTAGACCCTTTGGTGTGGGAGCAGTGGCTGGACGTTTTGAATTTCGGAGCTGGGCTGTGGCTGTGCCGAGAAGGACCGTCCCCACTGTGCTGTGGCTAGGAAGCTCAGAGCGCCAGTGCTTGTGGGGCTGTGGAAGGGCTGCCTAGGGCAGGTGATGGCCAGCAAGAGCTTTCAGTGCTAGCCCCTTTGGTGTGGGAGCAGTGGCTGGACTTTTCCGACTTGGGAGATGGGCTGTGGCTGTGCTGAGAAGGAACGTCCCCACTGTGCTGTGGCTAGGAAGCTCAGAGCGCCAGTGCTTGTGGGGCTGTGGAAGGGCTGCCTAGGGCAGGTGATGGCCAGCAAGAGCTTTCAGTGCTAGCCCCATTGGTGTGGGAGCAGTGGCTGGACGTTTCCGATTTGGGAGCTGGGCTCTGGCTGTGCTGAGTGGAAACGTCCCCACTGTGCTGTGGCTAGGAAGCTCAGAGCGCCAGTGCTTGTGGGGCTGTGGAAGGGCTGCCTAGGGCAGGTGATGGCCAGCAAGAGCTTTCAGTACTAGACCCTTTGGTGTGGGAGCAGTGGCTGGACGTTTTGAATTTCGGAGCTGGGCTGTGGCTGTGCCGAGAAGGACCGTCCCCACTGTGCTGTGGCTAGGAAGCTCAGAGCACCAGTGCTTGTGGGGCTGTGGAAGGGCTGCCTAGGGCAGGTGATGGCCAGCAAGAGCTTTCAGTGCTAGCCCCTTTGGTGTGGGAGCAGTGGCTGGACGTTTCCGACTTGGGAGATGGGCTGTGGCTGTGCTGAGAAGGAACGTCCCCACTGTGCTGTGGCTAGGAAGCTCAGAGCGCCAGTGCTTGTGGGGCTGTGGAAGGGCTGCCTAGGGCAGGTGATGGCCAGCAAGAGCTTTCAGTGCTAGCCCCTTTGGTGTGGGAACAGTGGCTGGACGTTTTGAATTTTGGAGCTGGGCTGTGGCTGTGCCGAGAAGGAACGTCCCCACTGTGCTGTGGCTAGGAAGCTCAGAGCGCCAGTGCTTGTGGGGCTGTGGAAGGGCTGCCTAGGGAAGGTGATGGCCAGCAAGAGCTTTCAGTGCTAGACCCTTTGGTGTGGGAGCAGTGGCTGGACCTTTCGAATTTCGGAGCTGGGCTCTGGCTGTGCCGAGAAGGACCGTCCCCACTGTGCTGTGGCTAGGAAGCTCAGAGCGCCAGTGCTTGTGGGGCTGTGGAAGGGCTGCCTAGGGAAGGTGATGGCCAGCAAGAGCTTTCAGTGCTAGCCCCTTTGGTGTGGGAGCAGTGGCTGGACGTTTTGAATTTCGGAGCTGGGCTCTGGCTGTGCTGAGTGGAAACGTCCCCACTGTGCTGTGGCTAGGAAGCTCAGAGCGCCAGTGCTTGTGGGGCTGTGGAAGGGCTGCCTAGGGCAGGTGATGGCCAGCAAGAGCTTTCAGTGCTAGCCCCTTTGGTGTGGGAGCAGTGGCTGGACGTTTCCGACTTGGGAGCTGGGCTGTGGCTGTGCTGAGAAGGAACGTCCCCACTGTGCTGTGGCTAGGAAGCTCAGAGCGCCAGTGCTTGTGGGGCTGTGGAAGGGCTGCCTAGGGAAGGTGATGGCCAGCAAGAGCTTTCAGTGCTAGCCCCTTTGGTGTGGGAGCAGTGGCTGGACATTTCGAATTTCGGAGCTGGGCTCTGGCTGTGCTGAGTGGAAACGTCCCCACTGTGCTGTGGCTAGGAAGCTCAGAGCGCCAGTGCTTGTGGGGCTGTGGAAGGGCTGCCTAGGGCAGGTGATGGCCAGCAAGAGCTTTCAGTGCTAGCCCCTTTGGTATGGGAGCAGTGGCTGGACTTTTTGAATTTCGGAGCTGGGCTGTGGCTGTGCCGAGAAGGAACGTCCCCACTGTGCTGTGGCTAGGAAGCTCAGAGCGCCAGTGCTTGTGGGGCTGTGGAAGGGCTGCCTAGGGAAGGTGATGGCCAGCAAGAGCTTTCAGTGCTAGCCCCTTTGGTGTGGGAGCAGTGGCTGGACGTTTCCGATTTGGGAGCTGGGCTCTGGCTGTGCTGAGAAGGAACGTCCCCACTGTGCTGTGGCTAGGAAGCTCAGAGCGCCAGTGCTTGTGGGGCTGTGGAAGGGCTGCCTGGGGAAGGTGATGGCCAGCAAGCGCTTTCAGTGCTAGCCCCTTTGGTGTGGGAGCAGTGGCTGGACGTTTTGAATTTCGGAGCTGGGCTGTGGCTGTGCTGAGTGGAAACGTCCCCACTGTGCTGTGGCTAGGAAGCTCAGAGCGCCAGTGCTTGTGGGGCTGTGGAAGGGCTGCCTAGGGAAGGTGATGGCCAGCAAGAGCTTTCAGTGCTAGCCCCTTTGGTGTGGGAGCAGTGGCTGGACGTTTCGAATTTTGGAGCTGGGCTGTGGCTGTGCCGAAAAGGACCGTCCCCACTGTGCTGTGGCTAGGAAGCTCAGAGCGCCAGTGCTTGTGGGGCTGTGGAAGGGCTGCCTAGGGAAGGTGATGGCCAGCAAGAGCTTTCAGTGCTAGCCCCTTTGGGTGTGGGAGCAGTGGCTGGACGTTTCGAATTTCGGAGCTGGGCTGTGGCTGTGCCGAGAAGGAACGTCCCCACTGTGCTGTGGCTAGGAAGCTCAGAGCGCCAGTGCTTGTGGGGCTGTGGAAGGGCTGCCTAGGGAAGGTGATGGCCAGCAAGAGCTTTCAGTGCTAGCCCCTTTGGTGTGGGAGCAGTGGCTGGACGTTTTGAATTTCGGAGCTGGGCTGTGGCTGTGCCGAGAAGGACCGTCCCCAGTGTGCTGTGGCTAGGAAGCTCAGAGCGCCAGTGCTTGTGGGGCTGTGGAAGGGCTGCCTAGGGCAGGTGATGGCCAGCAAGAGCTTTCAGTGCTAGCCCCTTTGGTGTGGGAACAGTGGCTGGACGTTTCGAATTTCGGAGCTGGGCTCTGGCTGTGCTGAGTGGAAACGTCCCCACTGTGCTGTGGCTAGGAAGCTCAGAGCGCCAGTGCTTGTGGGGCTGTGGAAGGGCTGCCTAGGGCAGGTGATGGCCAGCAAGAGCTTTCAGTGCTAGCCCCTTTGGGTGTGGGAACAGTGGCTGGACGTTTCGAATTTCGGAGCTGGGCTGTGGCTGTGCCGAGAAGGAACGTCCCCACTGTGCTGTGGCTAGGAAGCTCAGAGCGCCAGTGCTTGTGGGGCTGTGGAAGGGCTGCCTAGGGAAGGTGATGGCCAGCAAGAGCTTTCAGTGCTAGCCCCTTTGGTGTGGGAGCAGTGGCTGGACGTTTCGAATTTCGGAGCTGAGCTCTGGCTGTGCTGAGTGGAAACGTCCCCACTGTGCTGTGGCTAGGAAGCTCAGAGCGCCAGTGCTTGTGGGGCTGTGGAAGGGCTGCCTGGGGAAGGTGATGGCCAGCAAGCGCTTTCAGTGCTAGCCCCTTTGGTGTGGGAGCAGTGGCTGGACGTTTTGAATTTCGGAGCTGGGCTGTGGCTGTGCTGAGTGGAAACGTCCCCACTGTGCTGTGGCTAGGAAGCTCAGAGCGCCAGTGCTTGTGGGGCTGTGGAAGGGCTGCCTAGGGAAGGTGATGGCCAGCAAGAGCTTTCAGTGCTAGCCCCTTTGGTGTGGGAGCAGTGGCTGGACGTTTCGAATTTTGGAGCTGGGCTGTGGCTGTGCCGAAAAGGACCGTCCCCACTGTGCTGTGGCTAGGAAGCTCAGAGCGCCAGTGCTTGTGGGGCTGTGGAAGGGCTGCCTAGGGAAGGTGATGGCCAGCAAGAGCTTTCAGTGCTAGCCCCTTTGGGTGTGGGAGCAGTGGCTGGACGTTTCGAATTTCGGAGCTGGGCTGTGGCTGTGCCGAGAAGGAACGTCCCCACTGTGCTGTGGCTAGGAAGCTCAGAGCGCCAGTGCTTGTGGGGCTGTGGAAGGGCTGCCTAGGGAAGGTGATGGCCAGCAAGAGCTTTCAGTGCTAGCCCCTTTGGTGTGGGAGCAGTGGCTGGACGTTTTGAATTTCGGAGCTGGGCTGTGGCTGTGCCGAGAAGGACCGTCCCCAGTGTGCTGTGGCTAGGAAGCTCAGAGCGCCAGTGCTTGTGGGGCTGTGGAAGGGCTGCCTAGGGCAGGTGATGGCCAGCAAGAGCTTTCAGTGCTAGCCCCTTTGGTGTGGGAACAGTGGCTGGACGTTTCGAATTTCGGAGCTGGGCTCTGGCTGTGCTGAGTGGAAACGTCCCCACTGTGCTGTGGCTAGGAAGCTCAGAGCGCCAGTGCTTGTGGGGCTGTGGAAGGGCTGCCTAGGGCAGGTGATGGCCAGCAAGAGCTTTCAGTGCTAGCCCCTTTGGGTGTGGGAACAGTGGCTGGACGTTTCGAATTTCGGAGCTGGGCTCTGGCTGTGCCGAGAAGGAACGTCCCCACTGTGCTGTGGCTAGGAAGCTCAGAGCGCCAGTGCTTGTGGGGCTGTGGAAGGGCTGCCTAGGGAAGGTGATGGCCAGCAAGAGCTTTCAGTGCTAGCCCCTTTGGTGTGGGAGCAGTGGCTGGACGTTTCGAATTTCGGAGCTGAGCTCTGGCTGTGCTGAGTGGAAACGTCCCCACTGTGCTGTGGCTAGGAAGCTCAGAGCGCCAGTGCTTGTGGGGCTGTGGAAGGGCTGCCTAGGGCAGGTGATGGCCAGCAAGAGCTTTCAGTGCTAGCCCCTTTGGTGTGGGAGCAGTGGCTGGTTGTTTCGAATTTCGGAGCTGGGCTGTGGCTGTGCCGAGAAGGAACGTCCCCACTGTGCTGTGGCTAGGAAGCTCAGAGCGCCAGTGCTTGTGGGGCTGTGGAAGGGCTGCCTAGGGAAGGTGATGGCCAGCAAGAGCTTTCAGTGCTAGCCCCTTTGGTGTGGGAGCAGTGGCTGGACGTTTCCGATTTGGGAGCTGGGCTCTGGCTGTGCTGAGAAGGAACGTCCCCACTGTGCTGTGGCTAGGAAGCTCAGAGCGCCAGTGCTTGTGGGGCTGTGGAAGGGCTGCCTGGGGAAGGTGATGGCCAGCAAGCGCTTTCAGTGCTAGCCCCTTTGGTGTGGGAGCAGTGGCTGGACGTTTTGAATTTCGGAGCTGGGCTGTGGCTGTGCTGAGTGGAAACGTCCCCACTGTGCTGTGGCTAGGAAGCTCAGAGCGCCAGTGCTTGTGGGGCTGTGGAAGGGCTGCCTAGGGAAGGTGATGGCCAGCAAGAGCTTTCAGTGCTAGCCCCTTTGGTGTGGGAGCAGTGGCTGGACGTTTCGAATTTTGGAGCTGGGCTGTGGCTGTGCCGAAAAGGACCGTCCCCACTGTGCTGTGGCTAGGAAGCTCAGAGCGCCAGTGCTTGTGGGGCTGTGGAAGGGCTGCCTAGGGAAGGTGATGGCCAGCAAGAGCTTTCAGTGCTAGCCCCTTTGGGTGTGGGAGCAGTGGCTGGACGTTTCGAATTTCGGAGCTGGGCTGTGGCTGTGCCGAGAAGGAACGTCCCCACTGTGCTGTGGCTAGGAAGCTCAGAGCGCCAGTGCTTGTGGGGCTGTGGAAGGGCTGCCTAGGGAAGGTGATGGCCAGCAAGAGCTTTCAGTGCTAGCCCCTTTGGTGTGGGAGCAGTGGCTGGACGTTTTGAATTTCGGAGCTGGGCTGTGGCTGTGCCGAGAAGGACCGTCCCCAGTGTGCTGTGGCTAGGAAGCTCAGAGCGCCAGTGCTTGTGGGGCTGTGGAAGGGCTGCCTAGGGCAGGTGATGGCCAGCAAGAGCTTTCAGTGCTAGCCCCTTTGGTGTGGGAACAGTGGCTGGACGTTTCGAATTTCGGAGCTGGGCTCTGGCTGTGCTGAGTGGAAACGTCCCCACTGTGCTGTGGCTAGGAAGCTCAGAGCGCCAGTGCTTGTGGGGCTGTGGAAGGGCTGCCTAGGGCAGGTGATGGCCAGCAAGAGCTTTCAGTGCTAGCCCCTTTGGGTGTGGGAACAGTGGCTGGACGTTTCGAATTTCGGAGCTGGGCTGTGGCTGTGCCGAGAAGGAACGTCCCCACTGTGCTGTGGCTAGGAAGCTCAGAGCGCCAGTGCTTGTGGGGCTGTGGAAGGGCTGCCTAGGGAAGGTGATGGCCAGCAAGAGCTTTCAGTGCTAGCCCCTTTGGTGTGGGAGCAGTGGCTGGACGTTTCGAATTTCGGAGCTGAGCTCTGGCTGTGCTGAGTGGAAACGTCCCCACTGTGCTGTGGCTAGGAAGCTCAGAGCGCCAGTGCTTGTGGGGCTGTGGAAGGGCTGCCTGGGGAAGGTGATGGCCAGCAAGCGCTTTCAGTGCTAGCCCCTTTGGTGTGGGAGCAGTGGCTGGACGTTTTGAATTTCGGAGCTGGGCTGTGGCTGTGCTGAGTGGAAACGTCCCCACTGTGCTGTGGCTAGGAAGCTCAGAGCGCCAGTGCTTGTGGGGCTGTGGAAGGGCTGCCTAGGGAAGGTGATGGCCAGCAAGAGCTTTCAGTGCTAGCCCCTTTGGTGTGGGAGCAGTGGCTGGACGTTTCGAATTTTGGAGCTGGGCTGTGGCTGTGCCGAAAAGGACCGTCCCCACTGTGCTGTGGCTAGGAAGCTCAGAGCGCCAGTGCTTGTGGGGCTGTGGAAGGGCTGCCTAGGGAAGGTGATGGCCAGCAAGAGCTTTCAGTGCTAGCCCCTTTGGGTGTGGGAGCAGTGGCTGGACGTTTCGAATTTCGGAGCTGGGCTGTGGCTGTGCCGAGAAGGAACGTCCCCACTGTGCTGTGGCTAGGAAGCTCAGAGCGCCAGTGCTTGTGGGGCTGTGGAAGGGCTGCCTAGGGAAGGTGATGGCCAGCAAGAGCTTTCAGTGCTAGCCCCTTTGGTGTGGGAGCAGTGGCTGGACGTTTTGAATTTCGGAGCTGGGCTGTGGCTGTGCCGAGAAGGACCGTCCCCAGTGTGCTGTGGCTAGGAAGCTCAGAGCGCCAGTGCTTGTGGGGCTGTGGAAGGGCTGCCTAGGGCAGGTGATGGCCAGCAAGAGCTTTCAGTGCTAGCCCCTTTGGTGTGGGAACAGTGGCTGGACGTTTCGAATTTCGGAGCTGGGCTCTGGCTGTGCTGAGTGGAAACGTCCCCACTGTGCTGTGGCTAGGAAGCTCAGAGCGCCAGTGCTTGTGGGGCTGTGGAAGGGCTGCCTAGGGCAGGTGATGGCCAGCAAGAGCTTTCAGTGCTAGCCCCTTTGGGTGTGGGAACAGTGGCTGGACGTTTCGAATTTCGGAGCTGGGCTCTGGCTGTGCCGAGAAGGAACGTCCCCACTGTGCTGTGGCTAGGAAGCTCAGAGCGCCAGTGCTTGTGGGGCTGTGGAAGGGCTGCCTAGGGAAGGTGATGGCCAGCAAGAGCTTTCAGTGCTAGCCCCTTTGGTGTGGGAGCAGTGGCTGGACGTTTCGAATTTCGGAGCTGAGCTCTGGCTGTGCTGAGTGGAAACGTCCCCACTGTGCTGTGGCTAGGAAGCTCAGAGCGCCAGTGCTTGTGGGGCTGTGGAAGGGCTGCCTAGGGCAGGTGATGGCCAGCAAGAGCTTTCAGTGCTAGCCCCTTTGGTGTGGGAGCAGTGGCTGGTTGTTTCGAATTTCGGAGCTGGGCTGTGGCTGTGCCGAGAAGGACCGTCCCCACTGTGCTGTGGCTAGGAAGCTCAGAGCGCCAGTGCTTGTGGGGCTGTGGAAGGGCTGCCTAGGGAAGGTGATGGCCAGCAAGAGCTTTCAGTGCTAGCCCCTTTGGTGTGGGAGCAGTGGCTGGACGTTTCCGACTTGGGAGCTGGGCTGTGGCTGTGCTGAGAAGGAACGTCCCCACTGTGCTGTGGCTAGGAAGCTCAGAGCGCCAGTGCTTGTGGGGCTGTGGAAGGGCTGCCTAGGGCAGGTGATGGCCAGCAAGAGCTTTCAGTGCTAGCCCCTTTGGTGTGGGAGCAGTGGCTGGACATTTCGAATTTCGGAGCTGGGCTCTGGCTATGCTGAGTGGAAACGTCCCCACTGTGCTGTGGCTAGGAAGCTCAGAGCGCCAGTGCTTGTGGGGCTGTGGAAGGGCTGCCTAGGGCAGGTGATGGCCAGCAAGAGCTTTCAGTACTAGACCCTTTGGTGTGGGAGCAGTGGCTGGACGTTTTGAATTTCGGAGCTGGGCTGTGGCTGTGCCGAGAAGGACCGTCCCCACTGTGCTGTGGCTAGGAAGCTCAGAGCGCCAGTGCTTGTGGGGCTGTGGAAGGGCTGCCTAGGGAAGGTGATGGCCAGCAAGAGCTTTCAGTGCTAGCCCCTTTGGGTGTGGGAGCAGTGGCTGGACGTTTCGAATTTCGGAGCTGGGCTGTGGCTGTGCCGAGAAGGAACGTCCCCACTGTGCTGTGGCTAGGAAGCTCAGAGCGCCAGTGCTTGTGGGGCTGTGGAAGGGCTGCCTAGGGCAGGTGATGGCCAGCAAGAGCTTTCAGTGCTAGCCCCTTTGGTGTGGGAGCAGTGGCTGGACGTTTTGAATTTCGGAGCTGGGCTGTGGCTGTGCCGAGAAGGACCGTCCCCACTGTGCTGTGGCTAGGAAGCTCAGAGCGCCAGTGCTTGTGGGGCTGTGGAAGGGCTGCCTAGGGAAGGTGATGGCCAGCAAGAGCTTTCAGTGCTAGCCCCTTTGGGTGTGGGAGCAGTGGCTGGACTTTTCCGACTTGGGAGATGGGCTGTGGCTGTGCTGAGAAGGAACGTCCCCACTGTGCTGTGGCTAGGAAGCTCAGAGCGCCAGTGCTTGTGGGGCTGTGGAAGGGCTGCCTAGGGCAGGTGATGGCCAGCAAGAGCTTTCAGTGCTAGCCCCATTGGTGTGGGAGCAGTGGCTGGACGTTTCCGATTTGGGAGCTGGGCTCTGGCTGTGCTGAGTGGAAACGTCCCCACTGTGCTGTGGCTAGGAAGCTCAGAGCGCCAGTGCTTGTGGGGCTGTGGAAGGGCTGCCTAGGGCAGGTGATGGCCAGCAAGAGCTTTCAGTACTAGACCCTTTGGTGTGGGAGCAGTGGCTGGACGTTTTGAATTTCGGAGCTGGGCTGTGGCTGTGCCGAGAAGGACCGTCCCCACTGTGCTGTGGCTAGGAAGCTCAGAGCACCAGTGCTTGTGGGGCTGTGGAAGGGCTGCCTAGGGCAGGTGATGGCCAGCAAGAGCTTTCAGTGCTAGCCCCTTTGGTGTGGGAGCAGTGGCTGGACGTTTCCGACTTGGGAGATGGGCTGTGGCTGTGCTGAGAAGGAACGTCCCCACTGTGCTGTGGCTAGGAAGCTCAGAGCGCCAGTGCTTGTGGGGCTGTGGAAGGGCTGCCTAGGGCAGGTGATGGCCAGCAAGAGCTTTCAGTGCTAGCCCCTTTGGTGTGGGAGCAGTGGCTGGACGTTTTGAATTTTGGAGCTGGGCTGTGGCTGTGCCGAGAAGGAACGTCCCCACTGTGCTGTGGCTAGGAAGCTCAGAGCGCCAGTGCTTGTGGGGCTGTGGAAGGGCTGCCTAGGGAAGGTGATGGCCAGCAAGAGCTTTCAGTGCTAGACCCTTTGGTGTGGGAGCAGTGGCTGGACGTTTCGAATTTCGGAGCTGGGCTCTGGCTGTGCCGAGAAGGACCGTCCCCACTGTGCTGTGGCTAGGAAGCTCAGAGCGCCAGTGCTTGTGGGGCTGTGGAAGGGCTGCCTGGGGAAGGTGATGGCCAGCAAGAGCTTTCAGTGCTAGCCCCTTTGGTGTGGGAGCAGTGGCTGGACATTTCGAATTTCGGAGCTGGGCTCTTGGCTGTACCGAGAAGGAACGTCCCCACTGTGCTGTGGCTAGGAAGCTCAGAGCGCCAGTGCTTGTGGGGCTGTGGAAGGGCTGCCTAGGGCAGGTGATGGCCAGCAAGAGCTTTCAGTGCTAGCCCCTTTGGTGTGGGAGCAGTGGCTGGACGTTTCCGACTTGGGAGCTGGGCTGTGGCTGTGCTGAGAAGGAACGTCCCCACTGTGCTGTGGCTAGGAAGCTCAGAGCGCCAGTGCTTGTGGGGCTGTGGAAGGGCTGCCTAGGGAAGGTGATGGCCAGCAAGAGCTTTCAGTGCTAGCCCCTTTGGTGTGGGAGCAGTGGCTGGACGTTTCCGATTTGGGAGCTGGGCTCTGGCTGTGCTGAGAAGGAACGTCCCCACTGTGCTGTGGCTAGGAAGCTCAGAGCGCCAGTGCTTGTGGGGCTGTGGAAGGGCTGCCTGGGGAAGGTGATGGCCAGCAAGCGCTTTCAGTGCTAGCCCCTTTGGTGTGGGAGCAGTGGCTGGACGTTTTGAATTTCGGAGCTGGGCTGTGGCTGTGCTGAGTGGAAACGTCCCCACTGTGCTGTGGCTAGGAAGCTCAGAGCGCCAGTGCTTGTGGGGCTGTGGAAGGGCTGCCTAGGGAAGGTGATGGCCAGCAAGAGCTTTCAGTGCTAGCCCCTTTGGTGTGGGAGCAGTGGCTGGACGTTTCGAATTTTGGAGCTGGGCTGTGGCTGTGCCGAAAAGGACCGTCCCCACTGTGCTGTGGCTAGGAAGCTCAGAGCGCCAGTGCTTGTGGGGCTGTGGAAGGGCTGCCTAGGGAAGGTGATGGCCAGCAAGAGCTTTCAGTGCTAGCCCCTTTGGGTGTGGGAGCAGTGGCTGGACGTTTCGAATTTCGGAGCTGGGCTGTGGCTGTGCCGAGAAGGAACGTCCCCACTGTGCTGTGGCTAGGAAGCTCAGAGCGCCAGTGCTTGTGGGGCTGTGGAAGGGCTGCCTAGGGAAGGTGATGGCCAGCAAGAGCTTTCAGTGCTAGCCCCTTTGGTGTGGGAGCAGTGGCTGGACGTTTTGAATTTCGGAGCTGTGCTGTGGCTGTGCCGAGAAGGACCGTCCCCAGTGTGCTGTGGCTAGGAAGCTCAGAGCGCCAGTGCTTGTGGGGCTGTGGAAGGGCTGCCTAGGGCAGGTGATGGCCAGCAAGAGCTTTCAGTGCTAGCCCCTTTGGTGTGGGAACAGTGGCTGGACGTTTCGAATTTCGGAGCTGGGCTCTGGCTGTGCTGAGTGGAAACGTCCCCACTGTGCTGTGGCTAGGAAGCTCAGAGCGCCAGTGCTTGTGGGGCTGTGGAAGGGCTGCCTAGGGCAGGTGATGGCCAGCAAGAGCTTTCAGTGCTAGCCCCTTTGGGTGTGGGAACAGTGGCTGGACGTTTCGAATTTCGGAGCTGGGCTGTGGCTGTGCCGAGAAGGAACGTCCCCACTGTGCTGTGGCTAGGAAGCTCAGAGCGCCAGTGCTTGTGGGGCTGTGGAAGGGCTGCCTAGGGAAGGTGATGGCCAGCAAGAGCTTTCAGTGCTAGCCCCTTTGGTGTGGGAGCAGTGGCTGGACGTTTTGAATTTCGGAGCTGGGCTGTGGCTGTGCTGAGTGGAAACGTCCCCACTGTGCTGTGGCTAGGAAGCTCAGAGCGCCAGTGCTTGTGGGGCTGTGGAAGGGCTGCCTAGGGCAGGTGATGGCCAGCAAGAGCTTTCAGTGCTAGCCCCTTTGGGTGTGGGAACAGTGGCTGGACGTTTCGAATTTCGGAGCTGGGCTGTGGCTGTGCCGAGAAGGAACGTCCCCACTGTGCTGTGGCTAGGAAGCTCAGAGCGCCAGTGCTTGTGGGGCTGTGGAAGGGCTGCCTAGGGAAGGTGATGGCCAGCAAGAGCTTTCAGTGCTAGCCCCTTTGGTGTGGGAGCAGTGGCTGGACGTTTCGAATTTCGGAGCTGAGCTCTGGCTGTGCTGAGTGGAAACGTCCCCACTGTGCTGTGGCTAGGAAGCTCAGAGCGCCAGTGCTTGTGGGGCTGTGGAAGGGCTGCCTGGGGAAGGTGATGGCCAGCAAGCGCTTTCAGTGCTAGCCCCTTTGGTGTGGGAGCAGTGGCTGGACGTTTTGAATTTCGGAGCTGGGCTGTGGCTGTGCTGAGTGGAAACGTCCCCACTGTGCTGTGGCTAGGAAGCTCAGAGCGCCAGTGCTTGTGGGGCTGTGGAAGGGCTGCCTAGGGAAGGTGATGGCCAGCAAGAGCTTTCAGTGCTAGCCCCTTTGGTGTGGGAGCAGTGGCTGGACGTTTCGAATTTTGGAGCTGGGCTGTGGCTGTGCCGAAAAGGACCGTCCCCACTGTGCTGTGGCTAGGAAGCTCAGAGCGCCAGTGCTTGTGGGGCTGTGGAAGGGCTGCCTAGGGAAGGTGATGGCCAGCAAGAGCTTTCAGTGCTAGCCCCTTTGGGTGTGGGAGCAGTGGCTGGACGTTTCGAATTTCGGAGCTGGGCTGTGGCTGTGCCGAGAAGGAACGTCCCCACTGTGCTGTGGCTAGGAAGCTCAGAGCGCCAGTGCTTGTGGGGCTGTGGAAGGGCTGCCTAGGGAAGGTGATGGCCAGCAAGAGCTTTCAGTGCTAGCCCCTTTGGTGTGGGAGCAGTGGCTGGACGTTTTGAATTTCGGAGCTGGGCTGTGGCTGTGCCGAGAAGGACCGTCCCCAGTGTGCTGTGGCTAGGAAGCTCAGAGCGCCAGTGCTTGTGGGGCTGTGGAAGGGCTGCCTAGGGCAGGTGATGGCCAGCAAGAGCTTTCAGTGCTAGCCCCTTTGGTGTGGGAACAGTGGCTGGACGTTTCGAATTTCGGAGCTGGGCTCTGGCTGTGCTGAGTGGAAACGTCCCCACTGTGCTGTGGCTAGGAAGCTCAGAGCGCCAGTGCTTGTGGGGCTGTGGAAGGGCTGCCTAGGGCAGGTGATGGCCAGCAAGAGCTTTCAGTGCTAGCCCCTTTGGGTGTGGGAACAGTGGCTGGACGTTTCGAATTTCGGAGCTGGGCTCTGGCTGTGCCGAGAAGGAACGTCCCCACTGTGCTGTGGCTAGGAAGCTCAGAGCGCCAGTGCTTGTGGGGCTGTGGAAGGGCTGCCTAGGGAAGGTGATGGCCAGCAAGAGCTTTCAGTGCTAGCCCCTTTGGTGTGGGAGCAGTGGCTGGACGTTTCGAATTTCGGAGCTGAGCTCTGGCTGTGCTGAGTGGAAACGTCCCCACTGTGCTGTGGCTAGGAAGCTCAGAGCGCCAGTGCTTGTGGGGCTGTGGAAGGGCTGCCTAGGGCAGGTGATGGCCAGCAAGAGCTTTCAGTGCTAGCCCCTTTGGTGTGGGAGCAGTGGCTGGTTGTTTCGAATTTCGGAGCTGGGCTGTGGCTGTGCCGAGAAGGACCGTCCCCACTGTGCTGTGGCTAGGAAGCTCAGAGCGCCAGTGCTTGTGGGGCTGTGGAAGGGCTGCCTAGGGAAGGTGATGGCCAGCAAGAGCTTTCAGTGCTAGCCCCTTTGGTGTGGGAGCAGTGGCTGGACGTTTCCGACTTGGGAGCTGGGCTGTGGCTGTGCTGAGAAGGAACGTCCCCACTGTGCTGTGGCTAGGAAGCTCAGAGCGCCAGTGCTTGTGGGGCTGTGGAAGGGCTGCCTAGGGCAGGTGATGGCCAGCAAGAGCTTTCAGTGCTAGCCCCTTTGGTGTGGGAGCAGTGGCTGGACATTTCGAATTTCGGAGCTGGGCTCTGGCTATGCTGAGTGGAAACGTCCCCACTGTGCTGTGGCTAGGAAGCTCAGAGCGCCAGTGCTTGTGGGGCTGTGGAAGGGCTGCCTAGGGCAGGTGATGGCCAGCAAGAGCTTTCAGTACTAGACCCTTTGGTGTGGGAGCAGTGGCTGGACGTTTTGAATTTCGGAGCTGGGCTGTGGCTGTGCCGAGAAGGACCGTCCCCACTGTGCTGTGGCTAGGAAGCTCAGAGCGCCAGTGCTTGTGGGGCTGTGGAAGGGCTGCCTAGGGAAGGTGATGGCCAGCAAGAGCTTTCAGTGCTAGCCCCTTTGGGTGTGGGAGCAGTGGCTGGACGTTTCGAATTTCGGAGCTGGGCTGTGGCTGTGCCGAGAAGGAACGTCCCCACTGTGCTGTGGCTAGGAAGCTCAGAGCGCCAGTGCTTGTGGGGCTGTGGAAGGGCTGCCTAGGGCAGGTGATGGCCAGCAAGAGCTTTCAGTGCTAGCCCCTTTGGTGTGGGAGCAGTGGCTGGACGTTTTGAATTTCGGAGCTGGGCTGTGGCTGTGCCGAGAAGGACCGTCCCCACTGTGCTGTGGCTAGGAAGCTCAGAGCGCCAGTGCTTGTGGGGCTGTGGAAGGGCTGCCTAGGGAAGGTGATGGCCAGCAAGAGCTTTCAGTGCTAGCCCCTTTGGGTGTGGGAGCAGTGGCTGGACTTTTCCGACTTGGGAGATGGGCTGTGGCTGTGCTGAGAAGGAACGTCCCCACTGTGCTGTGGCTAGGAAGCTCAGAGCGCCAGTGCTTGTGGGGCTGTGGAAGGGCTGCCTAGGGAAGGTGATGGCCAGCAAGAGCTTTCAGTGCTAGCCCCATTGGTGTGGGAGCAGTGGCTGGACGTTTCCGATTTGGGAGCTGGGCTCTGGCTGTGCTGAGTGGAAACGTCCCCACTGTGCTGTGGCTAGGAAGCTCAGAGCGCCAGTGCTTGTGGGGCTGTGGAAGGGCTGCCTAGGGCAGGTGATGGCCAGCAAGAGCTTTCAGTACTAGACCCTTTGGTGTGGGAGCAGTGGCTGGACGTTTTGAATTTCGGAGCTGGGCTGTGGCTGTGCCGAGAAGGACCGTCCCCACTGTGCTGTGGCTAGGAAGCTCAGAGCACCAGTGCTTGTGGGGCTGTGGAAGGGCTGCCTAGGGCAGGTGATGGCCAGCAAGAGCTTTCAGTGCTAGCCCCTTTGGTGTGGGAGCAGTGGCTGGACGTTTCCGACTTGGGAGATGGGCTGTGGCTGTGCTGAGAAGGAACGTCCCCACTGTGCTGTGGCTAGGAAGCTCAGAGCGCCAGTGCTTGTGGGGCTGTGGAAGGGCTGCCTAGGGCAGGTGATGGCCAGCAAGAGCTTTCAGTGCTAGCCCCTTTGGTGTGGGAGCAGTGGCTGGACGTTTTGAATTTTGGAGCTGGGCTGTGGCTGTGCCGAGAAGGAACGTCCCCACTGTGCTGTGGCTAGGAAGCTCAGAGCGCCAGTGCTTGTGGGGCTGTGGAAGGGCTGCCTAGGGAAGGTGATGGCCAGCAAGAGCTTTCAGTGCTAGACCCTTTGGTGTGGGAGCAGTGGCTGGACGTTTCGAATTTCGGAGCTGGGCTCTGGCTGTGCCGAGAAGGACCGTCCCCACTGTGCTGTGGCTAGGAAGCTCAGAGCGCCAGTGCTTGTGGGGCTGTGGAAGGGCTGCCTGGGGAAGGTGATGGCCAGCAAGAGCTTTCAGTGCTAGCCCCTTTGGTGTGGGAGCAGTGGCTGGACATTTCGAATTTCGGAGCTGGGCTCTTGGCTGTACCGAGAAGGAACGTCCCCACTGTGCTGTGGCTAGGAAGCTCAGAGCGCCAGTGCTTGTGGGGCTGTGGAAGGGCTGCCTAGGGCAGGTGATGGCCAGCAAGAGCTTTCAGTGCTAGCCCCTTTGGTGTGGGAGCAGTGGCTGGACGTTTCCGACTTGGGAGCTGGGCTGTGGCTGTGCTGAGAAGGAACGTCCCCACTGTGCTGTGGCTAGGAAGCTCAGAGCGCCAGTGCTTGTGGGGCTGTGGAAGGGCTGCCTAGGGAAGGTGATGGCCAGCAAGAGCTTTCAGTGCTAGCCCCTTTGGTGTGGGAGCAGTGGCTGGACGTTTCCGATTTGGGAGCTGGGCTCTGGCTGTGCTGAGAAGGAACGTCCCCACTGTGCTGTGGCTAGGAAGCTCAGAGCGCCAGTGCTTGTGGGGCTGTGGAAGGGCTGCCTGGGGAAGGTGATGGCCAGCAAGCGCTTTCAGTGCTAGCCCCTTTGGTGTGGGAGCAGTGGCTGGACGTTTTGAATTTCGGAGCTGGGCTGTGGCTGTGCTGAGTGGAAACGTCCCCACTGTGCTGTGGCTAGGAAGCTCAGAGCGCCAGTGCTTGTGGGGCTGTGGAAGGGCTGCCTAGGGAAGGTGATGGCCAGCAAGAGCTTTCAGTGCTAGCCCCTTTGGTGTGGGAGCAGTGGCTGGACGTTTCGAATTTTGGAGCTGGGCTGTGGCTGTGCCGAAAAGGACCGTCCCCACTGTGCTGTGGCTAGGAAGCTCAGAGCGCCAGTGCTTGTGGGGCTGTGGAAGGGCTGCCTAGGGAAGGTGATGGCCAGCAAGAGCTTTCAGTGCTAGCCCCTTTGGGTGTGGGAGCAGTGGCTGGACGTTTCGAATTTCGGAGCTGGGCTGTGGCTGTGCCGAGAAGGAACGTCCCCACTGTGCTGTGGCTAGGAAGCTCAGAGCGCCAGTGCTTGTGGGGCTGTGGAAGGGCTGCCTAGGGAAGGTGATGGCCAGCAAGAGCTTTCAGTGCTAGCCCCTTTGGTGTGGGAGCAGTGGCTGGACGTTTTGAATTTCGGAGCTGTGCTGTGGCTGTGCCGAGAAGGACCGTCCCCAGTGTGCTGTGGCTAGGAAGCTCAGAGCGCCAGTGCTTGTGGGGCTGTGGAAGGGCTGCCTAGGGCAGGTGATGGCCAGCAAGAGCTTTCAGTGCTAGCCCCTTTGGTGTGGGAACAGTGGCTGGACGTTTCGAATTTCGGAGCTGGGCTCTGGCTGTGCTGAGTGGAAACGTCCCCACTGTGCTGTGGCTAGGAAGCTCAGAGCGCCAGTGCTTGTGGGGCTGTGGAAGGGCTGCCTAGGGCAGGTGATGGCCAGCAAGAGCTTTCAGTGCTAGCCCCTTTGGGTGTGGGAACAGTGGCTGGACGTTTCGAATTTCGGAGCTGGGCTGTGGCTGTGCCGAGAAGGAACGTCCCCACTGTGCTGTGGCTAGGAAGCTCAGAGCGCCAGTGCTTGTGGGGCTGTGGAAGGGCTGCCTAGGGAAGGTGATGGCCAGCAAGAGCTTTCAGTGCTAGCCCCTTTGGTGTGGGAGCAGTGGCTGGACGTTTTGAATTTCGGAGCTGGGCTGTGGCTGTGCTGAGTGGAAACGTCCCCACTGTGCTGTGGCTAGGAAGCTCAGAGCGCCAGTGCTTGTGGGGCTGTGGAAGGGCTGCCTAGGGAAGGTGATGGCCAGCAAGAGCTTTCAGTGCTAGCCCCTTTGGGTGTGGGAGCAGTGGCTGGACGTTTTGAATTTCGGAGCTGGGCTGTGGCTGTGCTGAGAAGGACCGTCCCCACTGTGCTGTGGCTAGGAAGCTCAGAGCGCCAGTGCTTGTGGGGCTGTGGAAGGGCTGCCTAGGGCAGGTGATGGCCAGCAAGAGCTTTCAGTGCTAGCCCCTTTGGTGTGGGAGCAGTGGCTGGTTGTTTCGAATTTCGGAGCTGGGCTGTGGCTGTGCCGAGAAGGACCGTCCCCACTGTGCTGTGGCTAGGAAGCTCAGAGCGCCAGTGCTTGTGGGGCTGTGGAAGGGCTGCCTAGGGAAGGTGATGGCCAGCAAGAGCTTTCAGTGCTAGCCCCTTTGGTGTGGGAGCAGTGGCTGGACGTTTCCGACTTGGGAGCTGGGCTGTGGCTGTGCTGAGAAGGAACGTCCCCACTGTGCTGTGGCTAGGAAGCTCAGAGCGCCAGTGCTTGTGGGGCTGTGGAAGGGCTGCCTAGGGAAGGTGATGGCCAGCAAGAGCTTTCAGTGCTAGCCCCTTTGGTGTGGGAGCAGTGGCTGGACGTTTCGAATTTCGGAGCTGAGCTCTGGCTGTGCTGAGTGGAAACGTCCCCACTGTGCTGTGGCTAGGAAGCTCAGAGCGCCAGTGCTTGTGGGGCTGTGGAAGGGCTGCCTAGGGAAGGTGATGGCCAGCAAGAGCTTTCAGTGCTAGCCCCTTTGGGTGTGGGAGCAGTGGCTGGACGTTTTGAATTTCGGAGCTGGGCTGTGGCTGTGCTGAGAAGGACCGTCCCCACTGTGCTGTGGCTAGGAAGCTCAGAGCGCCAGTGCTTGTGGGGCTGTGGAAGGGCTGCCTAGGGCAGGTGATGGCCAGCAAGAGCTTTCAGTGCTAGCCCCTTTGGTGTGGGAGCAGTGGCTGGTTGTTTCGAATTTCGGAGCTGGGCTGTGGCTGTGCCGAGAAGGACCGTCCCCACTGTGCTGTGGCTAGGAAGCTCAGAGCGCCAGTGCTTGTGGGGCTGTGGAAGGGCTGCCTAGGGAAGGTGATGGCCAGCAAGAGCTTTCAGTGCTAGCCCCTTTGGTGTGGGAGCAGTGGCTGGACGTTTCCGACTTGGGAGCTGGGCTGTGGCTGTGCTGAGAAGGAACGTCCCCACTGTGCTGTGGCTAGGAAGCTCAGAGCGCCAGTGCTTGTGGGGCTGTGGAAGGGCTGCCTAGGGCAGGTGATGGCCAGCAAGAGCTTTCAGTGCTAGCCCCTTTGGTGTGGGAGCAGTGGCTGGACATTTCGAATTTCGGAGCTGGGCTCTGGCTATGCTGAGTGGAAACGTCCCCACTGTGCTGTGGCTAGGAAGCTCAGAGCGCCAGTGCTTGTGGGGCTGTGGAAGGGCTGCCTAGGGCAGGTGATGGCCAGCAAGAGCTTTCAGTACTAGACCCTTTGGTGTGGGAGCAGTGGCTGGACGTTTTGAATTTCGGAGCTGGGCTGTGGCTGTGCCGAGAAGGACCGTCCCCACTGTGCTGTGGCTAGGAAGCTCAGAGCGCCAGTGCTTGTGGGGCTGTGGAAGGGCTGCCTAGGGCAGGTGATGGCCAGCAAGAGCTTTCAGTGCTAGCCCCTTTGGTGTGGGAGCAGTGGCTGGACGTTTCCGACTTGGGAGATGGGCTGTGGCTGTGATGAGAAGGAACGTCCCCACTGTGCTGTGGCTAGGAAGCTCAGAGCGCCAGTGCTTGTGGGGCTGTGGAAGGGCTGCCTAGGGAAGGTGATGGCCAGCAAGAGCTTTCAGTGCTAGCCCCTTTGGGTGTGGGAGCAGTGGCTGGACGTTTCGAATTTCGGAGCTGGGCTGTGGCTGTGCCGAGAAGGAACGTCCCCACTGTGCTGTGGCTAGGAAGCTCAGAGCGCCAGTGCTTGTGGGGCTGTGGAAGGGCTGCCTAGGGCAGGTGATGGCCAGCAAGAGCTTTCAGTGCTAGCCCCTTTGGTGTGGGAGCAGTGGCTGGACGTTTCCGACTTGGGAGATGGGCTGTGGCTGTGCTGAGAAGGAACGTCCCCACTGTGCTGTGGCTAGGAAGCTCAGAGCGCCAGTGCTTGTGGGGCTGTGGAAGGGCTGCCTAGGGAAGGTGATGGCCAGCAAGAGCTTTCAGTGCTAGCCCCTTTGGTGTGGGAACAGTGGCTGGACGTTTCGAATTTCGGAGCTGGGCTGTGGCTGTGCCGAGAAGGACCGTCCCCACTGTGCTGTGGCTAGGAAGCTCAGAGCGCCAGTGCTTGTGGGGCTGTGGAAGGGCTGCCTGGGGAAGGTGATGGCCAGCAAGAGCTTTCAGTGCTAGCCCCTTTGGTGTGGGAGCAGTGGCTGGACATTTCGAATTTCGGAGCTGGGCTCTTGGCTGTACCGAGAAGGAACGTCCCCACTGTGCTGTGGCTAGGAAGCTCAGAGCGCCAGTGCTTGTGGGGCTGTGGAAGGGCTGCCTAGGGCAGGTGATGGCCAGCAAGAGCTTTCAGTGCTAGCCCCTTTGGTGTGGGAGCAGTGGCTGGACGTTTCCGACTTGGGAGCTGGGCTGTGGCTGTGCTGAGAAGGAACGTCCCCACTGTGCTGTGGCTAGGAAGCTCAGAGCGCCAGTGCTTGTGGGGCTGTGGAAGGGCTGCCTAGGGAAGGTGATGGCCAGCAAGAGCTTTCAGTGCTAGCCCCTTTGGTGTGGGAGCAGTGGCTGGACATTTCGAATTTCGGAGCTGGGCTCTGGCTGTGCTGAGTGGAAACGTCCCCACTGTGCTGTGGCTAGGAAGCTCAGAGCGCCAGTGCTTGTGGGGCTGTGGAAGGGCTGCCTAGGGCAGGTGATGGCCAGCAAGAGCTTTCAGTGCTAGCCCCTTTGGTATGGGAGCAGTGGCTGGACTTTTTGAATTTCGGAGCTGGGCTGTGGCTGTGCTGAGTGGAAACGTCCCCACTGTGCTGTGGCTAGGAAGCTCAGAGCGCCAGTGCTTGTGGGGCTGTGGAAGGGCTGCCTAGGGAAGGTGATGGCCAGCAAGAGCTTTCAGTGCTATCCCCTTTGGTGTGGGAGCAGTGGCTGGACGTTTCGAATTTCGGAGCTGGGCTGTGGCTGTGCCGAGAAGGAACGTCCCCACTGTGCTGTGGCTAGGAAGCTCAGAGCGCCAGTGCTTGTGGGGCTGTGGAAGGGCTGCCTAGGGCAGGTGATGGCCAGCAAGAGCTTTCAGTGCTAGCCCCTTTGGGTGTGGGAGCAGTGGCTGGACGTTTTGAATTTCGGAGCTGGGCTGTGGCTGTGCCGAGAAGGAACGTCCCCACTGTGCTGTGGCTAGGAAGCTCAGAGCGCCAGTGCTTGTGGGGCTGTGGAAGGGCTGCCTAGGGCAGGTGATGGCCAGCAAGAGCTTTCAGTGCTAGCCCCTTTGGTGTGGGAGCAGTGGCTGGACGTTTTGAATTTCGGAGCTGGGCTGTGGCTGTGCCGAGAAGGACCGTCCCCACTGTGCTGTGGCTAGGAAGCTCAGAGCGCCAGTGCTTGTGGGGCTGTGGAAGGGCTGCCTAGGGCAGGTGATGGCCAGCAAGAGCTTTCAGTGCTAGCCCCTTTGGTGTGGGAACAGTGGCTGGACGTTTCGAATTTCGGAGCTGGGCTGTGGCTGTGCTGAGTGGAAACGTCCCCACTGTGCTGTGGCTAGGAAGCTCAGAGCGCCAGTGCTTGTGGGGCTGTGGAAGGGCTGCCTAGGGAAGGTGATGGCCAGCAAGAGCTTTCAGTGCTAGCCCCTTTGGTGTGGGAGCAGTGGCTGGACGTTTTGAATTTCGGAGCTGGGCTCTGGCTGTGCCGAAAAGGAACGTCCCCACTGTGCTGTGGCTAGGAAGCTCAGAGCGCCAGTGCTTGTGGGGCTGTGGAAGGGCTGCCTAGGGCAGGTGATGGCCAGCAAGAGCTTTCAGTGCTAGCCCCTTTGGTGTGGGAGCAGTGGCTGGACGTTTTGAATTTCGAAGCTGGGCTGTGGCTGTGCTGAGTGGAAACGTCCCCACTGTGCTGTGGCTAGGAAGCTCAGAGCGCCAGTGCTTGTGGGGCTGTGGAAGGGCTGCCTAGGGCAGGTGATGGCCAGCAAGAGCTTTCAGTGCTAGCCCCTTTGGTGTGGGAACAGTGGCTGGACGTTTCGAATTTCGGAGCTGGGCTGTGGCTGTGCCGAGAAGGAACGTCCCCACTGTGCTGTGGCTAGGAAGCTCAGAGCGCCAGTGCTTGTGGGGCTGTGGAAGGGCTGCCTAGGGAAGGTGCTGGCCAGCAAGAGCTTTCAGTGCTAGCCCCTTTGGTGTGGGAGCAGTGGCTGGACGTTTCGAATTTCGGAGGTGAGCTCTGGCTGTGCTGAGTGGAAACGTCCCCACTGTGCTGTGGCTAGGAAGCTCAGAGCGCCAGTGCTTGTGGGGCTGTGGAAGGGCTGCCTAGGGCAGGTGATGGCCAGCAAGAGCTTTCAGTGCTAGCCCCTTTGGGTGTGGGAACAGTGGCTGGACGTTTCGAATTTCGGAGCTGGGCTGTGGCTGTGCCGAGAAGGAACGTCCCCACTGTGCTGTGGCTAGGAAGCTCAGAGCGCCAGTGCTTGTGGGGCTGTGGAAGGGCTGCCTAGGGCAGGTGATGGCCAGCAAGAGCTTTCAGTGCTAGCCCCTTTGGGTGTGGGAACAGTGGCCGGACGTTTCGAATTTCGGAGCTGGGCTGTGGCTGTGCCGAGAAGGAACGTCCCCACTGTGCTGTGGCTAGGAAGCTCAGAGCGCCAGTGCTTGTGGGGCTGTGGAAGGGCTGCCTAGGGAAGGTGATGGCCAGCAAGAGCTTTCAGTGCTAGCCCCTTTGGTGTGGGAGCAGTGGCTGGACGTTTCGAATTTCGGAGGTGAGCTCTGGCTGTGCTGAGTGGAAACGTCCCCACTGTGCTGTGGCTAGGAAGCTCAGAGCGCCAGTGCTTGTGGGGCTGTGGAAGGGCTGCCTAGGGAAGGTGATGGCCAGCAAGAGCTTTCAGTGCTAGCCCCTTTGGGTGTGGGAACAGTGGCTGGACGTTTCGAATTTCGGAGCTGGGCTGTGGCTGTGCCGAGAAGGAACGTCCCCACTGTGCTGTGGCTAGGAAGCTCAGAGCGCCAGTGCTTGTGGGGCTGTGGAAGGGCTGCCTAGGGAAGGTGATGGCCAGCAAGAGCTTTCAGTGCTAGCCCCTTTGGTGTGGAAGCAGTGGCTGGTTGTTTCGAATTTCGGAGCTGGGCTGTGGCTGTGCCGAGAAGGAACGTCCCCACTGTGCTGTGGCTAGGAAGCTCAGAGCGCCAGTGCTTGTGGGGCTGTGGAAGGGCTGCCTAGGGAAGGTGATGGCCAGCAAGAGCTTTCAGTGCTAGCCCCTTTGGTGTGGGAGCAGTGGCTGGACGTTTCCGACTTGGGAGCTGGGCTGTGGCTGTGCTGAGAAGGAACGTCCCCACTGTGCTGTGGCTAGGAAGCTCAGAGCGCCAGTGCTTGTGGGGCTGTGGAAGGGCTGCCTAGGGCAGGTGATGGCCAGCAAGAGCTTTCAGTGCTAGCCCCTTTCGTGTGGGAGCAGTGGCTGGACATTTCGAATTTCGGAGCTGGGCTCTGGCTGTGCTGAGTGGAAACGTCCCCACTGTGCTGTGGCTAGGAAGCTCAGAGCGCCAGTGCTTGTGGGGCTGTGGAAGGGCTGCCTAGGGAAGGTGATGGCCAGCAAGAGCTTTCAGTGCTAGCCCCTTTGGTGTGGGAGCAGTGGCTGGACTTTTTGAATTTCGGAGCTGGGCTGTGGCTGTGCCGAGAAGGAACGTCCCCACTGTGCTGTGGCTAGGAAGCTCAGAGCGCCAGTGCTTGTGGGGCTGTGGAAGGGCTGCCTAGGGCAGGTGATGGCCAGCAAGAGCTTTCAGTGCTAGCCCCTTTGGTGTGGGAGCAGTGGCTGGACGTTTCCGATTTGGGAGCTGGGCTGTGGCTGTGCTGAGAAGGAACGTCCCCACTGTGCTGTGGCTAGGAAGCTCAGAGCGCCAGTGCTTGTGGGGCTGTGGAAGGGCTGCCTGGGGAAGGTGATGGCCAGCAAGCGCTTTCAGTGCTAGCCCCTTTGGTGTGGGAGCAGTGGCTGGACGTTTTGAATTTCGGAGCTGGGCTCTGGCTGTGCTGAGTGGAAACGTCCCCACTGTGCTGTGGCTAGGAAGCTCAGAGCGCCAGTGCTTGTGGGGCTGTGGAAGGGCTGCCTAGGGAAGGTGATGGCCAGCAAGAGCTTTCAGTGCTAGCCCCTTTGGTGTGGGAGCAGTGGCTGGTTGTTTCGAATTTCGGAGCTGGGCTGTGGCTGTGCCGAGAAGGAACGTCCCCACTGTGCTGTGGCTAGGAAGCTCAGAGCGCCAGTGCTTGTGGGGCTGTGGAAGGGCTGCCTAGGGAAGGTGATGGCCAGCAAGAGCTTTCAGTGCTAGCCCCTTTGGTGTGGGAGCAGTGGCTGGACGTTTCCGACTTGGGAGCTGGGCTGTGGCTGTGCTGAGAAGGAACGTCCCCACTGTGCTGTGGCTAGGAAGCTCAGAGCGCCAGTGCTTGTGGGGCTGTGGAAGGGCTGCCTAGGGCAGGTGATGGCCAGCAAGAGCTTTCAGTGCTAGCCCCTTTGGTGTGGGAGCAGTGGCTGGACATTTCGAATTTCGGAGCTGGGCTCTGGCTGTGCTGAGTGGAAACGTCCCCACTGTGCTGTGGCTAGGAAGCTCAGAGCGCCAGTGCTTCTGGGGCTGTGGAAGGGCTGCCTAGGGCAGGTGATGGCCAGCAAGAGCTTTCAGTGCTAGCCCCTTTGGTGTGGGAGCAGTGGCTGGACTTTTTGAATTTCGGAGCTGGGCTGTGGCTGTGCCGAGAAGGAACGTCCCCACTGTGCTGTGGCTAGGAAGCTCAGAGCGCCAGTGCTTGTGGGGCTGTGGAAGGGCTGCCTAGGGCAGGTGATGGCCAGCAAGAGCTTTCAGTGCTAGCCCCTTTGGTGTGGGAGCAGTGGCTGGACGTTTCCGATTTGGGAGCTGGGCTCTGGCTGTGCTGAGAAGGAACGTCCCCACTGTGCTGTGGCTAGGAAGCTCAGAGCGCCAGTGCTTGTGGGGCTGTGGAAGGGCTGCCTGGGGAAGGTGATGGCCAGCAAGCGCTTTCAGTGCTAGCCCCTTTGGTGTGGGAGCAGTGGCTGGACGTTTTGAATTTCGGAGCTGGGCTCTGGCTGTGCTGAGTGGAAACGTCCCCACTGTGCTGTGGCTAGGAAGCTCAGAGCGCCAGTGCTTGTGGGGCTGTGGAAGGGCTGCCTAGGGAAGGTGATGGCCAGCAAGAGCTTTCAGTGCTAGCCCCTTTGGTGTGGGAGCAGTGGCTGGACGTTTCGAATTTCGGAGCTGGGCTCTGGCTGTGCTGAGAAGGACCGTCCCCACTGTGCTGTGGCTAGGAAGCTCAGAGCGCCAGTGCTTGTGGGGCTGTGGAAGGGCTGCCTAGGGAAGGTGATGGCCAGCAAGAGCTTTCAGTGCTAGCCCCTTTGGTGTGGGAGCAGTGGCTGGTTGTTTCGAATTTCGGAGCTGGGCTGTGGCTGTGCCGAGAAGGAACGTCCCCACTGTGCTGTGGCTAGGAAGCTCAGAGCGCCAGTGCTTGTGGGGCTGTGGAAGGGCTGCCTAGGGCAGGTGATGGCCAGCAAGAGCTTTCAGTGCTAGCCCCTTTGGTGTGGGAGCAGTGGCTGGACGTTTCCGACTTGGGAGCTGGGCTGTGGCTGTGCTGAGAAGGAACGTCCCCACTGTGCTGTGGCTAGGAAGCTCAGAGCGCCAGTGCTTGTGGGGCTGTGGAAGGGCTGCCTAGGGCAGGTGATGGCCAGCAAGAGCTTTCAGTGCTAGCCCCTTTGGTGTGGGAGCAGTGGCTGGACATTTCGAATTTCGGAGCTGGGCTCTGGCTGTGCTGAGTGGAAACGTCCCCACTGTGCTGTGGCTAGGAAGCTCAGAGCGCCAGTGCTTGCGGGGCTGTGGAAGGGCTGCCTAGGGCAGGTGATGGCCAGCAAGAGCTTTCAGTGCTAGCCCCTTTGGTGTGGGAGCAGTGGCTGGACTTTTTGAATTTCGGAGCTGGGCTGTGGCTGTGCCGAGAAGGAACGTCCCCACTGTGCTGTGGCTAGGAAGCTCAGAGCGCCAGTGCTTGTGGGGCTGTGGAAGGGCTGCCTAGGGCAGGTGATGGCCAGCAAGAGCTTTCAGTGCTAGCCCCTTTGGTGTGGGAGCCGTGGCTGGACGTTTCCGATTTGGGAGCTGGGCTCTGGCTGTGCTGAGAAGGAACGTCCCCACTGTGCTGTGGCTAGGAAGCTCAGAGCGCCAGTGCTTGTGGGGCTGTGGAAGGGCTGCCTGGGGAAGGTGATGGCCAGCAAGCGCTTTCAGTGCTAGCCCCTTTGGTGTGGGAGCAGTGGCTGGACGTTTTGAATTTCGGAGCTGGGCTCTGGCTGTGCTGAGTGGAAACGTCCCCACTGTGCTGTGGCTAGGAAGCTCAGAGCGCCAGTGCTTGTGGGGCTGTGGAAGGGCTGCCTAGGGAAGGTGATGGCCAGCAAGAGCTTTCAGTGCTAGCCCCTTTGGGTGTGGGAGCAGTGGCTGGACGTTTCGAATTTCGGAGCTGGGCTGTGGCTGTGCCGAGAAGGAACGTCCCCACTGTGCTGTGGCTAGGAAGCTCAGAGCGCCAGTGCTTGTGGGGCTGTGGAAGGGCTGCCTAGGGCAGGTGATGGCCAGCAAGAGCTTTCAGTGCTAGCCCCTTTGGTGTGGGAGCAGTGGCTGGACGTTTTGAATTTCGAAGCTGGGCTGTGGCTGTGCCGAGAAGGACCGTCCCCACTGTGCTGTGGCTAGGAAGCTCAGAGCGCCAGTGCTTGTGGGGCTGTGGAAGGGCTGCCTAGGGCAGGTGATGGCCAGCAAGAGCTTTCAGTGCTAGCCCCTTTGGTGTGGGAACAGTGGCTGGACGTTTCGAATTTCGGAGCTGGGCTCTGGCTGTGCTGAGTGGAAACGTCCCCACTGTGCTGTGGCTAGGAAGCTCAGAGCGCCAGTGCTTGTGGGGCTGTGGAAGGGCTGCCTAGGGAAGGTGATGGCCAGCAAGAGCTTTCAGTGCTAGCCCCTTTGGTGTGGGAGCAGTGGCTGGACGTTTCGAATTTCGGAGCTGGGCTCTGGCTGTGCCGAAAAGGAACGTCCCCACTGTGCTGTGGCTAGGAAGCTCAGAGCGCCAGTGCTTGTGGGGCTGTGGAAGGGCTGCCTAGGGAAGGTGATGGCCAGCAAGAGCTTTCAGTGCTAGCCCCTTTGGGTGTGGGAGCAGTGGCTGGACGTTTCGAATTTCGGAGCTGGGCTGTGGCTGTGCCGAGAAGGACCGTCCCCACTGTGCTGTGGCTAGGAAGCTCAGAGCGCCAGTGCTTGTGGGGCTGTGGAAGGGCTGCCTAGGGCAGGTGATGGCCAGCAAGAGCTTTCAGTGCTAGCCCCTTTGGTGTGGGAGCAGTGGCTGGACGTTTTGAATTTCGGAGCTGGGCTGTGGCTGTGCCGAGAAGGAACGTCCCCACTGTGCTGTGGCTAGGAAGCTCGGAGCGCCAGTGCTTGTGGGGCTGTGGAAGGGCTGCCTAGGGCAGGTGATGGCCAGCAAGAGCTTTCAGTGCTAGCCCCTTTGGTGTGGGAACAGTGGCTGGACGTTTCGAATTTCGGAGCTGGGCTGTGGCTGTGCCGAGAAGGAACGTCCCCACTGTGCTGTGGCTAGGAAGCTCAGAGCGCCAGTGCTTGTGGGGCTGTGGAAGGGCTGCCTAGGGCAGGTGATGGCCAGCAAGAGCTTTCAGTGCTAGCCCCTTTGGTGTGGGAGCAGTGGCTGGACGTTTTGAATTTCGGAGCTGGGCTGTGGCTGTGCTGAGAAGGAACGTCCCCACTGTGCTGTGGCTAGGAAGCTCAGAGCGCCAGTGCTTGTGGGGCTGTGGAAGGGCTGCCTAGGGAAGGTGATGGCCAGCAAGAGCTTTCAGTGCTAGCCCCTTTGGTGTGGGAGCAGTGGCTGGACGTTTCGAATTTCGGAGCTGAGCTCTGGCTGTGCTGAGTGGAAACGTCCCCACTGTGCTGTGGCTAGGAAGCTCAGAGCGCCAGTGCTTGTGGGGCTGTGGAAGGGCTGCCTAGGGAAGGTGATGGCCAGCAAGAGCTTTCAGTGCTAGCCCCTTTGGGTGTGGGAGCAGTGGCTGGACGTTTCGAATTTCGGAGCTGGGCTGTGGCTGTGCCGAGAAGGAACGTCCCCACTGTGCTGTGGCTAGGAAGCTCAGAGCGCCAGTGCTTGTGGGGCTGTGGAAGGGCTGCCTAGGGAAGGTGATGGCCAGCAAGCGCTTTCAGTGCTAGCCCCTTTGGTGTGGGAGCAGTGGCTGGACATTACGAATTTCGGAGCTGGGCTGTGGCTGTGCCGAGAAGGAACGTCCCCACTGTGCTGTGGCTAGGAAGCTCAGAGCGCCAGTGCTTGTGGGGCTGTGGAAGGGCTGCCTAGGGCAGGTGATGGCCAGCAAGAGCTTTCAGTGCTAGCCCCTTTGGTGTGGGAGCAGTGGCTGGATCTTTCGAATTTCGGAGCTGGGCTGTGGCTGTGCCGAGAAGGACCGTCCCCACTGTGCTGTGGCTAGGAAGCTCAGAGCGCCAGTGCTTGTGGGGCTGTGGAAGGGCTGCCTAGGGAAGGTGATGGCCAGCAAGAGCTTTCAGTGCTAGCCCCTTTGGGTGTGGGAGCAGTGGCTGGACGTTTCGAATTTCGGAGCTGGGCTGTGGCTGTGCCGAGAAGGAACGTCCCCACTGTGCTGTGGCTAGGAAGCTCAGAGCGCCAGTGCTTGTGGGGCTGTGGAAGGGCTGCCTAGGGCAGGTGATGGCCAGCAAGAGCTTTCAGTGCTAGCCCCTTTGGTGTGGGAGCAGTGGCTGGACGTTTTGAATTTCGGAGCTGGGCTGTGGCTGTGCCGAGAAGGAACGTCCCCACTGTGCTGTGGCTAGGAAGCTCAGAGCGCCAGTGCTTGTGGGGCTGTGGAAGGGCTGCCTAGGGCAGGTGATGGCCAGCAAGAGCTTTCAGTGCTAGCCCCTTTGGTGTGGGAACAGTGGCTGGACGTTTCGAATTTCGGAGCTGGGCTGTGGCTGTGCCGAGAAGGAACGTCCCCACTGTGCTGTGGCTAGGAAGCTCAGAGCGCCAGTGCTTGTGGGGCTGTGGAAGGGCTGCCTAGGGCAGGTGATGGCCAGCAAGAGCTTTCAGTGCTAGCCCCTTTGGTGTGGGAGCAGTGGCTGGACGTTTTGAATTTCGGAGCTGGGCTGTGGCTGTGCCGAGAAGGAACGTCCCCACTGTGCTGTGGCTAGGAAGCTCAGAGCGCCAGTGCTTGTGGGGCTGTGGAAGGGCTGCCTAGGGCAGGTGATGGCCAGCAAGAGCTTTCAGTGCTAGCCCCTTTGGTGTGGGAGCAGTGGCTGGACGTTTCCGACTTGGGAGATGGGCTGTGGCTGTGCTGAGAAGGAACGTCCCCACTGTGCTGTGGCTAGGAAGCTCAGAGCGCCAGTGCTTGTGGGGCTGTGGAAGGGCTGCCTAGGGAAGGTGATGGCCAGCAAGAGCTTTCAGTGCTAGCCCCTTTGGTGTGGGAACAGTGGCTGGACGTTTCGAATTTCGGAGCTGGGCTGTGGCTGTGCCGAGAAGGACCGTCCCCACTGTGCTGTGGCTAGGAAGCTCAGAGCGCCAGTGCTTGTGGGGCTGTGGAAGGGCTGCCTGGGGAAGGTGATGGCCAGCAAGAGCTTTCAGTGCTAGCCCCTTTGGTGTGGGAGCAGTGGCTGGACATTTCGAATTTCGGAGCTGGGCTCTTGGCTGTACCGAGAAGGAACGTCCCCACTGTGCTGTGGCTAGGAAGCTCAGAGCGCCAGTGCTTGTGGGGCTGTGGAAGGGCTGCCTAGGGCAGGTGATGGCCAGCAAGAGCTTTCAGTGCTAGCCCCTTTGGTGTGGGAGCAGTGGCTGGACGTTTCCGACTTGGGAGCTGGGCTGTGGCTGTGCTGAGAAGGAACGTCCCCACTGTGCTGTGGCTAGGAAGCTCAGAGCGCCAGTGCTTGTGGGGCTGTGGAAGGGCTGCCTAGGGAAGGTGATGGCCAGCAAGAGCTTTCAGTGCTAGCCCCTTTGGTGTGGGAGCAGTGGCTGGACATTTCGAATTTCGGAGCTGGGCTCTGGCTGTGCTGAGTGGAAACGTCCCCACTGTGCTGTGGCTAGGAAGCTCAGAGCGCCAGTGCTTGTGGGGCTGTGGAAGGGCTGCCTAGGGCAGGTGATGGCCAGCAAGA
The DNA here is from genome assembly GCF_965638725.1 of Aptenodytes patagonicus. Classification (NCBI taxonomy): domain Eukaryota; kingdom Metazoa; phylum Chordata; class Aves; order Sphenisciformes; family Spheniscidae; genus Aptenodytes; species Aptenodytes patagonicus. The sequence goes on along the minus strand of NW_027472032.1, from coordinate 141,508 downwards.
GCTTTCAGTGCTAGCCCCTTTGGTATGGGAGCAGTGGCTGGACTTTTTGAATTTCGGAGCTGGGCTGTGGCTGTGCTGAGTGGAAACGTCCCCACTGTGCTGTGGCTAGGAAGCTCAGAGCGCCAGTGCTTGTGGGGCTGTGGAAGGGCTGCCTAGGGAAGGTGATGGCCAGCAAGAGCTTTCAGTGCTATCCCCTTTGGTGTGGGAGCAGTGGCTGGACGTTTCGAATTTCGGAGCTGGGCTGTGGCTGTGCCGAGAAGGAACGTCCCCACTGTGCTGTGGCTAGGAAGCTCAGAGCGCCAGTGCTTGTGGGGCTGTGGAAGGGCTGCCTAGGGCAGGTGATGGCCAGCAAGAGCTTTCAGTGCTAGCCCCTTTGGGTGTGGGAGCAGTGGCTGGACGTTTTGAATTTCGGAGCTGGGCTGTGGCTGTGCCGAGAAGGAACGTCCCCACTGTGCTGTGGCTAGGAAGCTCAGAGCGCCAGTGCTTGTGGGGCTGTGGAAGGGCTGCCTAGGGCAGGTGATGGCCAGCAAGAGCTTTCAGTGCTAGCCCCTTTGGTGTGGGAGCAGTGGCTGGACGTTTTGAATTTCGGAGCTGGGCTGTGGCTGTGCCGAGAAGGACCGTCCCCACTGTGCTGTGGCTAGGAAGCTCAGAGCGCCAGTGCTTGTGGGGCTGTGGAAGGGCTGCCTAGGGCAGGTGATGGCCAGCAAGAGCTTTCAGTGCTAGCCCCTTTGGTGTGGGAACAGTGGCTGGACGTTTCGAATTTCGGAGCTGGGCTGTGGCTGTGCTGAGTGGAAACGTCCCCACTGTGCTGTGGCTAGGAAGCTCAGAGCGCCAGTGCTTGTGGGGCTGTGGAAGGGCTGCCTAGGGAAGGTGATGGCCAGCAAGAGCTTTCAGTGCTAGCCCCTTTGGTGTGGGAGCAGTGGCTGGACGTTTTGAATTTCGGAGCTGGGCTCTGGCTGTGCCGAAAAGGAACGTCCCCACTGTGCTGTGGCTAGGAAGCTCAGAGCGCCAGTGCTTGTGGGGCTGTGGAAGGGCTGCCTAGGGCAGGTGATGGCCAGCAAGAGCTTTCAGTGCTAGCCCCTTTGGTGTGGGAGCAGTGGCTGGACGTTTTGAATTTCGAAGCTGGGCTGTGGCTGTGCTGAGTGGAAACGTCCCCACTGTGCTGTGGCTAGGAAGCTCAGAGCGCCAGTGCTTGTGGGGCTGTGGAAGGGCTGCCTAGGGCAGGTGATGGCCAGCAAGAGCTTTCAGTGCTAGCCCCTTTGGTGTGGGAACAGTGGCTGGACGTTTCGAATTTCGGAGCTGGGCTGTGGCTGTGCCGAGAAGGAACGTCCCCACTGTGCTGTGGCTAGGAAGCTCAGAGCGCCAGTGCTTGTGGGGCTGTGGAAGGGCTGCCTAGGGAAGGTGCTGGCCAGCAAGAGCTTTCAGTGCTAGCCCCTTTGGTGTGGGAGCAGTGGCTGGACGTTTCGAATTTCGGAGGTGAGCTCTGGCTGTGCTGAGTGGAAACGTCCCCACTGTGCTGTGGCTAGGAAGCTCAGAGCGCCAGTGCTTGTGGGGCTGTGGAAGGGCTGCCTAGGGCAGGTGATGGCCAGCAAGAGCTTTCAGTGCTAGCCCCTTTGGGTGTGGGAACAGTGGCTGGACGTTTCGAATTTCGGAGCTGGGCTGTGGCTGTGCCGAGAAGGAACGTCCCCACTGTGCTGTGGCTAGGAAGCTCAGAGCGCCAGTGCTTGTGGGGCTGTGGAAGGGCTGCCTAGGGCAGGTGATGGCCAGCAAGAGCTTTCAGTGCTAGCCCCTTTGGGTGTGGGAACAGTGGCCGGACGTTTCGAATTTCGGAGCTGGGCTGTGGCTGTGCCGAGAAGGAACGTCCCCACTGTGCTGTGGCTAGGAAGCTCAGAGCGCCAGTGCTTGTGGGGCTGTGGAAGGGCTGCCTAGGGAAGGTGATGGCCAGCAAGAGCTTTCAGTGCTAGCCCCTTTGGTGTGGGAGCAGTGGCTGGACGTTTCGAATTTCGGAGGTGAGCTCTGGCTGTGCTGAGTGGAAACGTCCCCACTGTGCTGTGGCTAGGAAGCTCAGAGCGCCAGTGCTTGTGGGGCTGTGGAAGGGCTGCCTAGGGAAGGTGATGGCCAGCAAGAGCTTTCAGTGCTAGCCCCTTTGGGTGTGGGAACAGTGGCTGGACGTTTCGAATTTCGGAGCTGGGCTGTGGCTGTGCCGAGAAGGAACGTCCCCACTGTGCTGTGGCTAGGAAGCTCAGAGCGCCAGTGCTTGTGGGGCTGTGGAAGGGCTGCCTAGGGAAGGTGATGGCCAGCAAGAGCTTTCAGTGCTAGCCCCTTTGGTGTGGAAGCAGTGGCTGGTTGTTTCGAATTTCGGAGCTGGGCTGTGGCTGTGCCGAGAAGGAACGTCCCCACTGTGCTGTGGCTAGGAAGCTCAGAGCGCCAGTGCTTGTGGGGCTGTGGAAGGGCTGCCTAGGGAAGGTGATGGCCAGCAAGAGCTTTCAGTGCTAGCCCCTTTGGTGTGGGAGCAGTGGCTGGACGTTTCCGACTTGGGAGCTGGGCTGTGGCTGTGCTGAGAAGGAACGTCCCCACTGTGCTGTGGCTAGGAAGCTCAGAGCGCCAGTGCTTGTGGGGCTGTGGAAGGGCTGCCTAGGGCAGGTGATGGCCAGCAAGAGCTTTCAGTGCTAGCCCCTTTCGTGTGGGAGCAGTGGCTGGACATTTCGAATTTCGGAGCTGGGCTCTGGCTGTGCTGAGTGGAAACGTCCCCACTGTGCTGTGGCTAGGAAGCTCAGAGCGCCAGTGCTTGTGGGGCTGTGGAAGGGCTGCCTAGGGAAGGTGATGGCCAGCAAGAGCTTTCAGTGCTAGCCCCTTTGGTGTGGGAGCAGTGGCTGGACTTTTTGAATTTCGGAGCTGGGCTGTGGCTGTGCCGAGAAGGAACGTCCCCACTGTGCTGTGGCTAGGAAGCTCAGAGCGCCAGTGCTTGTGGGGCTGTGGAAGGGCTGCCTAGGGCAGGTGATGGCCAGCAAGAGCTTTCAGTGCTAGCCCCTTTGGTGTGGGAGCAGTGGCTGGACGTTTCCGATTTGGGAGCTGGGCTGTGGCTGTGCTGAGAAGGAACGTCCCCACTGTGCTGTGGCTAGGAAGCTCAGAGCGCCAGTGCTTGTGGGGCTGTGGAAGGGCTGCCTGGGGAAGGTGATGGCCAGCAAGCGCTTTCAGTGCTAGCCCCTTTGGTGTGGGAGCAGTGGCTGGACGTTTTGAATTTCGGAGCTGGGCTCTGGCTGTGCTGAGTGGAAACGTCCCCACTGTGCTGTGGCTAGGAAGCTCAGAGCGCCAGTGCTTGTGGGGCTGTGGAAGGGCTGCCTAGGGAAGGTGATGGCCAGCAAGAGCTTTCAGTGCTAGCCCCTTTGGTGTGGGAGCAGTGGCTGGTTGTTTCGAATTTCGGAGCTGGGCTGTGGCTGTGCCGAGAAGGAACGTCCCCACTGTGCTGTGGCTAGGAAGCTCAGAGCGCCAGTGCTTGTGGGGCTGTGGAAGGGCTGCCTAGGGAAGGTGATGGCCAGCAAGAGCTTTCAGTGCTAGCCCCTTTGGTGTGGGAGCAGTGGCTGGACGTTTCCGACTTGGGAGCTGGGCTGTGGCTGTGCTGAGAAGGAACGTCCCCACTGTGCTGTGGCTAGGAAGCTCAGAGCGCCAGTGCTTGTGGGGCTGTGGAAGGGCTGCCTAGGGCAGGTGATGGCCAGCAAGAGCTTTCAGTGCTAGCCCCTTTGGTGTGGGAGCAGTGGCTGGACATTTCGAATTTCGGAGCTGGGCTCTGGCTGTGCTGAGTGGAAACGTCCCCACTGTGCTGTGGCTAGGAAGCTCAGAGCGCCAGTGCTTCTGGGGCTGTGGAAGGGCTGCCTAGGGCAGGTGATGGCCAGCAAGAGCTTTCAGTGCTAGCCCCTTTGGTGTGGGAGCAGTGGCTGGACTTTTTGAATTTCGGAGCTGGGCTGTGGCTGTGCCGAGAAGGAACGTCCCCACTGTGCTGTGGCTAGGAAGCTCAGAGCGCCAGTGCTTGTGGGGCTGTGGAAGGGCTGCCTAGGGCAGGTGATGGCCAGCAAGAGCTTTCAGTGCTAGCCCCTTTGGTGTGGGAGCAGTGGCTGGACGTTTCCGATTTGGGAGCTGGGCTCTGGCTGTGCTGAGAAGGAACGTCCCCACTGTGCTGTGGCTAGGAAGCTCAGAGCGCCAGTGCTTGTGGGGCTGTGGAAGGGCTGCCTGGGGAAGGTGATGGCCAGCAAGCGCTTTCAGTGCTAGCCCCTTTGGTGTGGGAGCAGTGGCTGGACGTTTTGAATTTCGGAGCTGGGCTCTGGCTGTGCTGAGTGGAAACGTCCCCACTGTGCTGTGGCTAGGAAGCTCAGAGCGCCAGTGCTTGTGGGGCTGTGGAAGGGCTGCCTAGGGAAGGTGATGGCCAGCAAGAGCTTTCAGTGCTAGCCCCTTTGGTGTGGGAGCAGTGGCTGGACGTTTCGAATTTCGGAGCTGGGCTCTGGCTGTGCTGAGAAGGACCGTCCCCACTGTGCTGTGGCTAGGAAGCTCAGAGCGCCAGTGCTTGTGGGGCTGTGGAAGGGCTGCCTAGGGAAGGTGATGGCCAGCAAGAGCTTTCAGTGCTAGCCCCTTTGGTGTGGGAGCAGTGGCTGGTTGTTTCGAATTTCGGAGCTGGGCTGTGGCTGTGCCGAGAAGGAACGTCCCCACTGTGCTGTGGCTAGGAAGCTCAGAGCGCCAGTGCTTGTGGGGCTGTGGAAGGGCTGCCTAGGGCAGGTGATGGCCAGCAAGAGCTTTCAGTGCTAGCCCCTTTGGTGTGGGAGCAGTGGCTGGACGTTTCCGACTTGGGAGCTGGGCTGTGGCTGTGCTGAGAAGGAACGTCCCCACTGTGCTGTGGCTAGGAAGCTCAGAGCGCCAGTGCTTGTGGGGCTGTGGAAGGGCTGCCTAGGGCAGGTGATGGCCAGCAAGAGCTTTCAGTGCTAGCCCCTTTGGTGTGGGAGCAGTGGCTGGACATTTCGAATTTCGGAGCTGGGCTCTGGCTGTGCTGAGTGGAAACGTCCCCACTGTGCTGTGGCTAGGAAGCTCAGAGCGCCAGTGCTTGCGGGGCTGTGGAAGGGCTGCCTAGGGCAGGTGATGGCCAGCAAGAGCTTTCAGTGCTAGCCCCTTTGGTGTGGGAGCAGTGGCTGGACTTTTTGAATTTCGGAGCTGGGCTGTGGCTGTGCCGAGAAGGAACGTCCCCACTGTGCTGTGGCTAGGAAGCTCAGAGCGCCAGTGCTTGTGGGGCTGTGGAAGGGCTGCCTAGGGCAGGTGATGGCCAGCAAGAGCTTTCAGTGCTAGCCCCTTTGGTGTGGGAGCAGTGGCTGGACGTTTCGAATTTCGGAGCTGGGCTCTGGCTGTGCTGAGAAGGACCGTCCCCACTGTGCTGTGGCTAGGAAGCTCAGAGCGCCAGTGCTTGTGGGGCTGTGGAAGGGCTGCCTAGGGAAGGTGATGGCCAGCAAGAGCTTTCAGTGCTAGCCCCTTTGGTGTGGGAGCAGTGGCTGGTTGTTTCGAATTTCGGAGCTGGGCTGTGGCTGTGCCGAGAAGGAACGTCCCCACTGTGCTGTGGCTAGGAAGCTCAGAGCGCCAGTGCTTGTGGGGCTGTGGAAGGGCTGCCTAGGGCAGGTGATGGCCAGCAAGAGCTTTCAGTGCTAGCCCCTTTGGTGTGGGAGCAGTGGCTGGACGTTTCCGACTTGGGAGCTGGGCTGTGGCTGTGCTGAGAAGGAACGTCCCCACTGTGCTGTGGCTAGGAAGCTCAGAGCGCCAGTGCTTGTGGGGCTGTGGAAGGGCTGCCTAGGGCAGGTGATGGCCAGCAAGAGCTTTCAGTGCTAGCCCCTTTGGTGTGGGAGCAGTGGCTGGACATTTCGAATTTCGGAGCTGGGCTCTGGCTGTGCTGAGTGGAAACGTCCCCACTGTGCTGTGGCTAGGAAGCTCAGAGCGCCAGTGCTTGCGGGGCTGTGGAAGGGCTGCCTAGGGCAGGTGATGGCCAGCAAGAGCTTTCAGTGCTAGCCCCTTTGGTGTGGGAGCAGTGGCTGGACTTTTTGAATTTCGGAGCTGGGCTGTGGCTGTGCCGAGAAGGAACGTCCCCACTGTGCTGTGGCTAGGAAGCTCAGAGCGCCAGTGCTTGTGGGGCTGTGGAAGGGCTGCCTAGGGCAGGTGATGGCCAGCAAGAGCTTTCAGTGCTAGCCCCTTTGGTGTGGGAGCCGTGGCTGGACGTTTCCGATTTGGGAGCTGGGCTCTGGCTGTGCTGAGAAGGAACGTCCCCACTGTGCTGTGGCTAGGAAGCTCAGAGCGCCAGTGCTTGTGGGGCTGTGGAAGGGCTGCCTGGGGAAGGTGATGGCCAGCAAGCGCTTTCAGTGCTAGCCCCTTTGGTGTGGGAGCAGTGGCTGGACGTTTTGAATTTCGGAGCTGGGCTCTGGCTGTGCTGAGTGGAAACGTCCCCACTGTGCTGTGGCTAGGAAGCTCAGAGCGCCAGTGCTTGTGGGGCTGTGGAAGGGCTGCCTAGGGAAGGTGATGGCCAGCAAGAGCTTTCAGTGCTAGCCCCTTTGGGTGTGGGAGCAGTGGCTGGACGTTTCGAATTTCGGAGCTGGGCTGTGGCTGTGCCGAGAAGGAACGTCCCCACTGTGCTGTGGCTAGGAAGCTCAGAGCGCCAGTGCTTGTGGGGCTGTGGAAGGGCTGCCTAGGGCAGGTGATGGCCAGCAAGAGCTTTCAGTGCTAGCCCCTTTGGTGTGGGAGCAGTGGCTGGACGTTTTGAATTTCGAAGCTGGGCTGTGGCTGTGCCGAGAAGGACCGTCCCCACTGTGCTGTGGCTAGGAAGCTCAGAGCGCCAGTGCTTGTGGGGCTGTGGAAGGGCTGCCTAGGGCAGGTGATGGCCAGCAAGAGCTTTCAGTGCTAGCCCCTTTGGTGTGGGAACAGTGGCTGGACGTTTCGAATTTCGGAGCTGGGCTCTGGCTGTGCTGAGTGGAAACGTCCCCACTGTGCTGTGGCTAGGAAGCTCAGAGCGCCAGTGCTTGTGGGGCTGTGGAAGGGCTGCCTAGGGAAGGTGATGGCCAGCAAGAGCTTTCAGTGCTAGCCCCTTTGGTGTGGGAGCAGTGGCTGGACGTTTCGAATTTCGGAGCTGGGCTCTGGCTGTGCCGAAAAGGAACGTCCCCACTGTGCTGTGGCTAGGAAGCTCAGAGCGCCAGTGCTTGTGGGGCTGTGGAAGGGCTGCCTAGGGAAGGTGATGGCCAGCAAGAGCTTTCAGTGCTAGCCCCTTTGGGTGTGGGAGCAGTGGCTGGACGTTTCGAATTTCGGAGCTGGGCTGTGGCTGTGCCGAGAAGGACCGTCCCCACTGTGCTGTGGCTAGGAAGCTCAGAGCGCCAGTGCTTGTGGGGCTGTGGAAGGGCTGCCTAGGGCAGGTGATGGCCAGCAAGAGCTTTCAGTGCTAGCCCCTTTGGTGTGGGAGCAGTGGCTGGACGTTTTGAATTTCGGAGCTGGGCTGTGGCTGTGCCGAGAAGGAACGTCCCCACTGTGCTGTGGCTAGGAAGCTCGGAGCGCCAGTGCTTGTGGGGCTGTGGAAGGGCTGCCTAGGGCAGGTGATGGCCAGCAAGAGCTTTCAGTGCTAGCCCCTTTGGTGTGGGAACAGTGGCTGGACGTTTCGAATTTCGGAGCTGGGCTGTGGCTGTGCCGAGAAGGAACGTCCCCACTGTGCTGTGGCTAGGAAGCTCAGAGCGCCAGTGCTTGTGGGGCTGTGGAAGGGCTGCCTAGGGCAGGTGATGGCCAGCAAGAGCTTTCAGTGCTAGCCCCTTTGGTGTGGGAGCAGTGGCTGGACGTTTTGAATTTCGGAGCTGGGCTGTGGCTGTGCTGAGAAGGAACGTCCCCACTGTGCTGTGGCTAGGAAGCTCAGAGCGCCAGTGCTTGTGGGGCTGTGGAAGGGCTGCCTAGGGAAGGTGATGGCCAGCAAGAGCTTTCAGTGCTAGCCCCTTTGGTGTGGGAGCAGTGGCTGGACGTTTCGAATTTCGGAGCTGAGCTCTGGCTGTGCTGAGTGGAAACGTCCCCACTGTGCTGTGGCTAGGAAGCTCAGAGCGCCAGTGCTTGTGGGGCTGTGGAAGGGCTGCCTAGGGAAGGTGATGGCCAGCAAGAGCTTTCAGTGCTAGCCCCTTTGGGTGTGGGAGCAGTGGCTGGACGTTTCGAATTTCGGAGCTGGGCTGTGGCTGTGCCGAGAAGGAACGTCCCCACTGTGCTGTGGCTAGGAAGCTCAGAGCGCCAGTGCTTGTGGGGCTGTGGAAGGGCTGCCTAGGGAAGGTGATGGCCAGCAAGCGCTTTCAGTGCTAGCCCCTTTGGTGTGGGAGCAGTGGCTGGACATTACGAATTTCGGAGCTGGGCTGTGGCTGTGCCGAGAAGGAACGTCCCCACTGTGCTGTGGCTAGGAAGCTCAGAGCGCCAGTGCTTGTGGGGCTGTGGAAGGGCTGCCTAGGGCAGGTGATGGCCAGCAAGAGCTTTCAGTGCTAGCCCCTTTGGTGTGGGAGCAGTGGCTGGATCTTTCGAATTTCGGAGCTGGGCTGTGGCTGTGCCGAGAAGGACCGTCCCCACTGTGCTGTGGCTAGGAAGCTCAGAGCGCCAGTGCTTGTGGGGCTGTGGAAGGGCTGCCTAGGGAAGGTGATGGCCAGCAAGAGCTTTCAGTGCTAGCCCCTTTGGGTGTGGGAGCAGTGGCTGGACGTTTCGAATTTCGGAGCTGGGCTGTGGCTGTGCCGAGAAGGAACGTCCCCACTGTGCTGTGGCTAGGAAGCTCAGAGCGCCAGTGCTTGTGGGGCTGTGGAAGGGCTGCCTAGGGCAGGTGATGGCCAGCAAGAGCTTTCAGTGCTAGCCCCTTTGGTGTGGGAGCAGTGGCTGGACGTTTTGAATTTCGGAGCTGGGCTGTGGCTGTGCCGAGAAGGAACGTCCCCACTGTGCTGTGGCTAGGAAGCTCAGAGCGCCAGTGCTTGTGGGGCTGTGGAAGGGCTGCCTAGGGCAGGTGATGGCCAGCAAGAGCTTTCAGTGCTAGCCCCTTTGGTGTGGGAACAGTGGCTGGACGTTTCGAATTTCGGAGCTGGGCTGTGGCTGTGCCGAGAAGGAACGTCCCCACTGTGCTGTGGCTAGGAAGCTCAGAGCGCCAGTGCTTGTGGGGCTGTGGAAGGGCTGCCTAGGGCAGGTGATGGCCAGCAAGAGCTTTCAGTGCTAGCCCCTTTGGTGTGGGAGCAGTGGCTGGACGTTTTGAATTTCGGAGCTGGGCTGTGGCTGTGCTGAGAAGGAACGTCCCCACTGTGCTGTGGCTAGGAAGCTCAGAGCGCCAGTGCTTGTGGGGCTGTGGAAGGGCTGCCTAGGGAAGGTGATGGCCAGCAAGAGCTTTCAGTGCTAGCCCCTTTGGTGTGGGAGCAGTGGCTGGACGTTTCGAATTTCGGAGTTGAGCTCTGGCTGTGCTGAGTGGAAACGTCCCCACTGTGCTGTGGCTAGGAAGCTCAGAGCGCCAGTGCTTGTGGGGCTGTGGAAGGGCTGCCTAGGGAAGGTGATGGCCAGCAAGAGCTTTCAGTGCTAGCCCCTTTGGGTGTGGGAGCAGTGGCTGGACATTTCGAATTTCGGAGGTGGGCTGTGGCTGTGCCGAGAAGGAACGTCCCCACTGTGCTGTGGCTAGGAAGCTCAGAGCGCCAGTGCTTGTGGGGCTGTGGAAGGGCTGCCTAGGGAAGGTGATGGCCAGCAAGAGCTTTCAGTGCTAGCCCCTTTGGTGTGGGAGCAGTGGCTGGTTGTTTCGAATTTCGGAGCTGGGCTGTGGCTGTGCCGAGAAGGAACGTCCCCACTGTGCTGTGGCTAGGAAGCTCAGAGCGCCAGTGCTTGTGGGGCTGTGGAAGGGCTGCCTAGGGAAGGTGATGGCCAGCAAGAGCTTTCAGTGCTAGCCCCTTTGGTGTGGGAGCAGTGGCTGGACGTTTCCGACTTGGGAGCTGGGCTGTGGCTGTGCCGAGAAGGAACGTCCCCACTGTGCTGTGGCTAGGAAGCTCAGAGCGCCAGTGCTTGTGGGGCTGTGGAAGGGCTGCCTAGGGAAGGTGATGGCCAGCAAGCGCTTTCAGTGCTAGCCCCTTTGGTGTGGGAGCAGTGGCTGGACATTACGAATTTCGGAGCTGGGCTGTGGCTGTGCCGAGAAGGAACGTCCCCACTGTGCTGTGGCTAGGAAGCTCAGAGCGCCAGTGCTTGTGGGGCTGTGGAAGGGCTGCCTAGGGCAGGTGATGGCCAGCAAGAGCTTTCAGTGCTAGCCCCTTTGGTGTGGGAGCAGTGGCTGGATGTTTTGAATTTCGGAGCTGGGCTGTGGCTGTGCCGAAAAGGAACGTCCCCACTGTGCTGTGGCTAGGAAGCTCAGAGCGCCAGTGCTTGTGGGGCTGTGGAAGGGCTGCCTAGGGAAGGTGATGGCCAGCAAGAGCTTTCAGTGCTAGCCCCTTTGGTGTGGGAGCAGTGGCTGGACGTTTCCGATTTGGGAGCTGAGCTCTGGCTGTGCCGAGAAGGAACGTCCCCACTGTGCTGTGGCTAGGAAGCTCAGAGCGCCAGTGCTTGTGGGGCTGTGGAAGGGCTGCCTAGGGCAGGTGATGGCCAGCAAGAGCTTTCAGTGCTAGCCCCTTTGGTGTGGGAGCAGTGGCTGGACGTTTTGAATTTCGAAGCTGGGCTGTGGCTGTGCCGAGAAGGACCGTCCCCACTGTGCTGTGGCTAGGAAGCTCAGAGCGCCAGTGCTTGTGGGGCTGTGGAAGGGCTGCCTAGGGCAGGTGATGGCCAGCAAGAGCTTTCAGTGCTAGCCCCTTTGGTGTCGGAACAGTGGCTGGACGTTTCGAATTTCGGAGCTGGGCTCTGGCTGTGCTGAGTGGAAACGTCCCCACTGTGCTGTGGCTAGGAAGCTCAGAGCGCCAGTGCTTGTGGGGCTGTGGAAGGGCTGCCTAGGGAAGGTGATGGCCAGCAAGAGCTTTCAGTGCTAGCCCCTTTGGGTGTGGGAGCAGTGGCTGGACATTTCGAATTTCGGAGGTGGGCTGTGGCTGTGCTGAGAAGGACCGTCCCCACTGTGCTGTGGCTAGGAAGCTCAGAGCGCCAGTGCTTGTGGGGCTGTGGAAGGGCTGCCTAGGGAAGGTGATGGCCAGCAAGAGCTTTCAGTGCTAGCCCCTTTGGTGTGGGAGCAGTGGCTGGTTGTTTCGAATTTCGGAGCTGGGCTGTGGCTGTGCCGAGAAGGAACGTCCCCACTGTGCTGTGGCTAGGAAGCTCAGAGCGCCAGTGCTTGTGGGGCTGTGGAAGGGCTGCCTAGGGAAGGTGATGGCCAGCAAGAGCTTTCAGTGCTAGCCCCTTTGGGTGTGGGAGCAGTGGCTGGACGTTTCCGACTTGGGAGCTGGGCTGTGGCTGTGCCGAGAAGGAACGTCCCCACTGTGCTGTGGCTAGGAAGCTCAGAGCGCCAGTGCTTGTGGGGCTGTGGAAGGGCTGCCTAGGGAAGGTGATGGCCAGCAAGCGCTTTCAGTGCTAGCCCCTTTGGTGTGGGAGCAGTGGCTGGACATTACGAATTTCGGAGCTGGGCTGTGGCTGTGCCGAGAAGGAACGTCCCCACTGTGCTGTGGCTAGGAAGCTCAGAGCGCCAGTGCTTGTGGGGCTGTGGAAGGGCTGCCTAGGGCAGGTGATGGCCAGCAAGAGCTTTCAGTGCTAGCCCCTTTGGTGTGGGAGCAGTGGCTGGATCTTTCGAATTTCGGAGCTGGGCTGTGGCTGTGCCGAGAAGGACCGTCCCCACTGTGCTGTGGCTAGGAAGCTCAGAGCGCCAGTGCTTGTGGGGCTGTGGAAGGGCTGCCTAGGGAAGGTGATGGCCAGCAAGAGCTTTCAGTGCTAGCCCCTTTGGGTGTGGGAGCAGTGGCTGGACGTTTCGAATTTCGGAGCTGGGCTGTGGCTGTGCTGAGAAGGACCGTCCCCACTGTGCTGTGGCTAGGAAGCTCAGAGCGCCAGTGCTTGTGGGGCTGTGGAAGGGCTGCCTAGGGAAGGTGATGGCCAGCAAGAGCTTTCAGTGCTAGCCCCTTTGGTGTGGGAGCAGTGGCTGGTTGTTTCGAATTTCGGAGCTGGGCTGTGGCTGTGCCGAGAAGGAACGTCCCCACTGTGCTGTGGCTAGGAAGCTCAGAGCGCCAGTGCTTGTGGGGCTGTGGAAGGGCTGCCTAGGGAAGGTGATGGCCAGCAAGAGCTTTCAGTGCTAGCCCCTTTGGTGTGGGAGCAGTGGCTGGACGTTTCCGACTTGGGAGCTGGGCTGTGGCTGTGCTGAGAAGGAACGTCCCCACTGTGCTGTGGCTAGGAAGCTCAGAGCGCCAGTGCTTGTGGGGCTGTGGAAGGGCTGCCTAGGGCAGGTGATGGCCAGCAAGAGCTTTCAGTGCTAGCCCCTTTGGTGTGGGAGCAGTGGCTGGACATTTCGAATTTCGGAGCTGGGCTCTGGCTGTGCTGAGTGGAAACGTCCCCACTGTGCTGTGGCTAGGAAGCTCAGAGCGCCAGTGCTTGTGGGGCTGTGGAAGGGCTGCCTAGGGCAGGTGATGGCCAGCAAGAGCTTTCAGTGCTAGCCCCTTTGGTGTGGGAGCAGTGGCTGGACTTTTTGAATTTCGGAGCTGGGCTGTGGCTGTGCCGAGAAGGAACGTCCCCACTGTGCTGTGGCTAGGAAGCTCAGAGCGCCAGTGCTTGTGGGGCTGTGGAAGGGCTGCCTAGGGAAGGTGATGGCCAGCAAGAGCTTTCAGTGCTAGCCCCTTTGGTGTGGGAGCAGTGGCTGGACGTTTCCGATTTGGGAGCTGGGCTCTGGCTGTGCTGAGAAGGAACGTCCCCACTGTGCTGTGGCTAGGAAGCTCAGAGCGCCAGTGCTTGTGGGGCTGTGGAAGGGCTGCCTGGGGAAGGTGATGGCCAGCAAGCGCTTTCAGTGCTAGCCCCTTTGGTGTGGGAGCAGTGGCTGGACGTTTTGAATTTCGAAGCTGGGCTGTGGCTGTGCCGAGAAGGAACGTCCCCACTGTGCTGTGGCTAGGAAGCTCAGAGCGCCAGTGCTTGTGGGGCTGTGGAAGGGCTGCCTAGGGAAGGTGATGGCCAGCAAGAGCTTTCAGTGCTAGCCCCTTTGGTGTGGGAGCAGTGGCTGGACGTTTCGAATTTCGGAGCTGGGCTGTGGCTGTGCCGAGAAGGACCGTCCCCACTGTGCTGTGGCTAGGAAGCTCAGAGCGCCAGTGCTTGTGGGGCTGTGGAAGGGCTGCCTAGGGAAGGTGATGGCCAGCAAGAGCTTTCAGTGCTAGCCCCTTTGGTGTGGGAGCAGTGGCTGGACGTTTCCGACTTGGGAGCTGGGCTGTGGCTGTGGTGAGAAGGAACGTCCCCACTGTGCTGTGGCTAGGAAGCTCAGAGCGCCAGTGCTTGTGGGGCTGTGGAAGGGCTGCCTAGGGCAGGTGATGGCCAGCAAGAGCTTTCAGTGCTAGCCCCTTTGGTGTGGGAGCAGTGGCTGGACATTTCGAATTTCGGAGCTGGGCTCTGGCTGTGCTGAGTGGAAACGTCCCCACTGTGCTGTGGCTAGGAAGCTCAGAGCGCCAGTGCTTGTGGGGCTGTGGAAGGGCTGCCTAGGGCAGGTGATGGCCAGCAAGAGCTTTCAGTGCTAGCCCCTTTGGTGTGGGAGCAGTGGCTGGACTTTTTGAATTTCGGAGCTGGGCTGTGGCTGTGCCGAGAAGGAACGTCCCCACTGTGCTGTGGCTAGGAAGCTCAGAGCGCCAGTGCTTGTGGGGCTGTGGAAGGGCTGCCTGGGGAAGGTGATGGCCAGCAAGAGCTTTCAGTGCTAGCCCCTTTGGTGTGGGAGCAGTGGCTGGACGTTTCCGATTTGGGAGCTGGGCTCTGGCTGTGCTGAGAAGGAACGTCCCCACTGTGCTGTGGCTAGGAAGCTCAGAGCGCCAGTGCTTGTGGGGCTGTGGAAGGGCTGCCTGGGGAAGGTGATGGCCAGCAAGCGCTTTCAGTGCTAGCCCCTTTGGTGTGGGAGCAGTGGCTGGACGTTTTGAATTTCGAAGCTGGGCTGTGGCTGTGCTGAGAAGGAACGTCCCCACTGTGCTGTGGCTAGGAAGCTCAGAGCGCCAGTGCTTGTGGGGCTGTGGAAGGGCTGCCTAGGGAAGGTGATGGCCAGCAAGAGCTTTCAGTGCTAGCCCCTTTGGTGTGGGAGCAGTGGCTGGACGTTTCGAATTTCGGAGCTGGGCTGTGGCTGTGCCGAAAAGGAACGTCCCCACTGTGCTGTGGCTAGGAAGCTCAGAGCGCCAGTGCTTGTGGGGCTGTGGAAGGGCTGCCTAGGGAAGGTGATGGCCAGCAAGAGCTTTCAGTGCTAGCCCCTTTGGGTGTGGGAGCAGTGGCTGGACGTTTCGAATTTCGGAGCTGGGCTGTGGCTGTGCCGAGAAGGAACGTCCCCACTGTGCTGTGGCTAGGAAGCTCAGAGCGCCAGTGCTTGTGGGGCTGTGGAAGGGCTGCCTAGGGCAGGTGATGGCCAGCAAGAGCTTTCAGTGCTAGCCCCTTTGGTGTGGGAGCAGTGGCTGGACGTTTTGAATTTCGAAGCTGGGCTGTGGCTGTGCCGAGAAGGACCGTCCCCACTGTGCTGTGGCTAGGAAGCTCAGAGCGCCAGTGCTTGTGGGGCTGTGGAAGGGCTGCCTAGGGCAGGTGATGGCCAGCAAGAGCTTTCAGTGCTAGCCCCTTTGGTGTCGGAACAGTGGCTGGACGTTTCGAATTTCGGAGCTGGGCTCTGGCTGTGCTGAATGGAAACGTCCCCACTGTGCTGTGGCTAGGAAGCTCAGAGCGCCAGTGCTTGTGGGGCTGTGGAAGGGCTGCCTAGGGCAGGTGATGGCCAGCAAGAGCTTTCAGTGCTAGCCCCTTTGGTGTGGGAGCAGTGGCTGGACGTTTTGAATTTCGGATCTGGGCTCTGGCTGTGCCGAGAAGGAACGTCCCCACTGTGCTGTGGCTAGGAAGCTCAGAGCGCCAGTGCTTGTGGGGCTGTGGAAGGGCTGCCTAGGGCAGGTGATGGCCAGCAAGAGCTTTCAGTGCTAGCCCCTTTGGTGTGGGAGCAGTGGCTGGACGTTTTGAATTTCGGAGCTGGGCTGTGGCTGTGCCGAGAAGGAACGTCCCCACTGTGCTGTGGCTAGGAAGCTCAGAGCGCCAGTGCTTGTGGGGCTGTGGAAGGGCTGCCTAGGGCAGGTGATGGCCAGCAAGAGCTTTCAGTGCTAGCCCCTTTGGTGTGGGAGCAGTGGTCGTTTTGAATTTCGGAGCTGGGCTCTGGCTGTGCCGAGAAGGAACGTCCCCACTGTGCTGTGGCTAGGAAGCTCAGAGCGCCAGTGCTTGTGGGGCTGTGGAAGGGCTGCCTAGGGCAGGTGCTGGCCAGCAAGAGCTTTCAGTGCTAGCCCCTTTGGTGTGGGAGCAGTGGCTGGACGTTTCGAATTTCGGAGCTGGGCTGTGGCTGTGCCGAGAAGGAACGTCCCCACTGTGCTGTGGCTAGGAAGCTCAGAGCGCCAGTGCTTGTGGGGCTGTGGAAGGGCTGCCTAGGGCAGGTGCTGGCCAGCAAGAGCTTTCAGTGCTAGCCCCTTTGGTGTGGGAGCAATGGCTGGACGTTTTGAATTTCGGAGCTGGGCTGTGGCTGTGCCGAGAAGGAACGTCCCCACTGTGCTGTGGCTAGGAAGCTCAGAGCGCCAGTGCTTGTGGGGCTGTGGAAGGGCTGCCTAGGGCAGGTGATGGCCAGCAAGAGCTTTCAGTGCTAGCCCCTTTGGTGTGGGAGCAGTGGCTGGACGTTTCGAATTTCGGAGCTGGGCTCTGGCTGTGCCGAGAAGGAACGTCCCCACTGTGCTGTGGCTAGGAAGCTCAGAGCGCCAGTGCTTGTGGGGCTGTGGAAGGGCTGCCTAGGGAAGGTGATGTCCAGGAAGAGCTTTCAGTGCTAGCCCCTTTGGTGTGGGAGCAGTGGCTGGACGTTTTGAATTTCGGAGCTGGGCTGTGGCTGTGCTGAGAAGGAACGTCCCCACTGTGCTGTGGCTAGGAAGCTCAGAGCGCCAGTGCTTGTGGGGCTGTGGAAGGGCAGCCTAGGGCAGGTGATGGCCAGCAAGAGCTTTCAGTGCTAGCCCCTTTGGTGTGGGAGCAGTGGCTGGACGTTTTGAATTTCGGATCTGGGCTCTGGCTGTGCTGAGAAGGAACGTCCCCACTGTGCTGTGGCTAGGAAGCTCAGAGCGCCAGTTCTTGTGGGGCTGTGGAAGGGCTGCCTAGGGCAGGTGCTGGCCAGCAAGAGCTTTCAGTGCTAGCCCCTTTGGTGTGGGAGCAGTGGCTGGACGTTTTGAATTTCGGAGCTGGGCTCTGGCTGTGCTGAGAAGGAACGTCCCCACTGTGCTGTGGCTAGGAAGCTCAGAGCGCCAGTGCTTGTGGGGCTGTGGAAGGGCTGCCTAGGGCAGGTGCTGGCCAGCAAGAGCTTTCAGTGCTAGCCCCTTTGGTGTGGGAGCAGTGGCTGGACGTTTTGAATTTCGGAGCTGGGCTGTGGCTGTGCCGAGAAGGAACGTCCCCACTGTGCTGTGGCTAGGAAGCTCAGAGCGCCAGTGCTTGTGGGGCTGTGGAAGGGCTGCCTAGGGCAGGTGATGGCCAGCAAGAGCTTTCAGTGCTAGCCCCTTTGGTGTGGGAGCAGTGGCTGGACGTTTCGAATTTTCGAGCTGGGCTCTGGCTGTGCCGAGAAGGAACGTCCCCACTGTGCTGTGGCTAGGAAGCTCAGAGCGCCAGTGCTTGTGGGGCTGTGGAAGGGCTGCCTAGGGAAGGTGATGGCCAGCAAGAGCTTTCAGTGCTAGCCCCTTTGGTGTGGGAGCAGTGGCTGGACGTTTTGAATTTGGGAGCTGGGCTCTGGCTGTGCCGAGAAGGAACGTCCCCACTGTGCTGTGGCTAGGAAGCTCAGAGCGCCAGTGCTTGTGGGGCTGTGGAAGGGCTGCCTAGGGCAGGTGCTGGCCAGCAAGAGCTTTCAGTGCTAGCCCCTTTGGTGTGGGAGCAGTGGCTGGACGTTTTGAATTTCGGAGCTGGGCTGTCGCTGTGCCGAGAAGGAACGTCCCCACTGTGCTGTGGCTAGGAAGCTCAGAGCGCCAGTGCTTGTGGGGCTGTGGAAGGGCTGCCTAGGGAAGGTGAAGGCAAGCAAGAGCTTTCAGTGCTAGCCCCTTTGGTGTGGGAGCAGTGGCTGGACGTTTCGAATTTCGGAGCTGGGCTGTGGCTGTGCTGAGAAGGAACGTCCCCACTGTGCTGTGGCTAGGAAGCTCAGAGCGCCAGTGCTTGTGGGGCTGTGGAAGGGCTGCCTAGGGCAGGTGATGGCCAGCAAGAGCTTTCAGTGCTAGCCCCTTTGGTGTGGGAGCAGTGGCTGGACGTTTTGAATTTCGGAGCTGGGCTGTGGCTGTGCCGAGAAGGAACGTCCCCACTGTGCTGTGGCTAGGAAGCTCAGAGCGCCAGTGCTTGTGGGGCTGTGGAAGGGCTGCCTAGGGCAGGTGATGGCCAGCAAGAGCTTTCAGTGCTAGCCCCTTTGGTGTGGGAGCAGTGGCTGGACGTTTTGAATTTCGGAGCTGGGCTGTGGCTGTGCCGAGAAGGAACGTCCCCACTGTGCTGTGGCTAGGAAGCTCAGAGCGCCAGTGCTTGTGGGGCTGTGGAAGGGCTGCCTAGGGCAGGTGATGGCCAGCAAGAGCTTTCAGTGCTAGTCCCTTTGGTGTGGGAGCAGTGGCTGGACGTTTTGAATTTCGGAGCTGGGCTGTGGCTGTGCCGAGAAGGAACGTCCCCACTGTGCTGTGGCTAGGAAGCTCAGAGCGCCAGTGCTTGTGGGGCTGTGGAAGGGCTGCCTAGGGCAGGTGATGGCCAGCAAGAGCTTTCAGTGCTAGCCCCTTTGGTGTGGGAGCAGTGGCTGGACGTTTTGAATTTCGGAGCTGGGCTGTGGCTGTGCCGAGAAGGAACGTCCCCACTGTGCTGTGGCTAGGAAGCTCAGAGCGCCAGTGCTTGTGGGGCTGTGGAAGGGCTGCCTAGGGCAGGTGATGGCCAGCAAGAGCTTTCAGTGCTAGCCCCTTTGGTGTGGGAGCAGTGGCTGGACGTTTTGAATTTCGGAGCTGGGCTGTGGCTGTGCCGAGAAGGAACGTCCCCACTGTGCTGTGGCTAGTAAGCTCAGAGCGCCAGTGCTTGTGGGGCTGTGGAAGGGCTGCCTAGGGCAGGTGATGGCCAGCAAGAGCTTTCAGTGCTAGCCCCTTTGGTGTGGGAGCAGTGGCTGGACGTTTTGAATTTCGGAGCTGGGCTGTGGCTGTGCTGAGAAGGAACGTCCCCACTGTGCTGTGGCTAGGAAGCTCAGAGCGCCAGTGCTTGTGGGGCTGTGGAAGGGCTGCCTAGGGAAGGTGATGGCCAGCAAGAGCTTTCAGTGCTAGCCCCTTTGGTGTGGGAGCAGTGGCTGGACGTTTTGAATTTCGGAGCTGGGCTGTGGCTGTGCCGAGAAGGAACGTCCCCACTGTGCTGTGGCTAGGAAGCTCAGAGCGCCAGTGCTTGTGGGGCTGTGGAAGGGCTGCCTAGGGAAGGTGATGTCCAGCAAGAGCTTTCAGTGCTAGCCCCTTTGGTGTGGGAGCAGTGGCTGGACGTTTTGAATTTCGGAGCTGGGCTGTGGCTGTGCCGAGAAGGAACGTCCCCACTGTGCTGTGGCTAGGAAGCTGGGAGCGCCAGTGCTTGTGGGGCTGTGGAAGGGCAGCCTAGGGAAGGTGATGGCCAGCAAGAGCTTTCAGTGCTAGCCCCTTTGGTGTGGGAGCAGTGGCTGGACGTTTTGAATTTCGGAGCTGGGCTGTGGCTGTGCTGAGAAGGAACGTCCCCACTGTGCTGTGGCTAGGAAGCTCAGAGCGCCAGTGCTTGTGGGGCTGTGGAAGGGCTGCCTAGGGCAGGTGATGGCCAGCAAGAGCTTTCAGTGCTAGCCCCTTTGGTGTGGGAGCAGTGGCTGGACGTTTTGAATTTCGGAGCTGGGCTGTGGCTGTGCCGAGAAGGAACGTCCCCACTGTGCTGTGGCTAGGAAGCTCAGAGCGCCAGTGCTTGTGGGGCTGTGGAAGGGCTGCCTAGGGCAGGTGATGGCCAGCAAGAGCTTTCAGTGCTAGCCCTTTTGGTGTGGGAGCAGTGGCTGGACGTTTTGAATTTCGGAGCTGGGCTGTGGCTGTGCCGAGAAGGAACGTCCCCACTGTGCTGTGGCTAGGAAGCTCAGAGCGCCAGTGCTTGTGGGGCTGTGGAAGGGCTGCCTAGGGAAGGTGATGGCCAGCAAGAGCTTTCAGTGCTAGCCCCTTTGGTGTGGGAGCAGTGGCTGGACGTTTTGAATTTCGGAGCTGGGCTGTGGCTGTGCTGAGAAGGAACGTCCCCACTGTGCTGTGGCTAGGAAGCTCAGAGCGCCAGTGCTTGTGGGGCTGTGGAAGGGCTGCCTAGGGCAGGTGATGGCCAGCAGGAGCTTTCAGTGCTAGCCCCTTTGGTGTGGGAGCAGTGGCTGGACGTTTCGAATTTCGGAGCTGGGCTGTGGCTGTGCCGAGAAGGAACGTCCCCACTGTGCTGTGGCTAGGAAGCTCAGAGCGCCAGTGCTTGTGGGGCTGTGGAAGGGCTGCCTAGGGAAGGTGATGTCCAGCAAGAGCTTTCAGTGCTAGCCCCTTTGGTGTGGGAGCATTGGCTGGACGTTTCGAATTTCGGAGCTGGGCTGTGGCTGTGCCGAGAAGGAACGTCCCCACTGTGCTGTGGCTAGGAAGCTCAGAGCGCCAGTGCTTGTGGGGCTGTGGAAGGGCTGCCTAGGGCAGGTGATGGCCAGCAAGAGCTTTCAGTGCTAGTCCCTTTGGTGTGTGAGCAGTGGCTGGACGTTTTGAATTTCGGAGCTGGGCTGTGGCTGTGCCGAGAAGGACCGTCCCCACTGTGCTGTGGCTAGGAAGCTCAGAGCGCCAGTGCTTGTGGGGCTGTGGAAGGGCTGCCTAGGGAAGGTGATGGCCAGAAAGAGCTTTCAGTGCTAGCCCCTTTGGTGTGGGAGCAGTGGCTGGACGTTTCGAATTTTCGAGCTGGGCTCTGGCTGTGCCGAGAAGGAACGTCCCCACTGTGCTGTGGCTAGGAAGCTCAGAGCGCCAGTGCTTGTGGGGCTGTGGAAGGGCTGCCTAGGGCAGGTGCTGGCCAGCAAGAGCTTTCAGTGCTAGCCCCTTTGGTGTGGGAGCAGTGGCTGGACGTTTTGAATTTCGGAGCTGGGCTGTGGCTGCGCCGAGAAGGAACGTCCCCACTGTGCTGTGGCTAGGAAGCTCAGAGCGCCAGTGCTTGTGGGGCTGTGGAAGGGCTGCCTAGGGCAGGTGCTGGCCAGCAAGAGCTTTCAGTGCTAGCCCCTTTGGTGTGGGAGCAGTGGCTGGACGTTTTGAATTTCGGAGCTGGGCTGTGGCTGTGCCGAGAAGGAACGTCCCCACTGTGCTGTGGCTAGGAAGCTCAGAGCGCCAGTGCTTGTGGGGCTGTGGAAGGGCTGCCTAGGGCAGGTGATGGCCAGCAAGAGCTTTCAGTGCTAGCCCCTTTGGTGTGGGAGCAGTGGCTGGACGTTTCGAATTTCGGAGCTGGGCTGTGGCTGTGCTGAGAAGGAACGTCCCCACTGTGCTGTGGCTAGGAAGCTCAGAGCGCCAGTGCTTGTGGGGCTGTGGAAGGGCTGCCTAGGGCAGGTGATGGCCAGCAAGAGCTTTCAGTGCTAGCCCCTTTGGTGTGGGAGCAGTGGCTGGACGTTTTGAATTTGGGAGCTGGGCTGTGGCTGCGCCGAGAAGGAACGTCCCCACTGTGCTGTGGCTAGGAAGCTCAGAGCGCCAGTGCTTGTGGGGCTGTGGAAGGGCTGCCTAGGGCAGGTGCTGGCCAGCAAGAGCTTTCAGTGCTAGCCCCTTTGGTGTGGGAGCAGTGGCTGGACGTTTTGAATTTCGGAGCTGGGCTGTCGCTGTGCCGAGAAGGAACGTCCCCACTGTGCTGTGGCTAGGAAGCTCAGAGCGCCAGTGCTTGTGGGGCTGTGGAAGGGCTGCCTAGGGAAGGTGAAGGCAAGCAAGAGCTTTCAGTGCTAGCCCCTTTGGTGTGGGAGCAGTGGCTGGACGTTTCGAATTTCGGAGCTGGGCTGTGGCTGTGCCGAGAAGGAACGTCCCCACTGTGCTGTGGCTAGGAAGCTGGGAGCGCCAGTGCTTGTGGGGCTGTGGAAGGGCAGCCTAGGGAAGGTGATGGCCAGCAAGAGCTTTCAGTGCTAGCCCCTTTGGTGTGGGAGCAGTGGCTGGACGTTTTGAATTTCGGAGCTGGGCTGTGGCTGTGCTGAGAAGGAACGTCCCCACTGTGCTGTGGCTAGGAAGCTCAGAGCGCCAGTGCTTGTGGGGCTGTGGAAGGGCTGCCTAGGGAAGGTGATGGCCAGAAAGAGCTTTCAGTGCTAGCCCCTTTGGTGTGGGAGCAGTGGCTGGACGTTTCGAATTTTCGAGCTGGGCTCTGGCTGTGCCGAGAAGGAACGTCCCCACTGTGCTGTGGCTAGGAAGCTCAGAGCGCCAGTGCTTGTGGGGCTGTGGAAGGGCAGCCTAGGGAAGGTGATGGCCAGCAAGAGCTTTCAGTGCTAGCCCCTTTGGTGTGGGAGCAGTGGCTGGACGTTTTGAATTTCGGAGCTGGGCTGTGGCTGTGCTGAGAAGGAACGTCCCCACTGTGCTGTGGCTAGGAAGCTCAGAGCGCCAGTGCTTGTGGGGCTGTGGAAGGGCTGCCTAGGGCAGGTGATGGCCAGCAAGAGCTTTCAGTGCTAGCCCCTTTGGTGTGGGAGCAGTGGCTGGACGTTTTGAATTTCGGAGCTGGGCTGTGGCTGTGCCGAGAAGGAACGTCCCCACTGTGCTGTGGCTAGGAAGCTCAGAGCGCCAGTGCTTGTGGGGCTGTGGAAGGGCTGCCTAGGGCAGGTGATGGCCAGCAAGAGCTTTCAGTGCTAGCCCTTTTGGTGTGGGAGCAGTGGCTGGACGTTTTGAATTTGGGAGCTGGGCTGTGGCTGTGCCGAGAAGGAACGTCCCCACTGTGCTGTGGCTAGGAAGCTCAGAGCGCCAGTGCTTGTGGGGCTGTGGAAGGGCTGCCTAGGGCAGGTGATGGCCAGCAAGAGCTTTCAGTGCTAGCCCCTTTGGTGTGGGAGCAGTGGCTGGACGTTTTGAATTTCGGAGCTGGGCTGTGGCTGCGCCGAGAAGGAACGTCCCCACTGTGCTGTGGCTAGGAAGCTCAGAGCGCCAGTGCTTGTGGGGCTGTGGAAGGGCTGCCTAGGGAAGGTGATGGCCAGCAAGAGCTTTCAGTGCTAGCCCCTTTGGTGTGGGAGCAGTGGCTGGACGTTTCGAATTTCGGAGCTGGGCTGTGGCTGTGCCGAGAAGGAACGTCCCCACTGTGCTGTGGCTAGGAAGCTCAGAGCGCCAGTGCTTGTGGGGCTGTGGAAGGGCTGCCTAGGGCAGGTGATGTCCAGCAAGAGCTTTCAGTGCTAGCCCCTTTGGTGTGGGAGCAGTGGCTGGACGTTTCGAATTTCGGAGCTGGGCTGTGGCTGTGCCGAGAAGGAACGTCCCCACTGTGCTGTGGCTAGGAAGCTCAGAGCGCCAGTGCTTGTGGGGCTGTGGAAGGGCTGCCTAGGGCAGGTGATGGCCAGCAAGAGCTTTCAGTGCTAGTCCCTTTGGTGTGTGAGCAGTGGCTGGACGTTTTGAATTTCGGAGCTGGGCTGTGGCTGTGCCGAGAAGGACCGTCCCCACTGTGCTGTGGCTAGGAAGCTCAGAGCGCCAGTGCTTGTGGGGCTGTGGAAGGGCTGCCTAGGGAAGGTGATGGCCAGAAAGAGCTTTCAGTGCTAGCCCCTTTGGTGTGGGAGCAGTGGCTGGACGTTTCGAATTTTCGAGCTGGGCTGTCGCTGTGCCGAGAAGGAACGTCCCCACTGTGCTGTGGCTAGGAAGCTCAGAGCGCCAGTGCTTGTGGGGCTGTGGAAGGGCTGCCTAGGGAAGGTGATGGCCAGCAAGAGCTTTCAGTGCTAGCCCCTTTGGTGTGGGAGCAGTGGCTGGACGTTTTGAATTTCGGAGCTGGGCTGTGGCTGTGCCGAGAAGGAACGTCCCCACTGTGCTGTGGCTAGGAAGCTCAGAGCGCCAGTGCTTGTGGGGCTGTGGAAGGGCTGCCTAGGGAAGGTGAAGGCAAGCAAGAGCTTTCAGTGCTAGCCCCTTTGGTGTGGGAGCAGTGGCTGGACGTTTCGAATTTCGGAGCTGGGCTGTGGCTGTGCTGAGAAGGAACGTCCCCACTGTGCTGTGGCTAGGAAGCTCAGAGCGCCAGTGCTTGTGGGGCTGTGGAAGGGCTGCCTAGGGCAGGTGATGGCCAGCAAGAGCTTTCAGTGCTAGCCCCTTTGGTGTGGGAGCAGTGGCTGGACGTTTCGAATTTCGGAGCTGGGCTGTGGCTGTGCTGAGAAGGAACGTCCCCACTGTGCTGTGGCTAGGAAGCTCAGAGCGCCAGTGCTTGTGGGGCTGTGGAAGGGCTGCCTAGGGCAGGTGATGGCCAGCAAGAGCTTTCAGTGCTAGCCCCTTTGGTGTGGGAGCAGTGGCTGGACGTTTTGAATTTCCGAGCTGGGCTGTGGCTGTGCTGAGAAGGAACGTCCCCACTGTGCTGTGGCTAGGAAGCTCAGAGCGCCAGTGCTTGTGGGGCTGTGGAAGGGCTGCCTAGGGCAGGTGATGGCCAGCAAGAGCTTTCAGTGCTAGTCCCTTTGGTGTGTGAGCAGTGGCTGGACGTTTTGAATTTCGGAGCTGGGCTGTGGCTGTGCCGAGAAGGACCGTCCCCACTGTGCTGTGGCTAGGAAGCTCAGAGCGCCAGTGCTTGTGGGGCTGTGGAAGGGCTGCCTAGGGAAGGTGATGGCCAGAAAGAGCTTTCAGTGCTAGCCCCTTTGGTGTGGGAGCAGTGGCTGGACGTTTCGAATTTTCGAGCTGGGCTGTCGCTGTGCCGAGAAGGAACGTCCCCACTGTGCTGTGGCTAGGAAGCTCAGAGCGCCAGTGCTTGTGGGGCTGTGGAAGGGCTGCCTAGGGAAGGTGATGGCCAGCAAGAGCTTTCAGTGCTAGCCCCTTTGGTGTGGGAGCAGTGGCTGGACGTTTTGAATTTCGGAGCTGGGCTGTGGCTGTGCCGAGAAGGAACGTCCCCACTGTGCTGTGGCTAGGAAGCTCAGAGCGCCAGTGCTTGTGGGGCTGTGGAAGGGCTGCCTAGGGAAGGTGAAGGCAAGCAAGAGCTTTCAGTGCTAGCCCCTTTGGTGTGGGAGCAGTGGCTGGACGTTTCGAATTTCGGAGCTGGGCTGTGGCTGTGCTGAGAAGGAACGTCCCCACTGTGCTGTGGCTAGGAAGCTCAGAGCGCCAGTGCTTGTGGGGCTGTGGAAGGGCTGCCTAGGGCAGGTGATGGCCAGCAAGAGCTTTCAGTGCTAGCCCCTTTGGTGTGGGAGCAGTGGCTGGACGTTTCGAATTTCGGAGCTGGGCTGTGGCTGTGCTGAGAAGGAACGTCCCCACTGTGCTGTGGCTAGGAAGCTCAGAGCGCCAGTGCTTGTGGGGCTGTGGAAGGGCTGCCTAGGGCAGGTGATGGCCAGCAAGAGCTTTCAGTGCTAGCCCCTTTGGTGTGGGAGCAGTGGCTGGACGTTTTGAATTTCGGAGCTGGGCTGTGGCTGTGCTGAGAAGGAACGTCCCCACTGTGCTGTAGCTAGGAAGCTCAGAGCGCCAGTGCTTGTGGGGCTGTGGAAGGGCTGCCTAGGGCAGGTGATGGCCAGCAAGAGCTTTCAGTGCTAGTCCATTTGGTGTGGGAGCAGTGGCTGGACGTTTTGAATTTCGGAGCTGGGCTGTGGCTGTGCCGAGAAGGAACGTCCCCACTGTGCTGTGGCTAGGAAGCTCAGAGCGCCAGTGCTTGTGGGGCTGTGGAAGGGCTGCCTAGGGAAGGTGATGGCCAGCAAGAGCTTTCAGTGCTAGCCCCTTTGGTGTGGGAGCAGTGGCTGGACGTTTTGAATTTCGGAGCTGGGCTGTGGCTGTGCCGAGAAGGAACGTCCCCACTGTGCTGTGGCTAGGAAGCTCAGAGCGCCAGTGCTTGTGGGGCTGTGGAAGGGCTGCCTAGGGCAGGTGATGGCCAGCAAGAGCTTTCAGTGCTAGTCCATTTGGTGTGGGAGCAGTGGCTGGACGTTTTGAATTTCGGAGCTGGGCTGTGGCTGTGCCGAGAAGGAACGTCCCCACTGTGCTGTGGCTAGGAAGCTCAGAGCGCCAGTGCTTGTGGGGCTGTGGAAGGGCTGCCTAGGGCAGGTGATGGCCAGCAAGAGCTTTCAGTGCTAGCCCCTTTGGTGTGGGAGCAGTGGCTGGACGTTTTGAATTTCGGAGCTGGGCTGTGGCTGCGCCGAGAAGGAACGTCCCCACTGTGCTGTGGCTAGGAAGCTCAGAGCGCCAGTGCTTGTGGGGCTGTGGAAGGGCTGCCTAGGGAAGGTGAAGGCAAGCAAGAGCTTTCAGTGCTAGCCCCTTTGGTGTGGGAGCAGTGGCTGGACGTTTTGAATTTCGGAGCTGGGCTGTGGCTGTGCTGAGAAGGAACGTCCCCACTGTGCTGTGGCTAGGAAGCTCAGAGCGCCAGTGCTTGTGGGGCTGTGGAAGGGCTGCCTAGGGCAGGTGATGGCCAGCAAGAGCTTTCAGTGCTAGCCCCTTTGGTGTGGGAGCAGTGGCTGGACGTTTTGAATTTCGGAGCTGGGCTGTGGCTGTGCTGAGAAGGAACGTCCCCACTGTGCTGTGGCTAGGAAGCTCAGAGCGCCAGTGCTTGTGGGGCTGTGGAAGGGCTGCCTAGGGAAGGTGATGGCCAGCAAGAGCTTTCAGTGCTAGCCCCTTTGGTGTGGGAGCAGTGGCTGGACGTTTTGAATTTCGGAGCTGGGCTGTGGCTGTGCTGAGAAGGAACGTCCCCACTGTGCTGTGGCTAGGAAGCTCAGAGCGCCAGTGCTTGTGGGGCTGTGGAAGGGCTGCCTAGGGCAGGTGATGGCCAGCAAGAGCTTTCAGTGCTAGCCCCTTTGGTGTGGGAGCAGTGGCTGGACGTTTTGAATTTCGGAGCTGGGCTGTGGCTGTGCCGAGAAGGAACGTCCCCACTGTGCTGTGGCTAGGAAGCTCAGAGCGCCAGTGCTTGTGGGGCTGTGGAAGGGCTGCCTAGGGCAGGTGATGGCCAGCAAGAGCTTTCAGTGCTAGCCCCTTTGGTGTGGGAGCAGTGGCTGGACGTTTTGAATTTCGGAGCTGGGCTGTCGCTGTGCCGAGAAGGAACGTCCCCACTGTGCTGTGGCTAGGAAGCTCAGAGCGCCAGTGCTTGTGGGGCTGTGGAAGGGCTGCCTAGGGAAGGTGAAGGCAAGCAAGAGCTTTCAGTGCTAGCCCCTTTGGTGTGGGAGCAGTGGCTGGACGTTTCGAATTTCGGAGCTGGGCTGTGGCTGTGCTGAGAAGGAACGTCCCCACTGTGCTGTGGCTAGGAAGCTCAGAGCGCCAGTGCTTGTGGGGCTGTGGAAGGGCTGCCTAGGGCAGGTGATGGCCAGCAAGAGCTTTCAGTGCTAGCCCCTTTGGTGTGGGAGCAGTGGCTGGACGTTTTGAATTTGGGAGCTGGGCTGTGGCTGCGCCGAGAAGGAACGTCCCCACTGTGCTGTGGCTAGGAAGCTCAGAGCGCCAGTGCTTGTGGGGCTGTGGAGGGGCTGCCTAGGGCAGGTGATGGCCAGCAAGAGCTTTCAGTGCTAGCCCCTTTGGTGTGGGAGCAGTGGCTGGACGTTTTGAATTTCGGAGCTGGGCTGTGGCTGTGCCGAGAAGGAACGTCCCCACTGTGCTGTGGCTAGGAAGCTCAGAGCGCCAGTGCTTGTGGGGCTGTGGAAGGGCTGCCTAGGGAAGGTGATGTCCAGCAAGAGCTTTCAGTGCTAGCCCCTTTGGTGTGGGAGCAGTGGCTGGACGTTTTGAATTTCGGAGCTGGGCTGTGGCTGTGCCGAGAAGGAACGTCCCCACTGTGCTGTGGCTAGGAAGCTGGGAGCGCCAGTGCTTGTGGGGCTGTGGAAGGGCAGCCTAGGGAAGGTGATGGCCAGCAAGAGCTTTCAGTGCTAGCCCCTTTGGTGTGGGAGCAGTGGCTGGACGTTTTGAATTTCGGAGCTGGGCTGTGGCTGTGCTGAGAAGGAACGTCCCCACTGTGCTGTGGCTAGGAAGCTCAGAGCGCCAGTGCTTGTGGGGCTGTGGAAGGGCTGCCTAGGGCAGGTGATGGCCAGCAAGAGCTTTCAGTGCTAGCCCCTTTGGTGTGGGAGCAGTGGCTGGACGTTTTGA
Organism: Aptenodytes patagonicus; assembly: GCF_965638725.1. Classification (NCBI taxonomy): domain Eukaryota; kingdom Metazoa; phylum Chordata; class Aves; order Sphenisciformes; family Spheniscidae; genus Aptenodytes; species Aptenodytes patagonicus. The sequence goes on along the minus strand of NW_027472032.1, from coordinate 114,191 downwards.
ATTGCGGAGCTGGGCTGTGGCTGTGCCGAGAAGGAACGTCCCCACTGTGCTGTGGCTAGGAAGCTCAGAGCGCCAGTGCTTGTGGGGCTGTGGAAGGGCTGCCTAGGGCAGGTGATGGCCAGCAAGAGCTTTCAGTGCTAGCCCTTTTGGTGTGGGAGCAGTGGCTGGACGTTTTGAATTTCGGAGCTGGGCTGTGGCTGTGCCGAGAAGGAACGTCCCCACTGTGCTGTGGCTAGGAAGCTCAGAGCGCCAGTGCTTGTGGGGCTGTGGAAGGGCTGCCTAGGGCAGGTGATGGCCAGCAAGAGCTTTCAGTGCTAGCCCCTTTGGTGTGGGAGCAGTGGCTGGACGTTTTGAATTTCGGAGCTGGGCTGTGGCTGCGCCGAGAAGGAACGTCCCCACTGTGCTGTGGCTAGGAAGCTCAGAGCGCCAGTGCTTGTGGGGCTTTGGAAGGGCTGCCTAGGGAAGGTGATGGCCAGCAAGAGCTTTCAGTGCTAGCCCCTTTGGTGTGGGAGCAGTGGCTGGACGTTTTGAATTTCGGAGCTGGGCTGTGGCTGTGCCGAGAAGGAACGTCCCCACTGTGCTGTGGCTAGGAAGCTCAGAGCGCCAGTGCTTGTGGGGCTGTGGAAGGGCTGCCTAGGGCAGGTGATGGCCAGCAAGAGCTTTCAGTGCTAGCCCTTTTGGTGTGGGAGCAGTGGCTGGACGTTTTGAATTTGGGAGCTGGGCTGTGGCTGTGCCGAGAAGGAACGTCCCCACTGTGCTGTGGCTAGGAAGCTCAGAGCGCCAGTGCTTGTGGGGCTGTGGAAGGGCTGCCTAGGGCAGGTGATGGCCAGCAAGAGCTTTCAGTGCTAGCCCCTTTGGTGTGGGAGCAGTGGCTGGACGTTTTGAATTTCGGAGCTGGGCTGTGGCTGCGCCGAGAAGGAACGTCCCCACTGTGCTGTGGCTAGGAAGCTCAGAGCGCCAGTGCTTGTGGGGCTGTGGAAGGGCTGCCTAGGGAAGGTGATGGCCAGCAAGAGCTTTCAGTGCTAGCCCCTTTGGTGTGGGAGCAGTGGCTGGACGTTTCGAATTTCGGAGCTGGGCTGTGGCTGTGCCGAGAAGGAACGTCCCCACTGTGCTGTGGCTAGGAAGCTCAGAGCGCCAGTGCTTGTGGGGCTGTGGAAGGGCTGCCTAGGGCAGGTGATGTCCAGCAAGAGCTTTCAGTGCTAGCCCCTTTGGTGTGGGAGCAGTGGCTGGACGTTTCGAATTTCGGAGCTGGGCTGTGGCTGTGCCGAGAAGGAACGTCCCCACTGTGCTGTGGCTAGGAAGCTCAGAGCGCCAGTGCTTGTGGGGCTGTGGAAGGGCTGCCTAGGGCAGGTGATGGCCAGCAAGAGCTTTCAGTGCTAGTCCCTTTGGTGTGTGAGCAGTGGCTGGACGTTTTGAATTTCGGAGCTGGGCTGTGGCTGTGCCGAGAAGGACCGTCCCCACTGTGCTGTGGCTAGGAAGCTCAGAGCGCCAGTGCTTGTGGGGCTGTGGAAGGGCTGCCTAGGGAAGGTGATGGCCAGAAAGAGCTTTCAGTGCTAGCCCCTTTGGTGTGGGAGCAGTGGCTGGACGTTTCGAATTTTCGAGCTGGGCTGTCGCTGTGCCGAGAAGGAACGTCCCCACTGTGCTGTGGCTAGGAAGCTCAGAGCGCCAGTGCTTGTGGGGCTGTGGAAGGGCTGCCTAGGGAAGGTGATGGCCAGCAAGAGCTTTCAGTGCTAGCCCCTTTGGTGTGGGAGCAGTGGCTGGACGTTTTGAATTTCGGAGCTGGGCTGTGGCTGTGCCGAGAAGGAACGTCCCCACTGTGCTGTGGCTAGGAAGCTCAGAGCGCCAGTGCTTGTGGGGCTGTGGAAGGGCTGCCTAGGGAAGGTGAAGGCAAGCAAGAGCTTTCAGTGCTAGCCCCTTTGGTGTGGGAGCAGTGGCTGGACGTTTCGAATTTCGGAGCTGGGCTGTGGCTGTGCTGAGAAGGAACGTCCCCACTGTGCTGTGGCTAGGAAGCTCAGAGCGCCAGTGCTTGTGGGGCTGTGGAAGGGCTGCCTAGGGCAGGTGATGGCCAGCAAGAGCTTTCAGTGCTAGCCCCTTTGGTGTGGGAGCAGTGGCTGGACGTTTCGAATTTCGGAGCTGGGCTGTGGCTGTGCTGAGAAGGAACGTCCCCACTGTGCTGTGGCTAGGAAGCTCAGAGCGCCAGTGCTTGTGGGGCTGTGGAAGGGCTGCCTAGGGCAGGTGATGGCCAGCAAGAGCTTTCAGTGCTAGTCCCTTTGGTGTGTGAGCAGTGGCTGGACGTTTTGAATTTCGGAGCTGGGCTGTGGCTGTGCCGAGAAGGACCGTCCCCACTGTGCTGTGGCTAGGAAGCTCAGAGCGCCAGTGCTTGTGGGGCTGTGGAAGGGCTGCCTAGGGAAGGTGATGGCCAGAAAGAGCTTTCAGTGCTAGCCCCTTTGGTGTGGGAGCAGTGGCTGGACGTTTCGAATTTTCGAGCTGGGCTGTCGCTGTGCCGAGAAGGAACGTCCCCACTGTGCTGTGGCTAGGAAGCTCAGAGCGCCAGTGCTTGTGGGGCTGTGGAAGGGCTGCCTAGGGAAGGTGATGGCCAGCAAGAGCTTTCAGTGCTAGCCCCTTTGGTGTGGGAGCAGTGGCTGGACGTTTTGAATTTCGGAGCTGGGCTGTGGCTGTGCCGAGAAGGAACGTCCCCACTGTGCTGTGGCTAGGAAGCTCAGAGCGCCAGTGCTTGTGGGGCTGTGGAAGGGCTGCCTAGGGAAGGTGAAGGCAAGCAAGAGCTTTCAGTGCTAGCCCCTTTGGTGTGGGAGCAGTGGCTGGACGTTTCGAATTTCGGAGCTGGGCTGTGGCTGTGCTGAGAAGGAACGTCCCCACTGTGCTGTGGCTAGGAAGCTCAGAGCGCCAGTGCTTGTGGGGCTGTGGAAGGGCTGCCTAGGGCAGGTGATGGCCAGCAAGAGCTTTCAGTGCTAGCCCCTTTGGTGTGGGAGCAGTGGCTGGACGTTTCGAATTTCGGAGCTGGGCTGTGGCTGTGCTGAGAAGGAACGTCCCCACTGTGCTGTGGCTAGGAAGCTCAGAGCGCCAGTGCTTGTGGGGCTGTGGAAGGGCTGCCTAGGGCAGGTGATGGCCAGCAAGAGCTTTCAGTGCTAGCCCCTTTGGTGTGGGAGCAGTGGCTGGACGTTTTGAATTTCGGAGCTGGGCTGTGGCTGTGCTGAGAAGGAACGTCCCCACTGTGCTGTAGCTAGGAAGCTCAGAGCGCCAGTGCTTGTGGGGCTGTGGAAGGGCTGCCTAGGGCAGGTGATGGCCAGCAAGAGCTTTCAGTGCTAGTCCATTTGGTGTGGGAGCAGTGGCTGGACGTTTTGAATTTCGGAGCTGGGCTGTGGCTGTGCCGAGAAGGAACGTCCCCACTGTGCTGTGGCTAGGAAGCTCAGAGCGCCAGTGCTTGTGGGGCTGTGGAAGGGCTGCCTAGGGAAGGTGATGGCCAGCAAGAGCTTTCAGTGCTAGCCCCTTTGGTGTGGGAGCAGTGGCTGGACGTTTTGAATTTCGGAGCTGGGCTGTGGCTGTGCCGAGAAGGAACGTCCCCACTGTGCTGTGGCTAGGAAGCTCAGAGCGCCAGTGCTTGTGGGGCTGTGGAAGGGCTGCCTAGGGCAGGTGATGGCCAGCAAGAGCTTTCAGTGCTAGTCCATTTGGTGTGGGAGCAGTGGCTGGACGTTTTGAATTTCGGAGCTGGGCTGTGGCTGTGCCGAGAAGGAACGTCCCCACTGTGCTGTGGCTAGGAAGCTCAGAGCGCCAGTGCTTGTGGGGCTGTGGAAGGGCTGCCTAGGGCAGGTGATGGCCAGCAAGAGCTTTCAGTGCTAGCCCCTTTGGTGTGGGAGCAGTGGCTGGACGTTTTGAATTTCGGAGCTGGGCTGTGGCTGCGCCGAGAAGGAACGTCCCCACTGTGCTGTGGCTAGGAAGCTCAGAGCGCCAGTGCTTGTGGGGCTGTGGAAGGGCTGCCTAGGGAAGGTGAAGGCAAGCAAGAGCTTTCAGTGCTAGCCCCTTTGGTGTGGGAGCAGTGGCTGGACGTTTTGAATTTCGGAGCTGGGCTGTGGCTGTGCTGAGAAGGAACGTCCCCACTGTGCTGTGGCTAGGAAGCTCAGAGCGCCAGTGCTTGTGGGGCTGTGGAAGGGCTGCCTAGGGCAGGTGATGGCCAGCAAGAGCTTTCAGTGCTAGCCCCTTTGGTGTGGGAGCAGTGGCTGGACGTTTTGAATTTCGGAGCTGGGCTGTGGCTGTGCTGAGAAGGAACGTCCCCACTGTGCTGTGGCTAGGAAGCTCAGAGCGCCAGTGCTTGTGGGGCTGTGGAAGGGCTGCCTAGGGCAGGTGATGGCCAGCAAGAGCTTTCAGTGCTAGCCCCTTTGGTGTGGGAGCAGTGGCTGGACGTTTTGAATTTCGGAGCTGGGCTGTGGCTGTGCTGAGAAGGAACGTCCCCACTGTGCTGTGGCTAGGAAGCTCAGAGCGCCAGTGCTTGTGGGGCTGTGGAAGGGCTGCCTAGGGCAGGTGATGGCCAGCAAGAGCTTTCAGTGCTAGTCCATTTGGTGTGGGAGCAGTGGCTGGACGTTTTGAATTTCGGAGCTGGGCTGTGGCTGTGCCGAGAAGGAACGTCCCCACTGTGCTGTGGCTAGGAAGCTCAGAGCGCCAGTGCTTGTGGGGCTGTGGAAGGGCTGCCTAGGGCAGGTGATGGCCAGCAAGAGCTTTCAGTGCTAGCCCCTTTGGTGTGGGAGCAGTGGCTGGACGTTTTGAATTTCGGAGCTGGGCTGTCGCTGTGCCGAGAAGGAACGTCCCCACTGTGCTGTGGCTAGGAAGCTCAGAGCGCCAGTGCTTGTGGGGCTGTGGAAGGGCTGCCTAGGGAAGGTGAAGGCAAGCAAGAGCTTTCAGTGCTAGCCCCTTTGGTGTGGGAGCAGTGGCTGGACGTTTCGAATTTCGGAGCTGGGCTGTGGCTGTGCTGAGAAGGAACGTCCCCACTGTGCTGTGGCTAGGAAGCTCAGAGCGCCAGTGCTTGTGGGGCTGTGGAAGGGCTGCCTAGGGCAGGTGATGGCCAGCAAGAGCTTTCAGTGCTAGCCCCTTTGGTGTGGGAGCAGTGGCTGGACGTTTTGAATTTGGGAGCTGGGCTGTGGCTGCGCCGAGAAGGAACGTCCCCACTGTGCTGTGGCTAGGAAGCTCAGAGCGCCAGTGCTTGTGGGGCTGTGGAGGGGCTGCCTAGGGCAGGTGATGGCCAGCAAGAGCTTTCAGTGCTAGCCCCTTTGGTGTGGGAGCAGTGGCTGGACGTTTTGAATTTCGGAGCTGGGCTGTGGCTGTGCCGAGAAGGAACGTCCCCACTGTGCTGTGGCTAGGAAGCTCAGAGCGCCAGTGCTTGTGGGGCTGTGGAAGGGCTGCCTAGGGAAGGTGATGTCCAGCAAGAGCTTTCAGTGCTAGCCCCTTTGGTGTGGGAGCAGTGGCTGGACGTTTTGAATTTCGGAGCTGGGCTGTGGCTGTGCCGAGAAGGAACGTCCCCACTGTGCTGTGGCTAGGAAGCTGGGAGCGCCAGTGCTTGTGGGGCTGTGGAAGGGCAGCCTAGGGAAGGTGATGGCCAGCAAGAGCTTTCAGTGCTAGCCCCTTTGGTGTGGGAGCAGTGGCTGGACGTTTTGAATTTCGGAGCTGGGCTGTGGCTGTGCTGAGAAGGAACGTCCCCACTGTGCTGTGGCTAGGAAGCTCAGAGCGCCAGTGCTTGTGGGGCTGTGGAAGGGCTGCCTAGGGCAGGTGATGGCCAGCAAGAGCTTTCAGTGCTAGCCCCTTTGGTGTGGGAGCAGTGGCTGGACGTTTTGAATTGCGGAGCTGGGCTGTGGCTGTGCCGAGAAGGAACGTCCCCACTGTGCTGTGGCTAGGAAGCTCAGAGCGCCAGTGCTTGTGGGGCTGTGGAAGGGCTGCCTAGGGCAGGTGATGGCCAGCAAGAGCTTTCAGTGCTAGCCCTTTTGGTGTGGGAGCAGTGGCTGGACGTTTTGAATTTCGGAGCTGGGCTGTGGCTGTGCCGAGAAGGAACGTCCCCACTGTGCTGTGGCTAGGAAGCTCAGAGCGCCAGTGCTTGTGGGGCTGTGGAAGGGCTGCCTAGGGCAGGTGATGGCCAGCAAGAGCTTTCAGTGCTAGCCCCTTTGGTGTGGGAGCAGTGGCTGGACGTTTTGAATTTCGGAGCTGGGCTGTGGCTGCGCCGAGAAGGAACGTCCCCACTGTGCTGTGGCTAGGAAGCTCAGAGCGCCAGTGCTTGTGGGGCTTTGGAAGGGCTGCCTAGGGAAGGTGATGGCCAGCAAGAGCTTTCAGTGCTAGCCCCTTTGGTGTGGGAGCAGTGGCTGGACGTTTCGAATTTCGGAGCTGGGCTGTGGCTGTGCCGAGAAGGAACGTCCCCACTGTGCTGTGGCTAGGAAGCTCAGAGCGCCAGTGCTTGTGGGGCTGTGGAAGGGCTGCCTAGGGAAGGTGATGTCCAGCAAGAGCTTTCAGTGCTAGCCCCTTTGGTGTGGGAGCAGTGGCTGGACGTTTCGAATTTCGGAGCTGGGCTGTGGCTGTGCCGAGAAGGAACGTCCCCACTGTGCTGTGGCTAGGAAGCTCAGAGCGCCAGTGCTTGTGGGGCTGTGGAAGGGCTGCCTAGGGCAGGTGATGGCCAGCAAGAGCTTTCAGTGCTAGTCCCTTTGGTGTGTGAGCAGTGGCTGGACGTTTTGAATTTCGGAGCTGGGCTGTGGCTGTGCCGAGAAGGACCGTCCCCACTGTGCTGTGGCTAGGAAGCTCAGAGCGCCAGTGCTTGTGGGGCTGTGGAAGGGCTGCCTAGGGAAGGTGATGGCCAGAAAGAGCTTTCAGTGCTAGCCCCTTTGGTGTGGGAGCAGTGGCTGGACGTTTCGAATTTTCGAGCTGGGCTCTGGCTGTGCCGAGAAGGAACGTCCCCACTGTGCTGTGGCTAGGAAGCTCAGAGCGCCAGTGCTTGTGGGGCTGTGGAAGGGCTGCCTAGGGCAGGTGCTGGCCAGCAAGAGCTTTCAGTGCTAGCCCCTTTGGTGTGGGAGCAGTGGCTGGACGTTTTGAATTTCGGAGCTGGGCTGTCGCTGTGCCGAGAAGGAACGTCCCCACTGTGCTGTGGCTAGGAAGCTCAGAGCGCCAGTGCTTGTGGGGCTGTGGAAGGGCTGCCTAGGGCAGGTGATGGCCAGCAAGAGCTTTCAGTGCTAGTCCATTTGGTGTGGGAGCAGTGGCTGGACGTTTCGAATTTCGGAGCTGGGCTGTGGCTGTGCCGAGAAGGAACGTCCCCACTGTGCTGTGGCTAGGAAGCTCAGAGCGCCAGTGCTTGTGGGGCTGTGGAAGGGCTGCCTAGGGCAGGTGATGGCCAGCAAGAGCTTTCAGTGCTAGCCCCTTTGGTGTGGGAGCAGTGGCTGGACGTTTTGAATTTCGGAGCTGGGCTGTGGCTGTGCCGAGAAGGAACGTCCCCACTGTGCTGTGGCTAGGAAGCTCAGAGCGCCAGTGCTTGTGGGGCTGTGGAAGGGCTGCCTAGGGCAGGTGATGGCCAGCAAGAGCTTTCAGTGCTAGCCCCTTTGGTGTGGGAGCAGTGGCTGGACGTTTTGAATTTCGGAGCTGGGCTGTGGCTGTGCCGAGAAGGAACGTCCCCACTGTGCTGTGGCTAGGAAGCTCAGAGCGCCAGTGCTTGTGGGGCTGTGGAAGGGCTGCCTAGGGAAGGTGATGGCCAGCAAGAGCTTTCAGTGCTAGCCCCTTTGGTGTGGGAGCAGTGGCTGGACGTTTTGAATTTCGGAGCTGGGCTCTGGCTGTGCCGAGAAGGAACGTCCCCACTGTGCTGTGGCTAGGAAGCTCAGAGCGCCAGTACTTGTGGGGCTGTGGAAGGGCTGCCTAGGGCAGGTGATGGCCAGCAAGAGCTTTCAGTGCTAGTCCCTTTGGTGTGTGAGCAGTGGCTGGACGTTTTGAATTTCGGAGCTGGACTGTGGCTGTGCTGAGAAGGAACGTCCCCACTGTGCTGTGGCTAGGAAGCTCAGAGCGCCAGTGCTTGTGGGGCTGTGGAAGGGCTGCCTAGGGCAGGTGATGGCCAGCAAGAGCTTTCAGTGCTAGCCCCTTTGGTGTGGGAGCAGTGGCTGGATGTTTTGAATTTCGGAGCTGGGCTGTGGCTGTGCCGAGAAGGAACGTCCCCACTGTGCTGTGGCTAGGAAGCTCAGAGCGCCAGTGCTTGTGGGGCTGTGGAAGGGCTGCCTAGGGAAGGTGATGGCCAGAAAGAGCTTTCAGTGCTAGCCCCTTTGGTGTGGGAGCAGTGGCTGGACGTTTCGAATTTGGGAGCTGGGCTCTGGCTGTGCCGAGAAGGAACGTCCCCACTGTGCTGTGGCTAGGAAGCTCAGAGCGCCAGTGCTTGTGGGGCTGTGGAAGGGCTGCCTAGGGCAGGTGCTGGCCAGCAAGAGCTTTCAGTGCTAGCCCCTTTGGTGTGGGAGCAGTGGCTGGACGTTTTGAATTTCGGAGCTGGGCTGTCGCTGTGCCGAGAAGGAACGTCCCCACTGTGCTGTGGCTAGGAAGCTCAGAGCGCCAGTGCTTGTGGGGCTGTGGAAGGGCTGCCTAGGGCAGGTGATGGCCAGCAAGAGCTTTCAGTGCTAGCCCCTTTGGTGTGGGAGCAGTGGCTGGACGTTTCGAATTTCGGAGCTGGGCTGTGGCTGTGCTGAGAAGGAACGTCCCCACTGTGCTGTGGCTAGGAAGCTCAGAGCGCCAGTGCTTGTGGGGCTGTGGAAGGGCTGCCTAGGGCAGGTGATGGCCAGCAAGAGCTTTCAGTGCTAGCCCCTTTGGTGTGGGAGCAGTGGCTGGACGTTTTGAATTTCGGAGCTGGGCTGTGGCTGCGCCGAGAAGGAACGTCCCCACTGTGCTGTGGCTAGGAAGCTCAGAGCGCCAGTGCTTGTGGGGCTGTGGAAGGGCTGCCTAGGGAAGGTGATGGCCAGCAAGAGCTTTCAGTGCTAGCCCCTTTGGTGTGGGAGCAGTGGCTGGACGTTTCGAATTTCGGAGCTGGGCTGTGGCTGTGCCGAGAAGGAACGTCCCCACTGTGCTGTGGCTAGGAAGCTCAGAGCGCCAGTGCTTGTGGGGCTGTGGAAGGGCTGCCTAGGGCAGGTGAAGGCAAGCAAGAGCTTTCAGTGCTAGCCCCTTTGGTGTGGGAGCAGTGGCTGGACGTTTTGAATTTCGGAGCTGGGCTGTGGCTGTGCTGAGAAGGAACGTCCCCACTGTGCTGTGGCTAGGAAGCTCAGAGCGCCAGTGCTTGTGGGGCTGTGGAAGGGCTGCCTAGGGCAGGTGATGGCCAGCAAGAGCTTTCAGTGCTAGCCCCTTTGGTGTGGGAGCAGTGGCTGGACGTTTTGAATTTCGGAGCTGGGCTGTGGCTGCGCCGAGAAGGAACGTCCCCACTGTGCTGTGGCTAGGAAGCTCAGAGCGCCAGTGCTTGTGGGGCTGTGGAAGGGCTGCCTAGGGAAGGTGATGGCCAGCAAGAGCTTTCAGTGCTAGCCCCTTTGGTGTGGGAGCAGTGGCTGGACGTTTTGAATTTCGGAGCTGGGCTGTGGCTGTGCCGAGAAGGAACGTCCCCACTGTGCTGTGGCTAGGAAGCTCAGAGCGCCAGTGCTTGTGGGGCTGTGGAAGGGCTGCCTAGGGAAGGTGATGTCCAGCAAGAGCTTTCAGTGCTAGCCCCTTTGGTGTGGGAGCAGTGGCTGGACGTTTCGAATTTCGGAGCTGGGCTGTGGCTGTGGTGGGAAGGAACGTCCCCACTGTGCTGTGGCTAGGAAGCTCAGAGCGCCAGTGCTTGTGGGGCTGTGGAAGGGCTGCCTAGGGCAGGTGATGGCCAGCAAGAGCTTTCAGTGCTAGTCCCTTTGGTGTGTGAGCAGTGGCTGGACGTTTTGAATTTCGGAGCTGGGCTGTGGCTGTGCCGAGAAGGAACGTCCCCACTGTGCTGTGGCTAGGAAGCTCAGAGCGCCAGTTCTTGTGGGGCTGTGGAAGGGCTGCCTAGGGCAGGTGATGGCCAGCAAGAGCTTTCAGTGCTAGCCCCTTTGGTGTGGGAGCAGTGGCTGGACGTTTTGAATTTGGGAGCTGGGCTGTGGCTGCGCTGAGAAGGAACGTCCCCACTGTGCTGTGGCTAGGAAGCTCAGAGCGCCAGTGCTTGTGGGGCTGTTGAAGGGCTGCCTAGGGAAGGTGATGTCCAGCAAGAGCTTTCAGTGCTAGCCCCTTTGGTGTGGGAGCAGTGGCTGGACGTTTTGAATTTCGGAGCTGGGCTGTGGCTGTGCCGAGAAGGAACGTCCCCACTGTGCTGTGGCTAGGAAGCTCAGAGCGCCAGTGCTTGTGGGGCTGTGGAAGGGCTGCCTAGGGCAGGTGATGGCCAGCAAGAGCTTTCAGTGCTAGCCCCTTTGGTGTGGGAGCAGTGGCTGGACGTTTCGAATTTCGGAGCTGGGCTGTGGCTGTGCCGAGAAGGAACGTCCCCACTGTGCTGTGGCTAGGAAGCTCAGAGCGCCAGTGCTTGTGGGGCTGTGGAAGGGCTGCCTAGGGAAGGTGAAGGCCAGCAAGAGCTTTCAGTGCTAGCCCCTTTGGTGTGGGAGCAGTGGCTGGACGTTTTGAATTTGGGAGCTGGGCTGTGGCTGCGCCGAGAAGGAACGTCCCCACTGTGCTGTGGCTAGGAAGCTCAGAGCGCCAGTGCTTGTGGGGCTGTGGAAGGGCTGCCTAGGGCAGGTGATGGCCAGCAAGAGCTTTCAGTGCTAGCCCCTTTGGTGTGGGAGCAGTGGCTGGACGTTTTGAATTTCGGAGCTGGGCTGTGGCTGTGCCGAGAAGGAACGTCCCCACTGTGCTGTGGCTAGGAAGCTCAGAGCGCCAGTGCTTGTGGGGCTGTGGAAGGGCTGCCTAGGGCAGGTGATGGCCAGCAAGAGCTTTCAGTGCTAGCCCCTTTGGTGTGGGAGCAGTGGCTGGACGTTTTGAATTTCGGAGCTGGGCTGTGGCTGTGCCGAGAAGGAACGTCCCCACTGTGCTGTGGCTAGGAAGCTCAGAGCGCCAGTGCTTGTGGGGCTGTGGAAGGGCTGCCTAGGGCAGGTGATGGCCAGCAAGAGCTTTCAGTGCTAGTCCATTTGGTGTGGGAGCAGTGGCTGGACGTTTTGAATTTCGGAGCTGGGCTGTGGCTGTGCCGAGAAGGAACGTCCCCACTGTGCTGTGGCTAGGAAGCTCAGAGCGCCAGTGCTTGTGGGGCTGTGGAAGGGCTGCCTAGGGCAGGTGATGGCCAGCAAGAGCTTTCAGTGCTAGCCCCTTTGGTGTGGGAGCAGTGGCTGGACGTTTTGAATTTCGGAGCTGGGCTGTGGCTGTGCCGAGAAGGAACGTCCCCACTGTGCTGTGGCTAGGAAGCTCAGAGCGCCAGTGCTTGTGGGGCTGTGGAAGGGCTGCCTAGGGCAGGTGATGGCCAGCAAGAGCTTTCAGTGCTAGCCCCTTTGGTGTGGGAGCAGTGGCTGGACGTTTTGAATTTCGGAGCTGGGCTGTGGCTGTGCCGAGAAGGAACGTCCCCACTGTGCTGTGGCTAGGAAGCTCAGAGCGCCAGTGCTTGTGGGGCTGTGGAAGGGCTGCCTAGGGCAGGTGATGGCCAGCAAGAGCTTTCAGTGCTAGCCCCTTTGGTGTGGGAGCAGTGGCTGGACGTTTTGAATTTCGGAGCTGGGCTGTGGCTGTGCCGAGAAGGAACGTCCCCACTGTGCTGTGGCTAGGAAGCTCAGAGCGCCAGTACTTGTGGGGCTGTGGAAGGGCTGCCTAGGGCAGGTGATGGCCAGCAAGAGCTTTCAGTGCTAGCCCCTTTGGTGTGTGAGCAGTGGCTGGACGTTTTGAATTTCGGAGCTGGACTGTGGCTGTGCTGAGAAGGAACGTCCCCACTGTGCTGTGGCTAGGAAGCTCAGAGCGCCAGTGCTTGTGGGGCTGTGGAAGGGCTGCCTAGGGCAGGTGATGGCCAGCAAGAGCTTTCAGTGCTAGCCCCTTTGGTGTGGGAGCAGTGGCTGGACGTTTTGAATTTCGGAGCTGGGCTGTGGCTGTGCCGAGAAGGAACGTCCCCACTGTGCTGTGGCTAGGAAGCTCAGAGCGCCAGTGCTTGTGGGGCTGTGGAAGGGCTGCCTAGGGAAGGTGATGGCCAGAAAGAGCTTTCAGTGCTAGCCCCTTTGGTGTGGGAGCAGTGGCTGGACGTTTCGAATTTGGGAGCTGGGCTCTGGCTGTGCCGAGAAGGAACGTCCCCACTGTGCTGTGGCTAGGAAGCTCAGAGCGCCAGTGCTTGTGGGGCTGTGGAAGGGCTGCCTAGGGCAGGTGCTGGCCAGCAAGAGCTTTCAGTGCTAGCCCCTTTGGTGTGGGAGCAGTGGCTGGACGTTTTGAATTTCGGAGCTGGGCTGTGGCTGTGCCGAGAAGGAACGTCCCCACTGTGCTGTGGCTAGGAAGCTCAGAGCGCCAGTGCTTGTGGGGCTGTGGAAGGGCTGCCTAGGGCAGGTGATGGCCAGCAAGAGCTTTCAGTGCTAGCCCCTTTGGTGTGGGAGCAGTGGCTGGACGTTTTGAATTTCGGAGCTGGGCTGTGGCTGTGCCGAGAAGGAACGTCCCCACTGTGCTGTGGCTAGGAAGCTCAGAGCGCCAGTGCTTGTGGGGCTGTGGAAGGGCTGCCTAGGGCAGGTGATGGCCAGCAAGAGCTTTCAGTGCTAGCCCCTTTGGTGTGGGAGCAGTGGCTGGACGTTTTGAATTTCGGAGCTGGGCTGTGGCTGTGCCGAGAAGGAACGTCCCCACTGTGCTGTGGCTAGGAAGCTCAGAGCGCCAGTGCTTGTGGGGCTGTGGAAGGGCTGCCTAGGGCAGGTGATGGCCAGCAAGAGCTTTCAGTGCTAGCCCCTTTGGTGTGGGAGCAGTGGCTGGACGTTTTGAATTTCGGAGCTGGGCTGTGGCTGTGCCGAGAAGGAACGTCCCCACTGTGCTGTGGCTAGGAAGCTCAGAGCGCCAGTACTTGTGGGGCTGTGGAAGGGCTGCCTAGGGCAGGTGATGGCCAGCAAGAGCTTTCAGTGCTAGCCCCTTTGGTGTGTGAGCAGTGGCTGGACGTTTTGAATTTCGGAGCTGGACTGTGGCTGTGCTGAGAAGGAACGTCCCCACTGTGCTGTGGCTAGGAAGCTCAGAGCGCCAGTGCTTGTGGGGCTGTGGAAGGGCTGCCTAGGGCAGGTGATGGCCAGCAAGAGCTTTCAGTGCTAGCCCCTTTGGTGTGGGAGCAGTGGCTGGACGTTTTGAATTTCGGAGCTGGGCTGTGGCTGTGCCGAGAAGGAACGTCCCCACTGTGCTGTGGCTAGGAAGCTCAGAGCGCCAGTGCTTGTGGGGCTGTGGAAGGGCTGCCTAGGGAAGGTGATGGCCAGAAAGAGCTTTCAGTGCTAGCCCCTTTGGTGTGGGAGCAGTGGCTGGACGTTTCGAATTTGGGAGCTGGGCTCTGGCTGTGCCGAGAAGGAACGTCCCCACTGTGCTGTGGCTAGGAAGCTCAGAGCGCCAGTGCTTGTGGGGCTGTGGAAGGGCTGCCTAGGGCAGGTGCTGGCCAGCAAGAGCTTTCAGTGCTAGCCCCTTTGGTGTGGGAGCAGTGGCTGGACGTTTTGAATTTCGGAGCTGGGCTGTGGCTGTGCCGAGAAGGAACGTCCCCACTGTGCTGTGGCTAGGAAGCTCAGAGCGCCAGTGCTTGTGGGGCTGTGGAAGGGCTGCCTAGGGCAGGTGATGGCCAGCAAGAGCTTTCAGTGCTAGTCCATTTGGTGTGGGAGCAGTGGCTGGACGTTTTGAATTTCGGAGCTGGGCTGTGGCTGTGCCGAGAAGGAACGTCCCCACTGTGCTGTGGCTAGGAAGCTCAGAGCGCCAGTGCTTGTGGGGCTGTGGAAGGGCTGCCTAGGGCAGGTGATGGCCAGCAAGAGCTTTCAGTGCTAGCCCCTTTGGTGTGGGAGCAGTGGCTGGACGTTTTGAATTTCGGAGCTGGGCTGTGGCTGTGCCGAGAAGGAACGTCCCCACTGTGCTGTGGCTAGGAAGCTCAGAGCGCCAGTGCTTGTGGGGCTGTGGAAGGGCTGCCTAGGGCAGGTGATGGCCAGCAAGAGCTTTCAGTGCTAGCCCCTTTGGTGTGGGAGCAGTGGCTGGACGTTTTGAATTTCGGAGCTGGGCTGTGGCTGTGCCGAGAAGGAACGTCCCCACTGTGCTGTGGCTAGGAAGCTCAGAGCGCCAGTGCTTGTGGGGCTGTGGAAGGGCTGCCTAGGGCAGGTGATGGCCAGCAAGAGCTTTCAGTGCTAGCCCCTTTGGTGTGGGAGCAGTGGCTGGACGTTTTGAATTTCGGAGCTGGGCTGTGGCTGTGCCGAGAAGGAACGTCCCCACTGTGCTGTGGCTAGGAAGCTCAGAGCGCCAGTACTTGTGGGGCTGTGGAAGGGCTGCCTAGGGCAGGTGATGGCCAGCAAGAGCTTTCAGTGCTAGCCCCTTTGGTGTGTGAGCAGTGGCTGGACGTTTTGAATTTCGGAGCTGGACTGTGGCTGTGCTGAGAAGGAACGTCCCCACTGTGCTGTGGCTAGGAAGCTCAGAGCGCCAGTGCTTGTGGGGCTGTGGAAGGGCTGCCTAGGGCAGGTGATGGCCAGCAAGAGCTTTCAGTGCTAGCCCCTTTGGTGTGGGAGCAGTGGCTGGACGTTTTGAATTTCGGAGCTGGGCTGTGGCTGTGCCGAGAAGGAACGTCCCCACTGTGCTGTGGCTAGGAAGCTCAGAGCGCCAGTGCTTGTGGGGCTGTGGAAGGGCTGCCTAGGGAAGGTGATGGCCAGAAAGAGCTTTCAGTGCTAGCCCCTTTGGTGTGGGAGCAGTGGCTGGACGTTTCGAATTTGGGAGCTGGGCTCTGGCTGTGCCGAGAAGGAACGTCCCCACTGTGCTGTGGCTAGGAAGCTCAGAGCGCCAGTGCTTGTGGGGCTGTGGAAGGGCTGCCTAGGGCAGGTGCTGGCCAGCAAGAGCTTTCAGTGCTAGCCCCTTTGGTGTGGGAGCAGTGGCTGGACGTTTTGAATTTCGGAGCTGGGCTGTGGCTGTGCCGAGAAGGAACGTCCCCACTGTGCTGTGGCTAGGAAGCTCAGAGCGCCAGTGCTTGTGGGGCTGTGGAAGGGCTGCCTAGGGCAGGTGATGGCCAGCAAGAGCTTTCAGTGCTAGCCCCTTTGGTGTGGGAGCAGTGGCTGGACGTTTTGAATTTCGGAGCTGGGCTGTGGCTGTGCCGAGAAGGAACGTCCCCACTGTGCTGTGGCTAGGAAGCTCAGAGCGCCAGTGCTTGTGGGGCTGTGGAAGGGCTGCCTAGGGCAGGTGATGGCCAGCAAGAGCTTTCAGTGCTAGCCCCTTTGGTGTGGGAGCAGTGGCTGGACGTTTTGAATTTCGGAGCTGGGCTGTGGCTGTGCCGAGAAGGAACGTCCCCACTGTGCTGTGGCTAGGAAGCTCAGAGCGCCAGTGCTTGTGGGGCTGTGGAAGGGCTGCCTAGGGCAGGTGATGGCCAGCAAGAGCTTTCAGTGCTAGCCCCTTTGGTGTGGGAGCAGTGGCTGGACGTTTTGAATTTCGGAGCTGGGCTGTGGCTGTGCCGAGAAGGAACGTCCCCACTGTGCTGTGGCTAGGAAGCTCAGAGCGCCAGTACTTGTGGGGCTGTGGAAGGGCTGCCTAGGGCAGGTGATGGCCAGCAAGAGCTTTCAGTGCTAGCCCCTTTGGTGTGTGAGCAGTGGCTGGACGTTTTGAATTTCGGAGCTGGACTGTGGCTGTGCTGAGAAGGAACGTCCCCACTGTGCTGTGGCTAGGAAGCTCAGAGCGCCAGTGCTTGTGGGGCTGTGGAAGGGCTGCCTAGGGCAGGTGATGGCCAGCAAGAGCTTTCAGTGCTAGCCCCTTTGGTGTGGGAGCAGTGGCTGGACGTTTTGAATTTCGGAGCTGGGCTGTGGCTGTGCCGAGAAGGAACGTCCCCACTGTGCTGTGGCTAGGAAGCTCAGAGCGCCAGTGCTTGTGGGGCTGTGGAAGGGCTGCCTAGGGAAGGTGATGGCCAGAAAGAGCTTTCAGTGCTAGCCCCTTTGGTGTGGGAGCAGTGGCTGGACGTTTCGAATTTGGGAGCTGGGCTCTGGCTGTGCCGAGAAGGAACGTCCCCACTGTGCTGTGGCTAGGAAGCTCAGAGCGCCAGTGCTTGTGGGGCTGTGGAAGGGCTGCCTAGGGCAGGTGCTGGCCAGCAAGAGCTTTCAGTGCTAGCCCCTTTGGTGTGGGAGCAGTGGCTGGACGTTTTGAATTTCGGAGCTGGGCTGTCGCTGTGCCGAGAAGGAACGTCCCCACTGTGCTGTGGCTAGGAAGCTCAGAGCGCCAGTGCTTGTGGGGCTGTGGAAGGGCTGCCTAGGGCAGGTGATGGCCAGCAAGAGCTTTCAGTGCTAGCCCCTTTGGTGTGGGAGCAGTGGCTGGACGTTTCGAATTTCGGAGCTGGGCTGTGGCTGTGCTGAGAAGGAACGTCCCCACTGTGCTGTGGCTAGGAAGCTCAGAGCGCCAGTGCTTGTGGGGCTGTGGAAGGGCTGCCTAGGGCAGGTGATGGCCAGCAAGAGCTTTCAGTGCTAGCCCCTTTGGTGTGGGAGCAGTGGCTGGACGTTTTGAATTTCGGAGCTGGGCTGTGGCTGCGCCGAGAAGGAACGTCCCCACTGTGCTGTGGCTAGGAAGCTCAGAGCGCCAGTGCTTGTGGGGCTGTGGAAGGGCTGCCTAGGGAAGGTGATGGCCAGCAAGAGCTTTCAGTGCTAGCCCCTTTGGTGTGGGAGCAGTGGCTGGACGTTTCGAATTTCGGAGCTGGGCTGTGGCTGTGCCGAGAAGGAACGTCCCCACTGTGCTGTGGCTAGGAAGCTCAGAGCGCCAGTGCTTGTGGGGCTGTGGAAGGGCTGCCTAGGGCAGGTGAAGGCAAGCAAGAGCTTTCAGTGCTAGCCCCTTTGGTGTGGGAGCAGTGGCTGGACGTTTTGAATTTCGGAGCTGGGCTGTGGCTGTGCTGAGAAGGAACGTCCCCACTGTGCTGTGGCTAGGAAGCTCAGAGCGCCAGTGCTTGTGGGGCTGTGGAAGGGCTGCCTAGGGCAGGTGATGGCCAGCAAGAGCTTTCAGTGCTAGCCCCTTTGGTGTGGGAGCAGTGGCTGGACGTTTTGAATTTCGGAGCTGGGCTGTGGCTGCGCCGAGAAGGAACGTCCCCACTGTGCTGTGGCTAGGAAGCTCAGAGCGCCAGTGCTTGTGGGGCTGTGGAAGGGCTGCCTAGGGAAGGTGATGGCCAGCAAGAGCTTTCAGTGCTAGCCCCTTTGGTGTGGGAGCAGTGGCTGGACGTTTTGAATTTCGGAGCTGGGCTGTGGCTGTGCCGAGAAGGAACGTCCCCACTGTGCTGTGGCTAGGAAGCTCAGAGCGCCAGTGCTTGTGGGGCTGTGGAAGGGCTGCCTAGGGAAGGTGATGTCCAGCAAGAGCTTTCAGTGCTAGCCCCTTTGGTGTGGGAGCAGTGGCTGGACGTTTCGAATTTCGGAGCTGGGCTGTGGCTGTGCCGAGAAGGAACGTCCCCACTGTGCTGTGGCTAGGAAGCTCAGAGCGCCAGTGCTTGTGGGGCTGTGGAAGGGCTGCCTAGGGCAGGTGATGGCCAGCAAGAGCTTTCAGTGCTAGTCCCTTTGGTGTGTGAGCAGTGGCTGGACGTTTTGAATTTCGGAGCTGGGCTGTGGCTGTGCCGAGAAGGAACGTCCCCACTGTGCTGTGGCTAGGAAGCTCAGAGCGCCAGTTCTTGTGGGGCTGTGGAAGGGCTGCCTAGGGCAGGTGATGGCCAGCAAGAGCTTTCAGTGCTAGCCCCTTTGGTGTGGGAGCAGTGGCTGGACGTTTTGAATTTGGGAGCTGGGCTGTGGCTGCGCTGAGAAGGAACGTCCCCACTGTGCTGTGGCTAGGAAGCTCAGAGCGCCAGTGCTTGTGGGGCTGTTGAAGGGCTGCCTAGGGAAGGTGATGTCCAGCAAGAGCTTTCAGTGCTAGCCCCTTTGGTGTGGGAGCAGTGGCTGGACGTTTTGAATTTCGGAGCTGGGCTGTGGCTGTGCCGAGAAGGAACGTCCCCACTGTGCTGTGGCTAGGAAGCTCAGAGCGCCAGTGCTTGTGGGGCTGTGGAAGGGCTGCCTAGGGCAGGTGATGGCCAGCAAGAGCTTTCAGTGCTAGCCCCTTTGGTGTGGGAGCAGTGGCTGGACGTTTTGAATTTCGGAGCTGGGCTGTGGCTGTGCCGAGAAGGAACGTCCCCACTGTGCTGTGGCTAGGAAGCTCAGAGCGCCAGTGCTTGTGGGGCTGTGGAAGGGCTGCCTAGGGAAGGTGAAGGCCAGCAAGAGCTTTCAGTGCTAGCCCCTTTGGTGTGGGAGCAGTGGCTGGACGTTTTGAATTTGGGAGCTGGGCTGTGGCTGCGCCGAGAAGGAACGTCCCCACTGTGCTGTGGCTAGGAAGCTCAGAGCGCCAGTGCTTGTGGGGCTGTGGAAGGGCTGCCTAGGGAAGGTGATGGCCAGCAAGAGCTTTCAGTGCTAGCCCCTTTGGTGTGGGAGCAGTGGCTGGACGTTTTGAATTTCGGAGCTGGGCTGTGGCTGTGCCGAGAAGGAACGTCCCCACTGTGCTGTGGCTAGGAAGCTCAGAGCGCCAGTGCTTGTGGGGCTGTGGAAGGGCTGCCTAGGGAAGGTGATGGCCAGCAAGAGCTTTCAGTGCTAGCCCCTTTGGTGTGGGAGCAGTGGCTGGACGTTTTGAATTTCGGAGCTGGGCTGTGGCTGTGCCGAGAAGGAACGTCCCCACTGTGCTGTGGCTAGGAAGCTCAGAGCGCCAGTGCTTGTGGGGCTGTGGAAGGGCTGCCTAGGGCAGGTGAAGGCAAGCAAGAGCTTTCAGTGCTAGCCCCTTTGGTGT
This sequence comes from Aptenodytes patagonicus, assembly GCF_965638725.1. Classification (NCBI taxonomy): domain Eukaryota; kingdom Metazoa; phylum Chordata; class Aves; order Sphenisciformes; family Spheniscidae; genus Aptenodytes; species Aptenodytes patagonicus. Next base: position 95,276 of record NW_027472032.1, on the reverse strand, counting down.
GGGAGCAGTGGCTGGACGTTTTGAATTTGGGAGCTGGGCTGTGGCTGCGCCGAGAAGGAACGTCCCCACTGTGCTGTGGCTAGGAAGCTCAGAGCGCCAGTGCTTGTGGGGCTGTGGAAGGGCTGCCTAGGGAAGGTGATGTCCAGCAAGAGCTTTCAGTGCTAGCCCCTTTGGTGTGGGAGCAGTGGCTGGACGTTTTGAATTTCGGAGCTGGGCTGTGGCTGTGCCGAGAAGGAACGTCCCCACTGTGCTGTGGCTAGGAAGCTCAGAGCGCCAGTGCTTGTGGGGCTGTGGAAGGGCAGCCTAGGGCAGGTGATGGCCAGCAAGAGCTTTCAGTGCTAGCCCCTTTGGTGTGGGAGCAGTGGCTGGACGTTTTGAATTTCGGAGCTGGGCTGTGGCTGTGCTGAGAAGGAACGTCCCCACTGTGCTGTGGCTAGGAAGCTCAGAGCGCCAGTGCTTGTGGGGCTGTGGAAGGGCTGCCTAGGGCAGGTGATGGCCAGCAAGAGCTTTCAGTGCTAGCCCCTTTGGTGTGGGAGCAGTGGCTGGACGTTTCGAATTTCGGAGCTGGGCTGTGGCTGTGCCGAGAAGGAACGTCCCCACTGTGCTGTGGCTAGGAAGCTCAGAGCGCCAGTGCTTGTGGGGCTGTGGAAGGGCTGCCTAGGGCAGGTGAAGGCAAGCAAGAGCTTTCAGTGCTAGCCCCTTTGGTGTGGGAGCAGTGGCTGGACGTTTTGAATTTCGGAGCTGGGCTGTGGCTGTGCTGAGAAGGAACGTCCCCACTGTGCTGTGGCTAGGAAGCTCAGAGCGCCAGTGCTTGTGGGGCTGTGGAAGGGCTGCCTAGGGCAGGTGATGGCCAGCAAGAGCTTTCAGTGCTAGCCCCTTTGGTGTGGGAGCAGTGGCTGGACGTTTTGAATTTCGGAGCTGGGCTGTGGCTGTGCCGAGAAGGAACGTCCCCACTGTGCTGTGGCTAGGAAGCTCAGAGCGCCAGTTCTTGTGGGGCTGTGGAAGGGCTGCCTAGGGCAGGTGATGGCCAGCAAGAGCTTTCAGTGCTAGCCCCTTTGGTGTGGGAGCAGTGGCTGGACGTTTTGAATTTGGGAGCTGGGCTGTGGCTGCGCTGAGAAGGAACGTCCCCACTGTGCTGTGGCTAGGAAGCTCAGAGCGCCAGTGCTTGTGGGGCTGTTGAAGGGCTGCCTAGGGAAGGTGATGTCCAGCAAGAGCTTTCAGTGCTAGCCCCTTTGGTGTGGGAGCAGTGGCTGGACGTTTTGAATTTCGGAGCTGGGCTGTGGCTGTGCCGAGAAGGAACGTCCCCACTGTGCTGTGGCTAGGAAGCTCAGAGCGCCAGTGCTTGTGGGGCTGTGGAAGGGCTGCCTAGGGCAGGTGATGGCCAGCAAGAGCTTTCAGTGCTAGCCCCTTTGGTGTGGGAGCAGTGGCTGGACGTTTTGAATTTCGGAGCTGGGCTGTGGCTGTGCCGAGAAGGAACGTCCCCACTGTGCTGTGGCTAGGAAGCTCAGAGCGCCAGTGCTTGTGGGGCTGTGGAAGGGCTGCCTAGGGAAGGTGAAGGCCAGCAAGAGCTTTCAGTGCTAGCCCCTTTGGTGTGGGAGCAGTGGCTGGACGTTTTGAATTTGGGAGCTGGGCTGTGGCTGCGCCGAGAAGGAACGTCCCCACTGTGCTGTGGCTAGGAAGCTCAGAGCGCCAGTGCTTGTGGGGCTGTGGAAGGGCTGCCTAGGGAAGGTGATGGCCAGCAAGAGCTTTCAGTGCTAGCCCCTTTGGTGTGGGAGCAGTGGCTGGACGTTTTGAATTTCGGAGCTGGGCTGTGGCTGTGCCGAGAAGGAACGTCCCCACTGTGCTGTGGCTAGGAAGCTCAGAGCGCCAGTGCTTGTGGGGCTGTGGAAGGGCTGCCTAGGGAAGGTGATGGCCAGCAAGAGCTTTCAGTGCTAGCCCCTTTGGTGTGGGAGCAGTGGCTGGACGTTTTGAATTTCGGAGCTGGGCTGTGGCTGTGCCGAGAAGGAACGTCCCCACTGTGCTGTGGCTAGGAAGCTCAGAGCGCCAGTGCTTGTGGGGCTGTGGAAGGGCTGCCTAGGGCAGGTGAAGGCAAGCAAGAGCTTTCAGTGCTAGCCCCTTTGGTGTGGGAGCAGTGGCTGGACGTTTCCGATTTGGGAGCTGGGCTGTGGCTGCGCCGAGAAGGAACGTCCCCACTGTGCTGTGGCTAGGAAGCTCAGAGCGCCAGTGCTTGTGGGGCTGTGGAAGGGCTGCCTAGGGAAGGTGATGTCCAGCAAGAGCTTTCAGTGCTAGCCCCTTTGGTGTGGGAGCAGTGGCTGGACGTTTTGAATTTCGGAGCTGGGCTGTGGCTGTGCCGAGAAGGAACGTCCCCACTGTGCTGTGGCTAGGAAGCTCAGAGCGCCAGTGCTTGTGGGGCTGTGGAAGGGCAGCCTAGGGCAGGTGATGGCCAGCAAGAGCTTTCAGTGCTAGCCCCTTTGGTGTGGGAGCAGTGGCTGGACGTTTTGAATTTCGGAGCTGGGCTGTGGCTGTGCTGAGAAGGAACGTCCCCACTGTGCTGTGGCTAGGAAGCTCAGAGCGCCAGTGCTTGTGGGGCTGTGGAAGGGCTGCCTAGGGCAGGTGATGGCCAGCAAGAGCTTTCAGTGCTAGCCCTTTTGGTGTGGGAGCAGTGGCTGGACGTTTCGAATTTCGGAGCTGGGCTGTGGCTGTGCCGAGAAGGAACGTCCCCACTGTGCTGTGGCTAGGAAGCTCAGAGCGCCAGTGCTTGTGGGGCTGTGGAAGGGTTGCCTAGGGCAGGTGATGGCCAGCAAGAGCTTTCAGTGCTAGCCCCTTTGGTGTGGGAGCAGCGGCTGGACGTTTCGAATTTCGGAGCTGGGCTGTGGCTGTGCCGAGAAGGAACGTCCCCACTGTGCTGTGGCTAGGAAGCTCAGAGCGCCAGTGCTTGTGGGGCTGTGGAAGGGCTGCCTAGGGCAGGTGATGGCCAGCAAGAGCTTTCAGTGCTAGCCCCTTTGGTGTGGGAGCAGTGGCTGGAGGTTTTGAATTTCGGAGCTGGGCTGTGGCTGTGCCGAGAAGGAACGTCCCCACTGTGCTGTGGCTAGGAAGCTCAGAGCGCCAGTGCTTGTGGGGCTGTGGAAGGGCTGCCTAGGGCAGGTGATGGCCAGCAGGAGCTTTCAGTGCTAGCCCCTTTGGTGTGGGAGCAGTGGCTGGACGTTTTGAATTTCGGAGCTGGGCTGTGGCTGTGCCGAGAAGGAACGTCCCCACTGTGCTGTGGCTAGGAAGCTCAGAGCGCCAGTGCTTGTGGGGCTGTGGAGGGGCTGCCTAGGGAAGGTGATGGCCAGCAAGAGCTTTCAGTGCTAGCCCCTTTGGTGTGGGAGCAGTGGCTGGACGTTTTGAATTTCGGAGCTGGGCTGTGGCTGTGCTGAGAAGGAACGTCCCCACTGTGCTGTGGCTAGGAAGCTCAGAGCGCCAGTGCTTGTGGGGCTGTGGAAGGGCTGCCTAGGGCAGGTGATGGCCAGCAAGAGCTTTCAGTGCTAGCACCTTTGGTGTGGGAGCAGTGGCTGGACGTTTCGAATTTCAGAGCTGTACTCTGGCTGTGCCGAGAAGGAACGTCCCCACTGTGCTGTGGCTAGGAAGCTCAGAGCGCCAGTGCTTGTGGGGCTGTGGAAGGGCTGCCTAGGGCAGGTGATGGCCAGCAAGAGCTTTCAGTGCTAGCCCCTTTGGTGTGGGAGCAGCGGCTGGACGTTTCGAATTTCGGAGCTGGGCTGTGGCTGTGCCGAGAAGGAACGTCCCCACTGTGCTGTGGCTAGGAAGCTCAGAGCGCCAGTGCTTGTGGGGCTGTGGAAGGGCTGCCTAGGGCAGGTGATGGCCAGCAAGAGCTTTCAGTGCTAGCCCCTTTGGTGTGGGAGCAGTGGCTGGACGTTTTGAATTTCGGAGCTGGGCTGTGGCTGTGCCGAGAAGGAACGTCCCCACTGTGCTGTGGCTAGGAAGCTCAGAGCGCCAGTGCTTGTGGGGCTGTGGAAGGGCTGCCTAGGGCAGGTGATGGCCAGCAGGAGCTTTCAGTGCTAGCCCCTTTGGTGTGGGAGCAGTGGCTGGACGTTTTGAATTTCGGAGCTGGGCTGTGGCTGTGCCGAGAAGGAACGTCCCCACTGTGCTGTGGCTAGGAAGCTCAGAGCGCCAGTGCTTGTGGGGCTGTGGAGGGGCTGCCTAGGGAAGGTGATGGCCAGCAAGAGCTTTCAGTGCTAGCCCCTTTGGTGTGGGAGCAGTGGCTGGACGTTTTGAATTTCGGAGCTGGGCTGTGGCTGTGCTGAGAAGGAACGTCCCCACTGTGCTGTGGCTAGGAAGCTCAGAGCGCCAGTGCTTGTGGGGCTGTGGAAGGGCTGCCTAGGGCAGGTGATGGCCAGCAAGAGCTTTCAGTGCTAGCACCTTTGGTGTGGGAGCAGTGGCTGGACGTTTCGAATTTCAGAGCTGTACTCTGGCTGTGCCGAGAAGGAACGTCCCCACTGTGCTGTGGCTAGGAAGCTCAGAGCGCCAGTGCTTGTGGGGCTGTGGAAGGGCTGCCTAGGGCAGGTGATGGCCAGCAAGAGCTTTCAGTGCTAGCCCCTTTGGTTTGGGAGCAGTGGCTGGACGTTTTGAATTTCGGAGCTGGGCTGTGGCTGTGCCGAGAAGGAACGTCCCCACTGTGCTGTGGCTAGGAAGCTCAGAGCGCCAGTGCTTGTGGGGCTGTGGAAGGGCTGCCTAGGGCAGGTGATGGCCAGCAAGAGCTTTCAGTGCTAGCCCCTTTGGTGTGGGAGCAGTGGCTGGACGTTTTGAATTTCGGAGCTGGGCTGTGGCTGTGCCGAGAAGGAACGTCCCCACTGTGCTGTGGCTAGGAAGCTCAGAGCGCCAGTGCTTGTGGGGCTGTGGAAGGGCTGCCTAGGGCAGGTGATGGCCAGCAGGAGCTTTCAGTGCTAGCCCCTTTGGTGTGGGAGCAGTGGCTGGACGTTTTGAATTTCGGAGCTGGGCTGTGGCTGTGCCGAGAAGGAACGTCCCCACTGTGCTGTGGCTAGGAAGCTCAGAGCGCCAGTGCTTGTGGGGCTGTGGAAGGGCTGCCTAGGGCAGGTGCTGGCCAGCAAGAGCTTTCAGTGCTAGCCCCTTTGGTGTGGGAGCAGTGGCTGGACGTTTTGAATTTCGGAGCTGGGCTGTGGCTGTGCTGAGAAGGAACGTCCCCACTGTGCTGTGGCTAGGAAGCTCAGAGCGCCAGTGCTTGTGGGGCTGTGGAAGGGCTGCCTAGGGCAGGTGATGGCCAGCAAGAGCTTTCAGTGCTAGCCCCTTTGGTGTGGGAGCAGTGGCTGGAGGTTTTGAATTTCGGAGCTGGGCTGTGGCTGTGCCGAGAAGGAACGTCCCCACTGTGCTGTGGCTAGGAAGCTCAGAGCGCCAGTTCTTGTGGGGCTGTGGAAGGGCTGCCTAGGGCAGGTGATGGCCAGCAAGAGCTTTCAGTGCTAGCCCCTTTGGTGTGGGAGCAGTGGCTGGACGTTTTGAATTTCGGAGCTGGGCTGTGGCTGTGCCGAGAAGGAACGTCCCCACTGTGCTGTGGCTAGGAAGCTCAGAGCGCCAGTGCTTGTGGGGCTGTGGAAGGGCTGCCTAGGGAAGGTGATGGCCAGCAAGAGCTTTCAAGTGCTAGCCCCTTTGGTGTGGGAGCAGTGGCTGGACGTTTCGAATTTCAGAGCTGTACTCTGGCTGTGCCGAGAAGGAACGTCCCCACTGTGCTGTGGCTAGGAAGCTCAGAGCGCCAGTGCTTGTGGGGCTGTGGAAGGGCTGCCTAGGGCAGGTGATGGCCAGCAAGAGCTTTCAGTGCTAGCCCCTTTGGTGTGGGAGCAGTGGCTGGACGTTTTGAATTTCGGAGCTGGGCTGTGGCTGTGCCGAGAAGGAACGTCCCCACTGTGCTGTGGCTAGGAAGCTCAGAGCGCCAGTGCTTGTGGGGCTGTGGAAGGGCTGCCTAGGGAAGGTGAAGGCAAGCGAGAGCTTTCAGTGCTAGCCCCTTTGGTGTGGGAGCAGTGGCTGGACGTTTTGAATTTCGGAGCTGGGCTGTGGCTGTGCCGAGAAGGAACGTCCCCACTGTGCTGTGGCTAGGAAGCTCAGAGCGCCAGTTCTTGTGGGGCTGTGGAAGGGCTGCCTAGGGCAGGTGATGGCCAGCAAGAGCTTTCAGTGCTAGCCCCTTTGGTGTGGGAGCAGTGGCTGGACGTTTTGAATTTCGGAGCTGGGCTGTGGCTGTGCTGAGAAGGAACGTCCCCACTGTGCTGTGGCTAGGAAGCTCAGAGCGCCAGTGCTTGTGGGGCTGTGGAAGGGCTGCCTAGGGCAGGTGATGGCCAGCAAGAGCTTTCAGTGCTAGCCCCTTTGGTGTGGGAGCAGTGGCTGGACGTTTCGAATTTTCGAGCTGTACTCTGGCTGTGCCGAGAAGGAACGTCCCCACTGTGCTGTGGCTAGGAAGCTCAGAGCGCCAGTGCTTGTGGGGCTGTGGAAGGGCTGCCTAGGGCAGGTGATGGCCAGCAAGAGCTTTCAGTGCTAGCCCCTTTGGTGTGGGAGCAGTGGCTGGACGTTTTGAATTTCGGAGCTGGGCTCTGGCTGTGCCGAGAAGGAACGTCCCCACTGTGCTGTGGCTAGGAAGCTCAGAGCGCCAGTGCTTGTAGGGCTGTGGAAGGGCTGCCTAGGGCAGGTGATGGCCAGCAAGAGCTTTCAGTGCTAGCCCCTTTGGTGTGGGAGCAGTGGCTGGACGTTTTGAATTTCGGAGCTGGGCTGTGGCTGTGCCGAGAAGGAACGTCCCCACTGTGCTGTGGCTAGGAAGCTCAGAGCGCCAGTGCTTGTGGGGCTGTGGAAGGGCTGCCTAGGGCAGGTGATGGCCAGCAAGAGCTTTCAATGCTAGCCCCTTTGGTGTGGGAGCAGTGGCTGGACGTTTCGAATTTCGGAGCTGGGCTCTGGCTGTGCCGAGAAGGAACGTCCCCACTGTGCTGTGGCTAGGAAGCTCAGAGCGCCAGTGCTTGTGGGGCTGTGGAAGGGCTGCCTAGGGCAGGTGATGGCCAGCAAGAGCTTTCAGTGCTAGCCCCTTTGGTGTGGGAGCAGTGGCTGGACGTTTTGAATTTCGGAGCTGGGCTGTGGCTGTGCCGAGAAGGAACGTCCCCACTGTGCTGTGGCTAGGAAGCTCAGAGCGCCAGTGCTTGTGGGGCTGTGGAAGGGCTGCCTAGGGCAGGTGATGGCCAGCAAGAGCTTTCAGTGCTAGCCCCTTTGGTGTGGGAGCAGTGGCTGGACGTTTCGAATTTTCGAGCTGTACTCTGGCTGTGCCGAGAAGGAACGTCCCCACTGTGCTGTGGCTAGGAAGCTCAGAGCGCCAGTGCTTGTGGGGCTGTGGAAGGGCTGCCTAGGGCAGGTGATGGCCAGCAAGAGCTTTCAGTGCTAGCCCCTTTGGTGTGGGAGCAGTGGCTGGACGTTTTGAATTTCGGAGCTGGGCTGTGGCTGTGCCGAGAAGGAACGTCCCCACTGTGCTGTGGCTAGGAAGCTCAGAGCGCCAGTGCTTGTGGGGCTGTGGAAGGGCTGCCTAGGGCAGGTGATGGCCAGCAAGAGCTTTCAGTGCTAGCCCCTTTGGTGTGGGAGCAGTGGCTGGACGTTTTGAATTTCGGAGCTGGGCTGTGGCTGTGCCGAGAAGGAACGTCCCCACTGTGCTGTGGCTAGGAAGCTCAGAGCGCCAGTGCTTGTGGGGCTGTGGAAGGGCTGCCTAGGGCAGGTGATGGCCAGCAGGAGCTTTCAGTGCTAGCCCCTTTGGTGTGGGAGCAGTGGCTGGACGTTTTGAATTTCGGAGCTGGGCTGTGGCTGTGCCGAGAAGGAACGTCCCCACTGTGCTGTGGCTAGGAAGCTCAGAGCGCCAGTGCTTGTGGGGCTGTGGAAGGGCTGCCTAGGGCAGGTGCTGGCCAGCAAGAGCTTTCAGTGCTAGCCCCTTTGGTGTGGGAGCAGTGGCTGGACGTTTTGAATTTCGGAGCTGGGCTGTGGCTGTGCTGAGAAGGAACGTCCCCACTGTGCTGTGGCTAGGAAGCTCAGAGCGCCAGTGCTTGTGGGGCTGTGGAAGGGCTGCCTAGGGCAGGTGCTGTCCAGCAAGAGCTTTCAGTGCTAGCCCCTTTGGTGTGGGAGCAGTGGCTGGAGGTTTTGAATTTCGGAGCTGGGCTGTGGCTGTGCCGAGAAGGAACGTCCCCACTGTGCTGTGGCTAGGAAGCTCAGAGCGCCAGTTCTTGTGGGGCTGTGGAAGGGCTGCCTAGGGCAGGTGATGGCCAGCAAGAGCTTTCAGTGCTAGCCCCTTTGGTGTGGGAGCAGTGGCTGGACGTTTTGAATTTCGGAGCTGGGCTGTGGCTGTGCTGAGAAGGAACGTCCCCACTGTGCTGTGGCTAGGAAGCTCAGAGCGCCAGTGCTTGTGGGGCTGTGGAAGGGCTGCCTAGGGAAGGTGATGGCCAGCAAGAGCTTTCAAGTGCTAGCCCCTTTGGTGTGGGAGCAGTGGCTGGACGTTTCGAATTTCAGAGCTGTACTCTGGCTGTGCCGAGAAGGAACGTCCCCACTGTGCTGTGGCTAGGAAGCTCAGAGCGCCAGTGCTTGTGGGGCTGTGGAAGGGCTGCCTAGGGCAGGTGATGGCCAGCAAGAGCTTTCAGTGCTAGCCCCTTTGGTGTGGGAGCAGTGGCTGGACGTTTTGAATTTCGGAGCTGGGCTGTGGCTGTGCCGAGAAGGAACGTCCCCACTGTGCTGTGGCTAGGAAGCTCAGAGCGCCAGTGCTTGTGGGGCTGTGGAAGGGCTGCCTAGGGAAGGTGAAGGCAAGCGAGAGCTTTCAGTGCTAGCCCCTTTGGTGTGGGAGCAGTGGCTGGACGTTTTGAATTTCGGAGCTGGGCTGTGGCTGTGCCGAGAAGGAACGTCCCCACTGTGCTGTGGCTAGGAAGCTCAGAGCGCCAGTTCTTGTGGGGCTGTGGAAGGGCTGCCTAGGGCAGGTGATGGCCAGCAAGAGCTTTCAGTGCTAGCCCCTTTGGTGTGGGAGCAGTGGCTGGACGTTTTGAATTTCGGAGCTGGGCTGTGGCTGTGCTGAGAAGGAACGTCCCCACTGTGCTGTGGCTAGGAAGCTCAGAGCGCCAGTGCTTGTGGGGCTGTGGAAGGGCTGCCTAGGGCAGGTGATGGCCAGCAAGAGCTTTCAGTGCTAGCCCCTTTGGTGTGGGAGCAGTGGCTGGACGTTTCGAATTTTCGAGCTGTACTCTGGCTGTGCCGAGAAGGAACGTCCCCACTGTGCTGTGGCTAGGAAGCTCAGAGCGCCAGTGCTTGTGGGGCTGTGGAAGGGCTGCCTAGGGCAGGTGATGGCCAGCAAGAGCTTTCAGTGCTAGCCCCTTTGGTGTGGGAGCAGTGGCTGGACGTTTTGAATTTCGGAGCTGGGCTCTGGCTGTGCCGAGAAGGAACGTCCCCACTGTGCTGTGGCTAGGAAGCTCAGAGCGCCAGTGCTTGTAGGGCTGTGGAAGGGCTGCCTAGGGCAGGTGATGGCCAGCAAGAGCTTTCAGTGCTAGCCCCTTTGGTGTGGGAGCAGTGGCTGGACGTTTTGAATTTCGGAGCTGGGCTGTGGCTGTGCCGAGAAGGAACGTCCCCACTGTGCTGTGGCTAGGAAGCTCAGAGCGCCAGTGCTTGTGGGGCTGTGGAAGGGCTGCCTAGGGCAGGTGATGGCCAGCAAGAGCTTTCAATGCTAGCCCCTTTGGTGTGGGAGCAGTGGCTGGACGTTTCGAATTTCGGAGCTGGGCTCTGGCTGTGCCGAGAAGGAACGTCCCCACTGTGCTGTGGCTAGGAAGCTCAGAGCGCCAGTGCTTGTGGGGCTGTGGAAGGGCTGCCTAGGGCAGGTGATGGCCAGCAAGAGCTTTCAGTGCTAGCCCCTTTGGTGTGGGAGCAGTGGCTGGACGTTTTGAATTTCGGAGCTGGGCTGTGGCTGTGCCGAGAAGGAACGTCCCCACTGTGCTGTGGCTAGGAAGCTCAGAGCGCCAGTGCTTGTGGGGCTGTGGAAGGGCTGCCTAGGGCAGGTGATGGCCAGCAAGAGCTTTCAGTGCTAGCCCCTTTGGTGTGGGAGCAGTGGCTGGACGTTTCGAATTTTCGAGCTGTACTCTGGCTGTGCCGAGAAGGAACGTCCCCACTGTGCTGTGGCTAGGAAGCTCAGAGCGCCAGTGCTTGTGGGGCTGTGGAAGGGCTGCCTAGGGCAGGTGATGGCCAGCAAGAGCTTTCAGTGCTAGCCCCTTTGGTGTGGGAGCAGTGGCTGGACGTTTTGAATTTCGGAGCTGGGCTGTGGCTGTGCCGAGAAGGAACGTCCCCACTGTGCTGTGGCTAGGAAGCTCAGAGCGCCAGTGCTTGTGGGGCTGTGGAAGGGCTGCCTAGGGCAGGTGATGGCCAGCAAGAGCTTTCAGTGCTAGCCCCTTTGGTGTGGGAGCAGTGGCTGGACGTTTTGAATTTCGGAGCTGGGCTGTGGCTGTGCCGAGAAGGAACGTCCCCACTGTGCTGTGGCTAGGAAGCTCAGAGCGCCAGTGCTTGTGGGGCTGTGGAAGGGCTGCCTAGGGCAGGTGATGGCCAGCAAGAGCTTTCAGTGCTAGCCCCTTTGGTGTGGGAGCAGTGGCTGGACGTTTTGAATTTCGGAGCTGGGCTGTGGCTGTGCCGAGAAGGAACGTCCCCACTGTGCTGTGGCTAGGAAGCTCAGAGCGCCAGTGCTTGTGGGGCTGTGGAAGGGCTGCCTAGGGCAGGTGATGGCCAGCAAGAGCTTTCAGTGCTAGCCCCTTTGGTGTGGGAGCAGTGGCTGGACGTTTTGAATTTCGGAGCTGGGCTGTGGCTGTGCCGAGAAGGAACGTCCCCACTGTGCTGTGGCTAGGAAGCTCAGAGCGCCAGTGCTTGTGGGGCTGTGGAAGGGCTGCCTAGGGCAGGTGATGGCCAGCAAGAGCTTTCAGTGCTAGCCCCTTTGGTGTGGGAGCAGCGGCTGGACGTTTTGAATTTCGGAGCTGGGCTCTGGCTGTGCCGAGAAGGAACGTCCCCACTGTGCTGTGGCTAGGAAGCTCAGAGCGCCAGTGCTTGTGGGGCTGTGGAAGGGCTGCCTAGGGCAGGTGATGGCCAGCAAGAGCTTTCAGTGCTAGCCCCTTTGGTGTGGGAGCAGTGGTGGACGTTTCGAATTTCGGAGCTGGGCTCTGGCTGTGCCGAGAAGGAACGTCCCCACTGTGCTGTGGCTAGGAAGCTCAGAGCGCCAGTGCTTGTGGGGCTGTGGAAGGGCTGCCTAGGGCAGGTGCTGGCCAGCAAGAGCTTTCAGTGCTAGCCCCTTTGGTGTGGGAGCAGTGGCTGGACGTTTTGAATTTCGGATCTGGGCTGTGGCTGTGCCGAGAAGGAACGTCCCCACTGTGCTGTGGCTAGGAAGCTCAGAGCGCCAGTTCTTGTGGGGCTGTGGAAGGGCTGCCTAGGGAAGGTGATGGCCAGCAAGAGCTTTCAGTGCTAGCCCTTTTGGTGTGGGAGCAGTGGCTGGACGTTTTGAATTTCGGAGCTGGGCTGTGGCTGTGCCGAGAAGGAACGTCCCCACTGTGCTGTGGCTAGGAAGCTCAGAGCGCCAGTTCTTGTGGGGCTGTGGAAGGGCTGCCTAGGGCAGGTGATGGCCAGCAAGAGCTTTCAGTGCTAGCCCCTTTGGTGTGGGAGCAGTGGCTGGACGTTTTGAATTTCGGAGCTGGGCTGTGGCTGTGCCGAGAAGGACCGTCCCCACTGTGCTGTGGCTAGGAAGCTGAGAGCGCCAGTGCTTGTGGGGCTGTGGAAGGGCTGCCTAGGGCAGGTGATGGCCAGCAAGAGCTTTCAGTGCTAGCCCCTTTGGTGTGGGAGCAGTGGCTGGACGTTTCGAATTTTCGAGCTGTACTCTGGCTGTGCCGAGAAGGAACGTCCCCACTGTGCTGTGGCTAGGAAGCTCAGAGCGCCAGTGCTTGTGGGGCTGTGGAAGGGTTGCCTAAGGCAGGTGATGGCCAGCAAGAGCTTTCAGTGCTAGCCCCTTTGGTGTGGGAGCAGCGGCTGGACGTTTCGAATTTCGGAGCTGGGCTGTGGCTGTGCCGAGAAGGAACGTCCCCACTGTGCTGTGGCTAGGAAGCTCAGAGCGCCAGTGCTTGTGGGGCTGTGGAAGGGCTGCCTAGGGCAGGTGATGGCCAGCAAGAGCTTTCAGTGCTAGCCCCTTTGGTGTGGGAGCAGTGGCTGGACGTTTTGAATTTCGGAGCTGGGCTGTGGCTGTGCCGAGAAGGAACGTCCCCACTGTGCTGTGGCTAGGAAGCTCAGAGCGCCAGTGCTTGTGGGGCTGTGGAAGGGCTGCCTAGGGCAGGTGATGGCCAGCAGGAGCTTTCAGTGCTAGCCCCTTTGGTGTGGGAGCAGTGGCTGGACGTTTTGAATTTCGGAGCTGGGCTGTGGCTGTGCCGAGAAGGAACGTCCCCACTGTGCTGTGGCTAGGAAGCTCAGAGCGCCAGTGCTTGTGGGGCTGTGGAGGGGCTGCCTAGGGCAGGTGATGGCCAGCAAGAGCTTTCAGTGCTAGCCCCTTTGGTGTGGGAGCAGTGGCTGGACGTTTTGAATTTCGGAGCTGGGCTGTGGCTGTGCTGAGAAGGAACGTCCCCACTGTGCTGTGGCTAGGAAGCTCAGAGCGCCAGTGCTTTTGGGGCTGTGGAAGGGCTGCCTAGGGCAGGTGATGGCCAGCAAGAGCTTTCAGTGCTAGCACCTTTGGTGTGGGAGCAGTGGCTGGACGTTTCGAATTTCAGAGCTGTACTCTGGCTGTGCCGAGAAGGAACGTCCCCACTGTGCTGTGGCTAGGAAGCTCAGAGCGCCAGTGCTTGTGGGGCTGTGGAAGGGCTGCCTAGGGCAGGTGATGGCCAGCAAGAGCTTTCAGTGCTAGCCCCTTTGGTGTGGGAGCAGCGGCTGGACGTTTCGAATTTCGGAGCTGGGCTGTGGCTGTGCCGAGAAGGAACGTCCCCACTGTGCTGTGGCTAGGAAGCTCAGAGCGCCAGTGCTTGTGGGGCTGTGGAAGGGCTGCCTAGGGCAGGTGATGGCCAGCAAGAGCTTTCAGTGCTAGCCCCTTTGGTGTGGGAGCAGTGGCTGGACGTTTTGAATTTCGGAGCTGGGCTGTGGCTGTGCCGAGAAGGAACGTCCCCACTGTGCTGTGGCTAGGAAGCTCAGAGCGCCAGTGCTTGTGGGGCTGTGGAAGGGCTGCCTAGGGCAGGTGATGGCCAGCAGGAGCTTTCAGTGCTAGCCCCTTTGGTGTGGGAGCAGTGGCTGGACGTTTTGAATTTCGGAGCTGGGCTGTGGCTGTGCCGAGAAGGAACGTCCCCACTGTGCTGTGGCTAGGAAGCTCAGAGCGCCAGTGCTTGTGGGGCTGTGGAGGGGCTGCCTAGGGAAGGTGATGGCCAGCAAGAGCTTTCAGTGCTAGCCCCTTTGGTGTGGGAGCAGTGGCTGGACGTTTTGAATTTCGGAGCTGGGCTGTGGCTGTGCTGAGAAGGAACGTCCCCACTGTGCTGTGGCTAGGAAGCTCAGAGCGCCAGTGCTTGTGGGGCTGTGGAAGGGCTGCCTAGGGCAGGTGATGGCCAGCAAGAGCTTTCAGTGCTAGCACCTTTGGTGTGGGAGCAGTGGCTGGACGTTTCGAATTTCAGAGCTGTACTCTGGCTGTGCCGAGAAGGAACGTCCCCACTGTGCTGTGGCTAGGAAGCTCAGAGCGCCAGTGCTTGTGGGGCTGTGGAAGGGCTGCCTAGGGCAGGTGATGGCCAGCAAGAGCTTTCAGTGCTAGCCCCTTTGGTTTGGGAGCAGTGGCTGGACGTTTTGAATTTCGGAGCTGGGCTGTGGCTGTGCCGAGAAGGAACGTCCCCACTGTGCTGTGGCTAGGAAGCTCAGAGCGCCAGTGCTTGTGGGGCTGTGGAAGGGCTGCCTAGGGCAGGTGATGGCCAGCAAGAGCTTTCAGTGCTAGCCCCTTTGGTGTGGGAGCAGTGGCTGGACGTTTCGAATTTCGGAGCTGGGCTGTGGCTGTGCCGAGAAGGAACGTCCCCACTGTGCTGTGGCTAGGAAGCTCAGAGCGCCAGTGCTTGTGGGGCTGTGGAAGGGCTGCCTAGGGCAGGTGATGGCCAGCAAGAGCTTTCAGTGCTAGCCCCTTTGGTGTGGGAGCAGCGGCTGGACGTTTTGAATTTCGGAGCTGGGCTGTGGCTGTGCCGAGAAGGAACGTCCCCACTGTGCTGTGGCTAGGAAGCTCAGAGCACCAGTGCTTGTGGGGCTGTGGAAGGGCTGCCTAGGGCAGGTGATGGCCAGCAAGAGCTTTCAGTGCTAGCCCCTTTGGTGTGGGAGCAGTGGCTGGACGTTTTGAATTTCGGAGCTGGGCTGTGGCTGTGCCGAGAAGGAACGTCCCCACTGTGCTGTGGCTAGGAAGCTCAGAGCGCCAGTGCTTGTGGGGCTGTGGAAGGGCTGCCTAGGGCAGGTGATGGCCAGCAAGAGCTTTCAGTGCTAGCCCCTTTGGTGTGGGAGCAGTGGCTGGACGTTTTGAATTTCGGAGCTGGGCTGTGGCTGTGCCGAGAAGGAACGTCCCCACTGTGCTGTGGCTAGGAAGCTCAGAGCGCCAGTGCTTGTGGGGCTGTGGAGGGGCTGCCTAGGGAAGGTGATGGCCAGCAAGAGCTTTCAGTGCTAGCCCCTTTGGTGTGGGAGCAGTGGCTGGACGTTTTGAATTTCGGAGCTGGGCTGTGGCTGTGCTGAGAAGGAACGTCCCCACTGTGCTGTGGCTAGGAAGCTCAGAGCGCCAGTGCTTGTAGGGCTGTGGAAGGGCTGCCTAGGGCAGGTGATGGCCAGCAAGAGCTTTCAGTGCTAGCCCCTTTGGTGTGGGAGCAGTGGCTGGACGTTTTGAATTTCGGAGCTGGGCTGTGGCTGTGCCGAGAAGGAACGTCCCCACTGTGCTGTGGCTAGGAAGCTCAGAGCGCCAGTGCTTGTGGGGCTGTGGAAGGGCTGCCTAGGGCAGGTGATGGCCAGCAAGAGCTTTCAGTGCTAGCCCCTTTGGTGTGGGAGCAGCGGCTGGACGTTTCGAATTTCGGAGCTGGGCTGTGGCTGTGCCGAGAAGGAACGTCCCCACTGTGCTGTGGCTAGGAAGCTCAGAGCGCCAGTGCTTGTGGGGCTGTGGAAGGGCTGCCTAGGGCAGGTGATGGCCAGCAAGAGCTTTCAGTGCTAGCCCCTTTGGTGTGGGAGCAGTGGCTGGACGTTTTGAATTTCGGAGCTGGGCTGTGGCTGTGCCGAGAAGGAACGTCCCCACTGTGCTGTGGCTAGGAAGCTCAGAGCGCCAGTGCTTGTGGGGCTGTGGAAGGGCTGCCTAGGGCAGGTGATGGCCAGCAGGAGCTTTCAGTGCTAGCCCCTTTGGTGTGGGAGCAGTGGCTGGACGTTTTGAATTTCGGAGCTGGGCTGTGGCTGTGCCGAGAAGGAACGTCCCCACTGTGCTGTGGCTAGGAAGCTCAGAGCGCCAGTGCTTGTGGGGCTGTGGAGGGGCTGCCTAGGGAAGGTGATGGCCAGCAAGAGCTTTCAGTGCTAGCCCCTTTGGTGTGGGAGCAGTGGCTGGACGTTTTGAATTTCGGAGCTGGGCTGTGGCTGTGCTGAGAAGGAACGTCCCCACTGTGCTGTGGCTAGGAAGCTCAGAGCGCCAGTGCTTGTGGGGCTGTGGAAGGGCTGCCTAGGGCAGGTGATGGCCAGCAAGAGCTTTCAGTGCTAGCACCTTTGGTGTGGGAGCAGTGGCTGGACGTTTCGAATTTCAGAGCTGTACTCTGGCTGTGCCGAGAAGGAACGTCCCCACTGTGCTGTGGCTAGGAAGCTCAGAGCGCCAGTGCTTGTGGGGCTGTGGAAGGGCTGCCTAGGGCAGGTGATGGCCAGCAAGAGCTTTCAGTGCTAGCCCCTTTGGTTTGGGAGCAGTGGCTGGACGTTTTGAATTTCGGAGCTGGGCTGTGGCTGTGCCGAGAAGGAACGTCCCCACTGTGCTGTGGCTAGGAAGCTCAGAGCGCCAGTGCTTGTGGGGCTGTGGAAGGGCTGCCTAGGGCAGGTGATGGCCAGCAAGAGCTTTCAGTGCTAGCCCCTTTGGTGTGGGAGCAGTGGCTGGACGTTTCGAATTTCGGAGCTGGGCTGTGGCTGTGCCGAGAAGGAACGTCCCCACTGTGCTGTGGCTAGGAAGCTCAGAGCGCCAGTGCTTGTGGGGCTGTGGAAGGGCTGCCTAGGGCAGGTGATGGCCAGCAAGAGCTTTCAGTGCTAGCCCCTTTGGTGTGGGAGCAGCGGCTGGACGTTTTGAATTTCGGAGCTGGGCTGTGGCTGTGCCGAGAAGGAACGTCCCCACTGTGCTGTGGCTAGGAAGCTCAGAGCACCAGTGCTTGTGGGGCTGTGGAAGGGCTGCCTAGGGCAGGTGATGGCCAGCAAGAGCTTTCAGTGCTAGCCCCTTTGGTGTGGGAGCAGTGGCTGGACGTTTTGAATTTCGGAGCTGGGCTGTGGCTGTGCCGAGAAGGAACGTCCCCACTGTGCTGTGGCTAGGAAGCTCAGAGCGCCAGTGCTTGTGGGGCTGTGGAAGGGCTGCCTAGGGCAGGTGATGGCCAGCAAGAGCTTTCAGTGCTAGCCCCTTTGGTGTGGGAGCAGTGGCTGGACGTTTTGAATTTCGGAGCTGGGCTGTGGCTGTGCCGAGAAGGAACGTCCCCACTGTGCTGTGGCTAGGAAGCTCAGAGCGCCAGTGCTTGTGGGGCTGTGGAGGGGCTGCCTAGGGAAGGTGATGGCCAGCAAGAGCTTTCAGTGCTAGCCCCTTTGGTGTGGGAGCAGTGGCTGGACGTTTTGAATTTCGGAGCTGGGCTGTGGCTGTGCTGAGAAGGAACGTCCCCACTGTGCTGTGGCTAGGAAGCTCAGAGCGCCAGTGCTTGTAGGGCTGTGGAAGGGCTGCCTAGGGCAGGTGATGGCCAGCAAGAGCTTTCAGTGCTAGCCCCTTTGGTGTGGGAGCAGTGGCTGGACGTTTTGAATTTCGGAGCTGGGCTGTGGCTGTGCCGAGAAGGAACGTCCCCACTGTGCTGTGGCTAGGAAGCTCAGAGCGCCAGTGCTTGTGGGGCTGTGGAAGGGCTGCCTAGGGCAGGTGATGGCCAGCAAGAGCTTTCAGTGCTAGCCCCTTTGGTGTGGGAGCAGTGGCTGGACGTTTTGAATTTCGGAGCTGGGCTGTGGCTGTGCCGAGAAGGAACGTCCCCACTGTGCTGTGGCTAGGAAGCTCAGAGCGCCAGTGCTTGTGGGGCTGTGGAAGGGCTGCCTAGGGCAGGTGATGGCCAGCAAGAGCTTTCAGTGCTAGCCCCTTTGGTGTGGGAGCAGTGGCTGGACGTTTTGAATTTCGGAGCTGGGCTGTGGCTGTGCCGAGAAGGAACGTCCCCACTGTGCTGTGGCTAGGAAGCTCAGAGCGCCAGTGCTTGTGGGGCTGTGGAAGGGCTGCCTAGGGCAGGTGCTGGCCAGCAAGAGCTTTCAGTGCTAGCCCCTTTGGTGTGGGAGCAGTGGCTGGACGTTTCGAATTTTCGAGCTGTACTCTGGCTGTGCCGAGAAGGAACGTCCCCACTGTGCTGTGGCTAGGAAGCTCAGAGCGCCAGTGCTTGTGGGGCTGTGGAAGGGCTGCCTAGGGCAGGTGATGGCCAGCAAGAGCTTTCAGTGCTAGCCCCTTTGGTGTGGGAGCAGTGGCTGGACGTTTTGAATTTCGGAGCTGGGCTGTGGCTGTGCCGAGAAGGAACGTCCCCACTGTGCTGTGGCTAGGAAGCTCAGAGCGCCAGTGCTTGTGGGGCTGTGGAAGGGCTGCCTAGGGCAGGTGATGGCCAGCAAGAGCTTTCAGTGCTAGCCCCTTTGGTGTGGGAGCAGTGGCTGGACGTTTTGAATTTCGGAGCTGGGCTGTGGCTGTGCCGAGAAGGAACGTCCCCACTGTGCTGTGGCTAGGAAGCTCAGAGCGCCAGTGCTTGTGGGGCTGTGGAAGGGCTGCCTAGGGCAGGTGATGGCCAGCAAGAGCTTTCAGTGCTAGCCCCTTTGGTGTGGGAGCAGTGGCTGGACGTTTTGAATTTCGGAGCTGGGCTGTGGCTGTGCCGAGAAGGAACGTCCCCACTGTGCTGTGGCTAGGAAGCTCAGAGCGCCAGTGCTTGTGGGGCTGTGGAAGGGCTGCCTAGGGCAGGTGATGGCCAGCAAGAGCTTTCAGTGCTAGCCCCTTTGGTGTGGGAGCAGTGGCTGGACGTTTTGAATTTCGGAGCTGGGCTGTGGCTGTGCCGAGAAGGAACGTCCCCACTGTGCTGTGGCTAGGAAGCTCAGAGCGCCAGTGCTTGTGGGGCTGTGGAAGGGCTGCCTAGGGCAGGTGATGGCCAGCAAGAGCTTTCAGTGCTAGCCCCTTTGGTGTGGGAGCAGCGGCTGGACGTTTTGAATTTCGGAGCTGGGCTCTGGCTGTGCCGAGAAGGAACGTCCCCACTGTGCTGTGGCTAGGAAGCTCAGAGCGCCAGTGCTTGTGGGGCTGTGGAAGGGCTGCCTAGGGCAGGTGATGGCCAGCAAGAGCTTTCAGTGCTAGCCCCTTTGGTGTGGGAGCAGTGGTGGACGTTTCGAATTTCGGAGCTGGGCTCTGGCTGTGCCGAGAAGGAACGTCCCCACTGTGCTGTGGCTAGGAAGCTCAGAGCGCCAGTGCTTGTGGGGCTGTGGAAGGGCTGCCTAGGGCAGGTGCTGGCCAGCAAGAGCTTTCAGTGCTAGCCCCTTTGGTGTGGGAGCAGTGGCTGGACGTTTTGAATTTCGGATCTGGGCTGTGGCTGTGCCGAGAAGGAACGTCCCCACTGTGCTGTGGCTAGGAAGCTCAGAGCGCCAGTTCTTGTGGGGCTGTGGAAGGGCTGCCTAGGGAAGGTGATGGCCAGCAAGAGCTTTCAGTGCTAGCCCTTTTGGTGTGGGAGCAGTGGCTGGACGTTTTGAATTTCGGAGCTGGGCTGTGGCTGTGCCGAGAAGGAACGTCCCCACTGTGCTGTGGCTAGGAAGCTCAGAGCGCCAGTTCTTGTGGGGCTGTGGAAGGGCTGCCTAGGGCAGGTGAT
The DNA here is from genome assembly GCF_965638725.1 of Aptenodytes patagonicus. NCBI lineage: Eukaryota > Metazoa > Chordata > Aves > Sphenisciformes > Spheniscidae > Aptenodytes > Aptenodytes patagonicus. The sequence continues at coordinate 76,197 of NW_027472032.1, read as the reverse complement.
GGCCAGCAAGAGCTTTCAGTGCTAGCCCCTTTGGTGTGGGAGCAGTGGCTGGACGTTTTGAATTTCGGAGCTGGGCTGTGGCTGTGCCGAGAAGGAACGTCCCCACTGTGCTGTGGCTAGGAAGCTCAGAGCGCCAGTGCTTGTGGGGCTGTGGAAGGGCTGCCTAGGGCAGGTGATGGCCAGCAAGAGCTTTCAGTGCTAGCCCCTTTGGTGTGGGAGCAGTGGCTGGACGTTTCGAATTTTCGAGCTGTACTCTGGCTGTGCCGAGAAGGAACGTCCCCACTGTGCTGTGGCTAGGAAGCTCAGAGCGCCAGTGCTTGTGGGGCTGTGGAAGGGCTGCCTAGGGCAGGTGATGGCCAGCAAGAGCTTTCAGTGCTAGCCCCTTTGGTGTGGGAGCAGTGGCTGGACGTTTTGAATTTCGGAGCTGGGCTGTGGCTGTGCCGAGAAGGAACGTCCCCACTGTGCTGTGGCTAGGAAGCTCAGAGCGCCAGTGCTTGTGGGGCTGTGGAAGGGCTGCCTAGGGCAGGTGCTGGCCAGCAAGAGCTTTCAGTGCTAGCCCCTTTGGTGTGGGAGCAGTGGCTGGACGTTTTGAATTTCGGAGCTGGGCTGTGGCTGTGCCGAGAAGGAACGTCCCCACTGTGCTGTGGCTAGGAAGCTCAGAGCGCCAGTGCTTGTGGGGCTGTGGAAGGGCTGCCTAGGGCAGGTGATGGCCAGCAAGAGCTTTCAGTGCTAGCCCCTTTGGTGTGGGAGCAGTGGCTGGACGTTTCGAATTTTCGAGCTGTACTCTGGCTGTGCCGAGAAGGAACGTCCCCACTGTGCTGTGGCTAGGAAGCTCAGAGCGCCAGTGCTTGTGGGGCTGTGGAAGGGCTGCCTAGGGCAGGTGATGGCCAGCAAGAGCTTTCAGTGCTAGCCCCTTTGGTGTGGGAGCAGTGGCTGGACGTTTTGAATTTCGGAGCTGGGCTGTGGCTGTGCCGAGAAGGAACGTCCCCACTGTGCTGTGGCTAGGAAGCTCAGAGCGCCAGTGCTTGTGGGGCTGTGGAAGGGCTGCCTAGGGAAGGCGATGGCCAGCAAGAGCTTTCAGTGCTAGCCCCTTTGGTGTGGGAGCAGTGGCTGGACGTTTCGAATTTTCGAGCTGTACTCTGGCTGTGCCGAGAAGGAACGTCCCCACTGTGCTGTGGCTAGGAAGCTCAGAGCGCCAGTGCTTGTGGGGCTGTGGAAGGGCTGCCTAGGGCAGGTGATGGCCAGCAAGAGCTTTCAGTGCTAGCCCCTTTGGTGTGGGAGCAGTGGCTGGACGTTTTGAATTTCGGAGCTGGGCTGTGGCTGTGCCGAGAAGGAACGTCCCCACTGTGCTGTGGCTAGGAAGCTCAGAGCGCCAGTGCTTGTGGGGCTGTGGAAGGGCTGCCTAGGGCAGGTGATGGCCAGCAAGAGCTTTCAGTGCTAGCCCCTTTGGTGTGGGAGCAGTGGCTGGACGTTTTGAATTTCGGAGCTGGGCTCTGGCTGTGCCGAGAAGGAACGTCCCCACTGTGCTGTGGCTAGGAAGCTCAGAGCGCCAGTGCTTGTGGGGCTGTGGAAGGGCTGCCTAGGGAAGGTGATGGCCAGCAAGAGCTTTCAAGTGCTAGCCCCTTTGGTGTGGGAGCAGTGGCTGGACGTTTCGAATTTCAGAGCTGTACTCTGGCTGTGCCGAGAAGGAACGTCCCCACTGTGCTGTGGCTAGGAAGCTCAGAGCGCCAGTGCTTGTGGGGCTGTGGAAGGGCTGCCTAGGGCAGGTGATGGCCAGCAAGAGCTTTCAGTGCTAGCCCCTTTGGTGTGGGAGCAGTGGCTGGACGTTTTGAATTTCGGAGCTGGGCTGTGGCTGTGCCGAGAAGGAACGTCCCCACTGTGCTGTGGCTAGGAAGCTCAGAGCGCCAGTGCTTGTGGGGCTGTGGAAGGGCTGCCTAGGGAAGGTGAAGGCAAGCAAGAGCTTTCAGTGCTAGCCCCTTTGGTGTGGGAGCAGTGGCTGGACGTTTTGAATTTCGGAGCTGGGCTCTGGCTGTGCCGAGAAGGAACGTCCCCACTGTGCTGTGGCTAGGAAGCTCAGAGCGCCAGTGCTTGTGGGGCTGTGGAAGGGCTGCCTAGGGCAGGTGATGGCCAGCAAGAGCTTTCAGTGCTAGCCCCTTTGGTGTGGGAGCAGTGGCTGGACGTTTTGAATTTCGGAGCTGGGCTGTGGCTGTGCCGAGAAGGAACGTCCCCACTGTGCTGTGGCTAGGAAGCTCAGAGCGCCAGTGCTTGTGGGGCTGTGGAAGGGCTGCCTAGGGCAGGTGATGGCCAGCAAGAGCTTTCAGTGCTAGCCCCTTTGGTGTGGGAGCAGTGGCTGGACGTTTCGAATTTTCGAGCTGTACTCTGGCTGTGCCGAGAAGGAACGTCCCCACTGTGCTGTGGCTAGGAAGCTCAGAGCGCCAGTGCTTGTGGGGCTGTGGAAGGGCTGCCTAGGGCAGGTGATGGCCAGCAAGAGCTTTCAGTGCTAGCCCCTTTGGTGTGGGAGCAGTGGCTGGACGTTTTGAATTTCGGAGCTGGGCTGTGGCTGTGCCGAGAAGGAACGTCCCCACTGTGCTGTGGCTAGGAAGCTCAGAGCGCCAGTGCTTGTGGGGCTGTGGAAGGGCTGCCTAGGGCAGGTGATGGCCAGCAAGAGCTTTCAGTGCTAGCCCCTTTGGTGTGGGAGCAGTGGCTGGACGTTTTGAATTTCGGAGCTGGGCTGTGGCTGTGCCGAGAAGGAACGTCCCCACTGTGCTGTGGCTAGGAAGCTCAGAGCGCCAGTGCTTGTGGGGCTGTGGAAGGGCTGCCTAGGGCAGGTGCTGTCCAGCAAGAGCTTTCAGTGCTAGCCCCTTTGGTGTGGGAGCAGTGGCTGGACGTTTTGAATTTCGGAGCTGGGCTGTGGCTGTGCTGAGAAGGAACGTCCCCACTGTGCTGTGGCTAGGAAGCTCAGAGCGCCAGTGCTTGTGGGGCTGTGGAAGGGCTGCCTAGGGCAGGTGATGGCCAGCAAGAGCTTTCAGTGCTAGCCCCTTTGGTGTGGGAGCAGTGGCTGGACGTTTTGAATTTCGGAGCTGGGCTGTGGCTGTGCCGAGAAGGAACGTCCCCACTGTGCTGTGGCTAGGAAGCTCAGAGCGCCAGTGCTTGTGGGGCTGTGGAAGGGCTGCCTAGGGCAGGTGATGGCCAGCAGGAGCTTTCAGTGCTAGCCCCTTTGGTGTGGGAGCAGTGGCTGGACGTTTTGAATTTCGGAGCTGGGCTGTGGCTGTGCCGAGAAGGAACGTCCCCACTGTGCTGTGGCTAGGAAGCTCAGAGCGCCAGTGCTTGTGGGGCTGTGGAGCGGCTGCCTAGGGAAGGTGATGGCCAGCAAGAGCTTTCAGTGCTAGCCCCTTTGGTGTGGGAGCAGCGGCTGGACGTTTTGAATTTCGGAGCTGGGCTGTGGCTGTGCCGAGAAGGAACGTCCCCACTGTGCTGTGGCTAGGAAGCTCAGAGCGCCAGTGCTTGTGGGGCTGTGGAAGGGCTGCCTAGGGCAGGTGATGGCCAGCAAGAGCTTTCAGTGCTAGCCCCTTTGGTGTGGGAGCAGTGGCTGGACGTTTTGAATTTCGGAGCTGGGCTGTGGCTGTGCCGAGAAGGAACGTCCCCACTGTGCTGTGGCTAGGAAGCTCAGAGCGCCCGTGCTTGTGGGGCTGTGGAAGGGCTGCCTAGGGCAGGTGATGGCCAGCAAGAGCTTTCAGTGCTAGCCCCTTTGGTGTGGGAGCAGTGGCTGGACGTTTCGAATTTCGGAGCTGGGCTGTGGCTGTGCCGAGAAGGAACGTCCCCACTGTGCTGTGGCTAGGAAGCTCAGAGCGCCAGTGCTTGTGGGGCTGTGGAAGGGCTGCCTAGGGAAGGTGAAGGCAAGCAAGAGCTTTCAGTGCTAGCCCCTTTGGTGTGGGAGCAGTGGCTGGACGTTTTGAATTTCGGAGCTGGGCTGTGGCTGTGCCGAGAAGGAACGTCCCCACTGTGCTGTGGCTAGGAAGCTCAGAGCGCCAGTGCTTGTGGGGCTGTGGAAGGGCTGCCTAGGGCAGGTGATGGCCAGCAAGAGCTTTCAGTGCTAGCCCCTTTGGTGTGGGAGCAGTGGCTGGACGTTTCGAATTTCGGAGCTGGGCTGTGGCTGTGCCGAGAAGGAACGTCCCCACTGTGCTGTGGCTAGGAAGCTCAGAGCGCCAGTGCTTGTGGGGCTGTGGAAGGGCTGCCTAGGGCAGGTGATGGCCAGCAAGAGCTTTCAGTGCTAGCCCCTTTGGTGTGGGAGCAGCGGCTGGACGTTTTGAATTTCGGAGCTGGGCTGTGGCTGTGCCGAGAAGGAACGTCCCCACTGTGCTGTGGCTAGGAAGCTCAGAGCGCCAGTGCTTGTGGGGCTGTGGAAGGGCTGCCTAGGGCAGGTGATGGCCAGCAAGAGCTTTCAGTGCTAGCCCCTTTGGTGTGGGAGCAGTGGTGGACGTTTCGAATTTCGGAGCTGGGCTCTGGCTGTGCCGAGAAGGAACGTCCCCACTGTGCTGTGGCTAGGAAGCTCAGAGCGCCAGTGCTTGTGGGGCTGTGGAAGGGCTGCCTAGGGCAGGTGCTGGCCAGCAAGAGCTTTCAGTGCTAGCCCCTTTGGTGTGGGAGCAGTGGCTGGACGTTTTGAATTTCGGATCTGGGCTGTGGCTGTGCCGAGAAGGAACGTCCCCACTGTGCTGTGGCTAGGAAGCTCAGAGCGCCAGTTCTTGTGGGGCTGTGGAAGGGCTGCCTAGGGAAGGTGATGGCCAGCAAGAGCTTTCAGTGCTAGCCCCTTTGGTGTGGGAGCAGTGGCAGGAGGTTTTGAATTTCGGAGCTGGGCTGTGGCTGTGCCGAGAAGGAACGTCCCCACTGTGCTGTGGCTAGGAAGCTCAGAGCGCCAGTTCTTGTGGGGCTGTGGAAGGGCTGCCTAGGGCAGGTGATGGCCAGCAAGAGCTTTCAGTGCTAGCCCCTTTGGTGTGGGAGCAGTGGCTGGACGTTTTGAATTTCGGAGCTGGGCTGTGGCTGTGCCGAGAAGGAACGTCCCCACTGTGCTGTGGCTAGGAAGCTCAGAGCGCCAGTGCTTGTGGGGCTGTGGAAGGGCTGCCTAGGGCAGGTGATGGCCAGCAAGAGCTTTCAGTGCTAGCCCCTTTGGTGTGGGAGCAGTGGCTGGACGTTTCGAATTTTCGAGCTGTACTCTGGCTGTGCCGAGAAGGAACGTCCCCACTGTGCTGTGGCTAGGAAGCTCAGAGCGCCAGTGCTTGTGGGGCTGTGGAAGGGCTGCCTAGGGCAGGTGATGGCCAGCAAGAGCTTTCAGTGCTAGCCCCTTTGGTGTGGGAGCAGTGGCTGGACGTTTTGAATTTCGGAGCTGGGCTGTGGCTGTGCCGAGAAGGAACGTCCCCACTGTGCTGTGGCTAGGAAGCTCAGAGCGCCAGTGCTTGTGGGGCTGTGGAAGGGCTGCCTAGGGCAGGTGATGGCCAGCAAGAGCTTTCAGTGCTAGCCCCTTTGGTGTGGGAGCAGTGGCTGGACGTTTTGAATTTCGGAGCTGGGCTGTGGCTGTGCCGAGAAGGAACGTCCCCACTGTGCTGTGGCTAGGAAGCTCAGAGCGCCAGTGCTTGTGGGGCTGTGGAAGGGCTGCCTAGGGCAGGTGATGGCCAGCAAGAGCTTTCAGTGCTAGCCCCTTTGGTGTGGGAGCAGTGGCTGGACGTTTCGAATTTCGGAGCTGGGCTGTGGCTGTGCCGAGAAGGAACGTCCCCACTGTGCTGTGGCTAGGAAGCTCAGAGCGCCAGTGCTTGTGGGGCTGTGGAAGGGCTGCCTAGGGCAGGTGATGGCCAGCAAGAGCTTTCAGTGCTAGCCCCTTTGGTGTGGGAGCAGTGGCTGGACGTTTTGAATTTCGGAGCTGGGCTGTGGCTGTGCCGAGAAGGAACGTCCCCACTGTGCTGTGGCTAGGAAGCTCAGAGCGCCAGTGCTTGTGGGGCTGTGGAAGGGCTGCCTAGGGCAGGTGATGGCCAGCAAGAGCTTTCAGTGCTAGCCCCTTTGGTGTGGGAGCAGTGGCTGGACGTTTCGAATTTTCGAGCTGTACTCTGGCTGTGCCGAGAAGGAACGTCCCCACTGTGCTGTGGCTAGGAAGCTCAGAGCGCCAGTGCTTGTGGGGCTGTGGAAGGGCTGCCTAGGGCAGGTGATGGCCAGCAAGAGCTTTCAGTGCTAGCCCCTTTGGTGTGGGAGCAGTGGCTGGAGGTTTTGAATTTCGGAGCTGGGCTGTGGCTGTGCCGAGAAGTAACGTCCCCACTGTGCTGTGGCTAGGAAGCTCAGAGCGCCAGTGCTTGTGGGGCTGTGGAAGGGCTGCCTAGGGCAGGTGATGGCCAGCAAGAGCTTTCAGTGCTAGCCCCTTTGGTGTGGGAGCAGTGGCTGGACGTTTTGAATTTCGGAGCTGGGCTGTGGCTGTGCCGAGAAGGAACGTCCCCACTGTGCTGTGGCTAGGAAGCTCAGAGCGCCAGTGCTTGTGGGGCTGTGGAAGGGCTGCCTAGGGCAGGTGATGGCCAGCAAGAGCTTTCAGTGCTAGCCCCTTTGGTGTGGGAGCAGTGGCTGGACGTTTCGAATTTTCGAGCTGTACTCTGGCTGTGCCGAGAAGGAACGTCCCCACTGTGCTGTGGCTAGGAAGCTCAGAGCGCCAGTGCTTGTGGGGCTGTGGAAGGGCTGCCTAGGGCAGGTGATGGCCAGCAAGAGCTTTCAGTGCTAGCCCCTTTGGTGTGGGAGCAGTGGCTGGACGTTTTGAATTTCGGAGCTGGGCTGTGGCTGTGCCGAGAAGGAACGTCCCCACTGTGCTGTGGCTAGGAAGCTCAGAGCGCCAGTGCTTGTGGGGCTGTGGAAGGGCTGCCTAGGGCAGGTGATGGCCAGCAAGAGCTTTCAGTGCTAGCCCCTTTGGTGTGGGAGCAGTGGCTGGACGTTTTGAATTTCGGAGCTGGGCTGTGGCTGTGCCGAGAAGGAACGTCCCCACTGTGCTGTGGCTAGGAAGCTCAGAGCGCCAGTGCTTGTGGGGCTGTGGAAGGGCTGCCTAGGGCAGGTGATGGCCAGCAAGAGCTTTCAGTGCTAGCCCCTTTGGTGTGGGAGCAGTGGCTGGACGTTTTGAATTTCGGAGCTGGGCTGTGGCTGTGCTGAGAAGGAACGTCCCCACTGTGCTGTGGCTAGGAAGCTCAGAGCGCCAGTGCTTGTGGGGCTGTGGAAGGGCTGCCTAGGGAAGGTGATGGCCAGCAAGAGCTTTCAGTGCTAGCCCCTTTGGTGTGGGAGCAGTGGCTGGACGTTTTGAATTTCGGAGCTGGGCTGTGGCTGTGCCGAGAAGGAACGTCCCCACTGTGCTGTGGCTAGGAAGCTCAGAGCGCCAGTGCTTGTGGGGCTGTGGAAGGGCTGCCTAGGGCAGGTGATGGCCAGCAGGAGCTTTCAGTGCTAGCCCCTTTGGTGTGGGAGCAGTGGCTGGACGTTTTGAATTTCGGAGCTGGGCTGTGGCTGTGCCGAGAAGGAACGTCCCCACTGTGCTGTGGCTAGGAAGCTCAGAGCGCCAGTGCTTGTGGGGCTGTGGAGCGGCTGCCTAGGGAAGGTGATGGCCAGCAAGAGCTTTCAGTGCTAGCCCCTTTGGTGTGGGAGCAGCGGCTGGACGTTTTGAATTTCGGAGCTGGGCTGTGGCTGTGCCGAGAAGGAACGTCCCCACTGTGCTGTGGCTAGGAAGCTCAGAGCGCCAGTGCTTGTGGGGCTGTGGAAGGGCTGCCTAGGGCAGGTGATGGCCAGCAAGAGCTTTCAGTGCTAGCCCCTTTGGTGTGGGAGCAGTGGCTGGACGTTTTGAATTTCGGAGCTGGGCTGTGGCTGTGCCGAGAAGGAACGTCCCCACTGTGCTGTGGCTAGGAAGCTCAGAGCGCCCGTGCTTGTGGGGCTGTGGAAGGGCTGCCTAGGGCAGGTGATGGCCAGCAAGAGCTTTCAGTGCTAGCCCCTTTGGTGTGGGAGCAGTGGCTGGACGTTTCGAATTTCGGAGCTGGGCTGTGGCTGTGCCGAGAAGGAACGTCCCCACTGTGCTGTGGCTAGGAAGCTCAGAGCGCCAGTGCTTGTGGGGCTGTGGAAGGACTGCCTAGGGAAGGTGAAGGCAAGCAAGAGCTTTCAGTGCTAGCCCCTTTGGTGTGGGAGCAGTGGCTGGACGTTTTGAATTTCGGAGCTGGGCTGTGGCTGTGCCGAGAAGGAACGTCCCCACTGTGCTGTGGCTAGGAAGCTCAGAGCGCCAGTTCTTGTGGGGCTGTGGAAGGGCTGCCTAGGGCAGGTGATGGCCAGCAAGAGCTTTCAGTGCTAGCCCCTTTGGTGTGGGAGCAGTGGCTGGACGTTTTGAATTTCGGAGCTGGTCTGTGGCTGTGCCGAGAAGGAACGTCCCCACTGTGCTGTGGCTAGGAAGCTCAGAGCGCCAGTGCTTGTGGGGCTGTGGAAGGGCTGCCTAGGGCAGGTGATGGCCAGCAAGAGCTTTCAGTGCTAGCCCCTTTGGTGTGGGAGCAGTGGCTGGACGTTTCGAATTTTCGAGCTGTACTCTGGCTGTGCCGAGAAGGAACGTCCCCACTGTGCTGTGGCTAGGAAGCTCAGAGCGCCAGTGCTTGTGGGGCTGTGGAAGGGCTGCCTAGGGCAGGTGATGGCCAGCAAGAGCTTTCAGTGCTAGCCCCTTTGGTGTGGGAGCAGTGGCTGGACGTTTTGAATTTCGGAGCTGGGCTGTGGCTGTGCCGAGAAGGAACGTCCCCACTGTGCTGTGGCTAGGAAGCTCAGAGCGCCAGTGCTTGTGGGGCTGTGGAAGGGCTGCCTAGGGCAGGTGCTGGCCAGCAAGAGCTTTCAGTGCTAGCCCCTTTGGTGTGGGAGCAGCGGCTGGACGTTTTGAATTTCGGAGCTGGGCTGTGGCTGTGCCGAGAAGGAACGTCCCCACTGTGCTGTGGCTAGGAAGCTCAGAGCGCCAGTGCTTGTGGGGCTGTGGAAGGGCTGCCTAGGGCAGGTGATGGCCAGCAAGAGCTTTCAGTGCTAGCCCCTTTGGTGTGGGAGCAGTGGCTGGACGTTTCGAATTTTCGAGCTGTACTCTGGCTGTGCCGAGAAGGAACGTCCCCACTGTGCTGTGGCTAGGAAGCTCAGAGCGCCAGTGCTTGTGGGGCTGTGGAAGGGCTGCCTAGGGCAGGTGATGGCCAGCAAGAGCTTTCAGTGCTAGCCCCTTTGGTGTGGGAGCAGTGGCTGGACGTTTCGAATTTTCGAGCTGTACTCTGGCTGTGCCGAGAAGGAACGTCCCCACTGTGCTGTGGCTAGGAAGCTCAGAGCGCCAGTGCTTGTGGGGCTGTGGAAGGGCTGCCTAGGGCAGGTGATGGCCAGCAAGAGCTTTCAGTGCTAGCCCCTTTGGTGTGGGAGCAGTGGCTGGAGGTTTTGAATTTCGGAGCTGGGCTCTGGCTGTGCCGAGAAGGAACGTCCCCACTGTGCTGTGGCTAGGAAGCTCAGAGCGCCAGTGCTTGTGGGGCTGTGGAAGGGCTGCCTAGGGCAGGTGATGGCCAGCAAGAGCTTTCAGTGCTAGCCCCTTTGGTGTGGGAGCAGTGGCTGGACGTTTTGAATTTCGGAGCTGGGCTGTGGCTGTGCCGAGAAGGAACGTCCCCACTGTGCTGTGGCTAGGAAGCTCAGAGCGCCAGTGCTTGTGGGGCTGTGGAAGGGCTGCCTAGGGCAGGTGATGGCCAGCAAGAGCTTTCAGTGCTAGCCCCTTTGGTGTGGGAGCAGTGGCTGGACGTTTCGAATTTTCGAGCTGTACTCTGGCTGTGCCGAGAAGGAACGTCCCCACTGTGCTGTGGCTAGGAAGCTCAGAGCGCCAGTGCTTGTGGGGCTGTGGAAGGGCTGCCTAGGGCAGGTGATGGCCAGCAAGAGCTTTCAGTGCTAGCCCCTTTGGTGTGGGAGCAGTGGCTGGACGTTTTGAATTTCGGAGCTGGGCTGTGGCTGTGCCGAGAAGGAACGTCCCCACTGTGCTGTGGCTAGGAAGCTCAGAGCGCCAGTGCTTGTGGGGCTGTGGAAGGGCTGCCTAGGGCAGGTGATGGCCAGCAAGAGCTTTCAGTGCTAGCCCCTTTGGTGTGGGAGCAGTGGCTGGACGTTTTGAATTTCGGAGCTGGGCTGTGGCTGTGCCGAGAAGGAACGTCCCCACTGTGCTGTGGCTAGGAAGCTCAGAGCGCCAGTGCTTGTGGGGCTGTGGAAGGGCTGCCTAGGGCAGGTGATGGCCAGCAAGAGCTTTCAGTGCTAGCCCCTTTGGTGTGGGAGCAGTGGCTGGACGTTTTGAATTTCGGAGCTGGGCTGTGGCTGTGCTGAGAAGGAACGTCCCCACTGTGCTGTGGCTAGGAAGCTCAGAGCGCCAGTGCTTGTGGGGCTGTGGAAGGGCTGCCTAGGGAAGGTGATGGCCAGCAAGAGCTTTCAGTGCTAGCCCCTTTGGTGTGGGAGCAGTGGCTGGACGTTTTGAATTTCGGAGCTGGGCTGTGGCTGTGCCGAGAAGGAACGTCCCCACTGTGCTGTGGCTAGGAAGCTCAGAGCGCCAGTGCTTGTGGGGCTGTGGAAGGGCTGCCTAGGGCAGGTGATGGCCAGCAGGAGCTTTCAGTGCTAGCCCCTTTGGTGTGGGAGCAGTGGCTGGACGTTTTGAATTTCGGAGCTGGGCTGTGGCTGTGCCGAGAAGGAACGTCCCCACTGTGCTGTGGCTAGGAAGCTCAGAGCGCCAGTGCTTGTGGGGCTGTGGAGCGGCTGCCTAGGGAAGGTGATGGCCAGCAAGAGCTTTCAGTGCTAGCCCCTTTGGTGTGGGAGCAGCGGCTGGACGTTTTGAATTTCGGAGCTGGGCTGTGGCTGTGCCGAGAAGGAACGTCCCCACTGTGCTGTGGCTAGGAAGCTCAGAGCGCCAGTGCTTGTGGGGCTGTGGAAGGGCTGCCTAGGGCAGGTGATGGCCAGCAAGAGCTTTCAGTGCTAGCCCCTTTGGTGTGGGAGCAGTGGCTGGACGTTTTGAATTTCGGAGCTGGGCTGTGGCTGTGCCGAGAAGGAACGTCCCCACTGTGCTGTGGCTAGGAAGCTCAGAGCGCCCGTGCTTGTGGGGCTGTGGAAGGGCTGCCTAGGGCAGGTGATGGCCAGCAAGAGCTTTCAGTGCTAGCCCCTTTGGTGTGGGAGCAGTGGCTGGACGTTTCGAATTTCGGAGCTGGGCTGTGGCTGTGCCGAGAAGGAACGTCCCCACTGTGCTGTGGCTAGGAAGCTCAGAGCGCCAGTGCTTGTGGGGCTGTGGAAGGACTGCCTAGGGAAGGTGAAGGCAAGCAAGAGCTTTCAGTGCTAGCCCCTTTGGTGTGGGAGCAGTGGCTGGACGTTTTGAATTTCGGAGCTGGGCTGTGGCTGTGCCGAGAAGGAACGTCCCCACTGTGCTGTGGCTAGGAAGCTCAGAGCGCCAGTTCTTGTGGGGCTGTGGAAGGGCTGCCTAGGGCAGGTGATGGCCAGCAAGAGCTTTCAGTGCTAGCCCCTTTGGTGTGGGAGCAGTGGCTGGACGTTTTGAATTTCGGAGCTGGTCTGTGGCTGTGCAGAGAAGGAACGTCCCCACTGTGCTGTGGCTAGGAAGCTCAGAGCGCCAGTGCTTGTGGGGCTGTGGAAGGGCTGCCTAGGGCAGGTGATGGCCAGCAAGAGCTTTCAGTGCTAGCCCCTTTGGTGTGGGAGCAGTGGCTGGACGTTTCGAATTTTCGAGCTGTACTCTGGCTGTGCCGAGAAGGAACGTCCCCACTGTGCTGTGGCTAGGAAGCTCAGAGCGCCAGTGCTTGTGGGGCTGTGGAAGGGCTGCCTAGGGCAGGTGATGGCCAGCAAGAGCTTTCAGTGCTAGCCCCTTTGGTGTGGGAGCAGCGGCTGGACGTTTTGAATTTCGGAGCTGGGCTGTGGCTGTGCCGAGAAGGAACGTCCCCACTGTGCTGTGGCTAGGAAGCTCAGAGCGCCAGTGCTTGTGGGGCTGTGGAAGGGCTGCCTAGGGCAGGTGCTGGCCAGCAAGAGCTTTCAGTGCTAGCCCCTTTGGTGTGGGAGCAGCGGCTGGACGTTTTGAATTTCGGAGCTGGGCTGTGGCTGTGCCGAGAAGGAACGTCCCCACTGTGCTGTGGCTAGGAAGCTCAGAGCGCCAGTGCTTGTGGGGCTGTGGAAGGGCTGCCTAGGGCAGGTGATGGCCAGCAAGAGCTTTCAGTGCTAGCCCCTTTGGTGTGGGAGCAGTGGCTGGACGTTTCGAATTTTCGAGCTGTACTCTGGCTGTGCCGAGAAGGAACGTCCCCACTGTGCTGTGGCTAGGAAGCTCAGAGCGCCAGTGCTTGTGGGGCTGTGGAAGGGCTGCCTAGGGCAGGTGATGGCCAGCAAGAGCTTTCAGTGCTAGCCCCTTTGGTGTGGGAGCAGTGGCTGGACGTTTTGAATTTCGGAGCTGGGCTGTGGCTGTGCCGAGAAGGAACGTCCCCACTGTGCTGTGGCTAGGAAGCTCAGAGCGCCAGTGCTTGTGGGGCTGTGGAAGGGCTGCCTAGGGCAGGTGATGGCCAGCAAGAGCTTTCAGTGCTAGCCCCTTTGGTGTGGGAGCAGTGGCTGGACGTTTCGAATTTTCGAGCTGTACTCTGGCTGTGCCGAGAAGGAACGTCCCCACTGTGCTGTGGCTAGGAAGCTCAGAGCGCCAGTGCTTGTGGGGCTGTGGAAGGGCTGCCTAGGGCAGGTGATGGCCAGCAAGAGCTTTCAGTGCTAGCCCCTTTGGTGTGGGAGCAGTGGCTGGAGGTTTTGAATTTCGGAGCTGGGCTGTGGCTGTGCCGAGAAGGAACGTCCCCACTGTGCTGTGGCTAGGAAGCTCAGAGCGCCAGTGCTTGTGGGGCTGTGGAAGGGCTGCCTAGGGCAGGTGATGGCCAGCAAGAGCTTTCAGTGCTAGCCCCTTTGGTGTGGGAGCAGTGGCTGGACGTTTTGAATTTCGGAGCTGGGCTGTGGCTGTGCCGAGAAGGAACGTCCCCACTGTGCTGTGGCTAGGAAGCTCAGAGCGCCAGTGCTTGTGGGGCTGTGGAAGGGCTGCCTAGGGAAGGTGATGGCCAGCAAGAGCTTTCAGTGCTAGCCCCTTTGGTGTGGGAGCAGTGGCTGGACGTTTCGAATTTTCGAGCTGTACTCTGGCTGTGCCGAGAAGGAACGTCCCCACTGTGCTGTGGCTAGGAAGCTCAGAGCGCCAGTGCTTGTGGGGCTGTGGAAGGGCTGCCTAGGGCAGGTGATGGCCAGCAAGAGCTTTCAGTGCTAGCCCCTTTGGTGTGGGAGCAGTGGCTGGACGTTTTGAATTTCGGAGCTGGGCTGTGGCTGTGCTGAGAAGGAACGTCCCCACTGTGCTGTGGCTAGGAAGCTCAGAGCGCCAGTGCTTGTGGGGCTGTGGAAGGGCTGCCTAGGGCAGGTGATGGCCAGCAAGAGCTTTCAGTGCTAGCCCCTTTGGTGTGGGAGCAGTGGCTGGACGTTTTGAATTTCGGAGCTGGGCTGTGGCTGTGCCGAGAAGGAACGTCCCCACTGTGCTGTGGCTAGGAAGCTCAGAGCGCCAGTTCTTGTGGGGCTGTGGAAGGGCTGCCTAGGGCAGGTGATGGCCAGCAAGAGCTTTCAGTGCTAGCCCCTTTGGTGTGGGAGCAGTGGCTGGACGTTTTGAATTTCGGAGCTGGGCTGTGGCTCTGCCGAGAAGGAACGTCCCCACTGTGCTGTGGCTAGGAAGCTCAGAGCGCCAGTGCTTGTGGGGCTGTGGAAGGGCTGCCTAGGGCAGGTGATGGCCAGCAAGAGCTTTCAGTGCTAGCCCCTTTGGTGTGGGAGCAGTGGCTGGACGTTTCGAATTTCGGAGCTGGGCTGTGGCTGTGCCGAGAAGGAACGTCCCCACTGTGCTGTGGCTAGGAAGCTCAGAGCGCCAGTGCTTGTGGGGCTGTGGAAGGGCTGCCTAGGGCAGGTGATGGCCAGCAAGAGCTTTCAGTGCTAGCCCCTTTGGTGTGGGAGCAGTGGCTGGACGTTTTGAATTTCGGAGCTGGGCTGTGGCTGTGCTGAGAAGGAACGTCCCCACTGTGCTGTGGCTAGGAAGCTCAGAGCGCCAGTGCTTGTGGGGCTGTGGAAGGGCTGCCTAGGGCAGGTGATGGCCAGCAAGAGCTTTCAGTGCTAGCCCCTTTGGTGTGGGAGCAGTGGCTGGACGTTTTGAATTTCGGAGCTGGGCTGTGGCTGTGCCGAGAAGGAACGTCCCCACTGTGCTGTGGCTAGGAAGCTCAGAGCGCCAGTGCTTGTGGGGCTGTGGAAGGGCTGCCTAGGGAAGGTGATGGCCAGCAAGAGCTTTCAGTGCTAGCCCCTTTGGTGTGGGAGCAGCGGCTGGACGTTTTGAATTTCGGAGCTGGGCTGTGGCTGTGCCGAGAAGGAACGTCCCCACTGTGCTGTGGCTAGGAAGCTCAGAGCGCCAGTGCTTGTGGGGCTGTGGAAGGGCTGCCTAGGGCAGGTGATGGCCAGCAAGAGCTTTCAGTGCTAGCCCCTTTGGTGTGGGAGCAGTGGCTGGCGTTTCGAATTTTCGAGCTGTACTCTGGCTGTGCCGAGAAGGAACGTCCCCACTGTGCTGTGGCTAGGAAGCTCAGAGCGCCAGTGCTTGTGGGGATGTGGAAGGGCTGCCTAGGGCAGGTGATGGCCAGCAAGAGCTTTCAGTGCTAGCCCCTTTGGTGTGGGAGCAGTGGCTGGACGTTTTGAATTTCGGAGCTGGGCTGTGGCTGTGCCGAGAAGGAACGTCCCCACTGTGCTGTGGCTAGGAAGCTCAGAGCGCCAGTGCTTGTGGGGCTGTGGAAGGGCTGCCTAGGGAAGGTGATGGCCAGCAAGAGCTTTCAGTGCTAGCCCCTTTGGTGTGGGAGCAGTGGCTGGACGTTTTGAATTTCGGAGCTGGGCTGTGGCTGTGCCGAGAAGGAACGTCCCCACTGTGCTGTGGCTAGGAAGCTCAGAGCGCCAGTGCTTGTGGGGCTGTGGAAGGGCTGCCTAGGGAAGGTGATGGCCAGCAAGAGCTTTCAAGTGCTAGCCCCTTTGGTGTGGGAGCAGTGGCTGGACGTTTCGAATTTCAGAGCTGTACTCTGGCTGTGCCGAGAAGGAACGTCCCCACTGTGCTGTGGCTAGGAAGCTCAGAGCGCCAGTGCTTGTGGGGCTGTGGAAGGGCTGCCTAGGGCAGGTGATGGCCAGCAAGAGCTTTCAGTGCTAGTCCCTTTGGTGTGGGAGCAGTGGCTGGACGTTTTGAATTTCGGAGCTGGGCTGTGGCTGTGCCGAGAAGGAACGTCCCCACTGTGCTGTGGCTAGGAAGCTCAGAGCGCCAGTGCTTGTGGGGCTGTGGAAGGGCTGCCTAGGGCAGGTGATGGCCAGCAAGAGCTTTCAAGTGCTAGCCCCTTTGGTGTGGGAGCAGTGGCTGGACGTTTCGAATTTCAGAGCTGTACTCTGGCTGTGCCGAGAAGGAACGTCCCCACTGTGCTGTGGCTAGGAAGCTCAGAGCGCCAGTGCTTGTGGGGCTGTGGAAGGGCTGCCTAGGGCAGGTGATGGCCAGCAAGAGCTTTCAGTGCTAGCCCCTTTGGTGTGGGAGCAGTGGCTGGACGTTTTGAATTTCGGAGCTGGGCTGTGGCTGTGCCGAGAAGGAACGTCCCCACTGTGCTGTGGCTAGGAAGCTCAGAGCGCCAGTGCTTGTGGGGCTGTGGAAGGGCTGCCTAGGGCAGGTGATGGCCAGCAAGAGCTTTCAGTGCTAGCCCCTTTGGTGTGGGAGCAGTGGCTGGACGTTTCGAATTTTCGAGCTGTACTCTGGCTGTGCCGAGAAGGAACGTCCCCACTGTGCTGTGGCTAGGAAGCTCAGAGCGCCAGTGCTTGTGGGGCTGTGGAAGGGCTGCCTAGGGCAGGTGATGGCCAGCAAGAGCTTTCAGTGCTAGCCCCTTTGGTGTGGGAGCAGTGGCTGGACGTTTTGAATTTCGGAGCTGGGCTGTGGCTGTGCCGAGAAGGAACGTCCCCACTGTGCTGTGGCTAGGAAGCTCAGAGCGCCAGTGCTTGTGGGGCTGTGGAAGGGCTGCCTAGGGCAGGTGATGGCCAGCAAGAGCTTTCAGTGCTAGCCCCTTTGGTGTGGGAGCAGTGGCTGGACGTTTTGAATTTCGGAGCTGGGCTGTGGCTGTGCCGAGAAGGAACGTCCCCACTGTGCTGTGGCTAGGAAGCTCAGAGCGCCAGTGCTTGTGGGGCTGTGGAAGGGCTGCCTAGGGAAGGTGATGGCCAGCAAGAGCTTTCAGTGCTAGCCCCTTTGGTGTGGGAGCAGTGGCTGGACGTTTCGAATTTCGGAGCTGGGCTGTGGCTGTGCCGAGAAGGAACGTCCCCACTGTGCTGTGGCTAGGAAGCTCAGAGCGCCAGTGCTTGTGGGGCTGTGGAAGGGCTGCCTAGGGCAGGTGATGGCCAGCAAGAGCTTTCAGTGCTAGCCCCTTTGGTGTGGGAGCAGTGGCTGGACGTTTTGAATTTCGGAGCTGGGCTGTGGCTGTGCTGAGAAGGAACGTCCCCACTGTGCTGTGGCTAGGAAGCTCAGAGCGCCAGTGCTTGTGGGGCTGTGGAAGGGCTGCCTAGGGCAGGTGATGGCCAGCAAGAGCTTTCAGTGCTAGCCCCTTTGGTGTGGGAGCAGTGGCTGGACGTTTTGAATTTCGGAGCTGGGCTGTGGCTGTGCCGAGAAGGAACGTCCCCACTGTGCTGTGGCTAGGAAGCTCAGAGCGCCAGTGCTTGTGGGGCTGTGGAAGGGCTGCCTAGGGCAGGTGATGGCCAGCAAGAGCTTTCAGTGCTAGCCCCTTTGGTGTGGGAGCAGTGGCTGGAGGTTTTGAATTTCGGAGCTGGGCTGTGGCTGTGCCGAGAAGGAACGTCCCCACTGTGCTGTGGCTAGGAAGCTCAGAGCGCCAGTGCTTGTGGGGCTGTGGAAGGGCTGCCTAGGGAAGGTGATGGCCAGCAAGAGCTTTCAGTGCTAGCCCCTTTGGTGTGGGAGCAGTGGCTGGACGTTTCGAATTTCAGAGCTGTACTCTGGCTGTGCCGAGAAGGAACGTCCCCACTGTGCTGTGGCTAGGAAGCTCAGAGCGCCAGTGCTTGTGGGGCTGTGGAAGGGCTGCCTAGGGCAGGTGATGGCCAGCAAGAGCTTTCAGTGCTAGCCCCTTTGGTGTGGGAGCAGTGGCTGGACGTTTTGAATTTCGGAGCTGGGCTGTGGCTGTGCCGAGAAGGAACGTCCCCACTGTGCTGTGGCTAGGAAGCTCAGAGCGCTAGCGCTTGTGGGGCTGTGGAAGGGCTGCCTAGGGAAGGTGAAGGCAAGCAAGAGCTTTCAGTGCTAGCCCCTTTGGTGTGGGAGCAGTGGCTGGACGTTTTGAATTTCGGAGCTGGGCTGTGGCTGTGCCGAGAAGGAACGTCCCCACTGTGCTGTGGCTAGGAAGCTCAGAGCGCCAGTGCTTGTGGGGCTGTGGAAGGGCTGCCTAGGGCAGGTGATGGCCAGCAAGAGCTTTCAGTGCTAGCCCCTTTGGTGTGGGAGCAGTGGCTGGACGTTTTGAATTTCGGAGCTGGGCTGTGGCTGTGCTGAGAAGGAACGTCCCCACTGTGCTGTGGCTAGGAAGCTCAGAGCGCCAGTGCTTGTGGGGCTGTGGAAGGGCTGCCTAGGGCAGGTGATGGCCAGCAAGAGCTTTCAGTGCTAGCCCCTTTGGTGTGGGAGCAGTGGCTGGACGTTTCGAATTTTCGAGCTGGGCTGTGGCTGTGCCAAGAAGGAACGTCCCCACTGTGCTGTGGCTAGGAAGCTCAGAGCGCCAGTGCTTGTGGGGCTGTGGAAGGGCTGCCTAGGGCAGGTGATGGCCAGCAAGAGCTTTCAGTGCTAGCCCCTTTGGTGTGGGAGCAGTGGCTGGACGTTTTGAATTTCGGAGCTGGGCTGTGGCTGTGCCGAGAAGGAACGTCCCCACTGTGCTGTGGCTAGGAAGCTCAGAGCGCCAGTGCTTGTGGGGCTGTGGAAGGGCTGCCTAGGGAAGGTGATGGCCAGCAAGAGCTTTCAGTGCTAGCCCCTTTGGTGTGGGAGCAGTGGCTGGACGTTTTGAATTTCGGAGCTGGGCTGTGGCTGTGCCGAGAAGGAACGTCCCCACTGTGCTGTGGCTAGGAAGCTCAGAGCGCCAGTGCTTGTGGGGCTGTGGAAGGGCTGCCTAGGGCAGGTGATGGCCAGCAAGAGCTTTCTGTGCTAGCCCCTTTGGTGTGGGAGCAGTGGCTGGACGTTTCGAATTTCGGAGCTGGGCTGTGGCTGTGCCGAGAAGGAACGTCCCCACTGTGCTGTGGCTAGGAAGCTCAGAGCGCCAGTGCTTGTGGGGCTGTGGAAGGGCTGCCTAGGGCAGGTGATGGCCAGCAAGAGCTTTCAGTGCTAGCCCCTTTGGTGTGGGAGCAGCGGCTGGACGTTTTGAATTTCGGAGCTGGGCTGTGGCTGTGCCGAGAAGGAACGTCCCCACTGTGCTGTGGCTAGGAAGCTCAGAGCGCCAGTGCTTGTGGGGCTGTGGAAGGGCTGCCTAGGGAAGGTGATGGCCAGCAAGAGCTTTCAGTGCTAGCCCCTTTGGTGTGGGAGCAGTGGCTGGAGGTTTTGAATTTCGGAGCTGGGCTGTGGCTGTGCCGAGAAGGAACGTCCCCACTGTGCTGTGGCTAGGAAGCTCAGAGCGCCAGTGCTTGTGGGGCTGTGGAAGGGCTGCCTAGGGCAGGTGATGGCCAGCAAGAGCTTTCAGTGCTAGCCCCTTTGGTGTGGGAGCAGTGGTGGACGTTTCGAATTTCGGAGCTGGGCTCTGGCTGTGCCGAGAAGGAACGTCCCCACTGTGCTGTGGCTAGGAAGCTCAGAGCGCCAGTGCTTGTGGGGCTGTGGAAGGGCAGCCTAGGGCAGGTGATGGCCAGCAAGAGCTTTCAGTGCTAGCCCCTTTGGTGTGGGAGCAGTGGCTGGACGTTTTGAATTTCGGAGCTGGGCTGTGGCTGTGCTGAGAAGGAACGTCCCCACTGTGCTGTGGCTAGGAAGCTCAGAGCGCCAGTGCTTGTGGGGCTGTGGAAGGGCTGCCTAGGGCAGGTGATGGCCAGCAAGAGCTTTCAGTGCTAGCCCCTTTGGTGTGGGAGCAGTGGCTGGACGTTTTGAATTTCGGAGCTGGGCTGTGGCTGTGCCGAGAAGGAACGTCCCCACTGTGCTGTGGCTAGGAAGCTCAGAGCGCCAGTGCTTGTGGGGCTGTGGAAGGGCTGCCTAGGGCAGGTGATGGCCAGCAAGAGCTTTCAGTGCTAGCCCCTTTGGTGTGGGAGCAGTGGCTGGACGTTTTGAATTTCGGAGCTGGGCTGTGGCTGTGCCGAGAAGGAACGTCCCCACTGTGCTGTGGCTAGGAAGCTCAGAGCGCCAGTGCTTGTGGGGCTGTGGAAGGGCTGCCTAGGGCAGGTGATGGCCAGCAAGAGCTTTCAGTGCTAGCCCCTTTGGTGTGGGAGCAGCGGCTGGACGTTTTGAATTTCAGAGCTGGGCTGTGGCTGTGCCGAGAAGGAACGTCCCCACTGTGCTGTGGCTAGGAAGCTCAGAGCGCCAGTGCTTGTGGGGCTGTGGAAGGGCTGCCTAGGGCAGGTGATGGCCAGCAAGAGCTTTCAGTGCTAGCCCCTTTGGTGTGGGAGCAGTGGCTGGAGGTTTTGAATTTCGGAGCTGGGCTCTGGCTGTGCCGAGAAGGAACGTCCCCACTGTGCTGTGGCTAGGAAGCTCAGAGCGCCAGTGCTTGTGGGGCTGTGGAAGGGCTGCCTAGGGCAGGTGATGGCCAGCAAGAGCTTTCAGTGCTAGCCCCTTTGGTGTGGGAGCAGTGGCTGGACGTTTCGAATTTCGGAGCTGGGCTCTGGCTGTACCGAGAAGGAACGTCCCCACTGTGCTGTGGCTAGGAAGCTCAGAGCGCCAGTGCTTGTGGGGCTGTGGAAGGGCTGCCTAGGGCAGGTGCTGGCCAGCAAGAGCTTTCAGTGCTAGCCCCTTTGGTGTGGGAGCAGTGGCTGGACGTTTTGAATTTCGGAGCTGGGCTGTGGCTGTGCCGAGAAGGAACGTCCCCACTGTGCTGTGGCTAGGAAGCTCAGAGCGCCAGTGCTTGTGGGGCTGTGGAAGGGCTGCCTAGGGCAGGTGATGGCCAGCAAGAGCTTTCAGTGCTAGCCCCTTTGGTGTGGGAGCAGTGGCTGGACGTTTTGAATTTCGGAGCTGGGCTGTGGCTGTGCCGAGAAGGAACGTCCCCACTGTGCTGTGGCTAGGAAGCTCAGAGCGCCAGTGCTTGTGGGGCTGTGGAAGGGCTGCCTAGGGCAGGTGATGGCCAGCAAGAGCTTTCAGTGCTAGCCCCTTTGGTGTGGGAGCAGCGGCTGGACGTTTTGAATTTCGGAGCTGGGCTGTGGCTGTGCCGAGAAGGAACGTCCCCACTGTGCTGTGGCTAGGAAGCTCAGAGCGCCAGTGCTTGTGGGGCTGTGGAAGGGCTGCCTAGGGCAGGTGATGGCCAGCAAGAGCTTTCAGTGCTAGCCCCTTTGGTGTGGGAGCAGTGGCTGGACGTTTCGAATTTCGGAGCTGGGCTGTGGCTGTGCCGAGAAGGAACGTCCCCACTGTGCTGTGGCTAGGAAGCTCAGAGCGCCAGTGCTTGTGGGGCTGTGGAAGGGCTGCCTAGGGCAGGTGCTGTCCAGCAAGAGCTTTCAGTGCTAGCCCCTTTGGTGTGGGAGCAGTGGCTGGACGTTTTGAATTTCGGAGCTGGGCTGTGGCTGTGCCGAGAAGGAACGTCCCCACTGTGCTGTGGCTAGGAAGCTCAGAGCGCCAGTGCTTGTGGGGCTGTGGAAGGGCTGCCTAGGGCAGGTGATGGCCAGCAAGAGCTTTCAGTGCTAGCCCTTTTGGTGTGGGAGCAGTGGCTGGACGTTTTGAATTTCGGAGCTGGGCTGTGGCTGCGCCGAGAAGGAACGTCCCCACTGTGCTGTGGCTAGGAAGCTCAGAGCGCCAGTGCTTGTGGGGCTGTGGAAGGGCTGCCTAGGGCAGGTGATGGCCAGCAGGAGCTTTCAGTGCTAGCCCCTTTGGTGTGGGAGCAGTGGCTGGACGTTTTGAATTTCGGAGCTGGGCTGTGGCTGTGCTGAGAAGGAACGTCCCAACTGTGCTGTGGCTAGGAAGCTCAGAGCGCCAGTGCTTGTGGGGCTGTGGAAGGGCTGCCTAGGGAAGGTGATGGCCAGCAAGAGCTTTCAGTGCTAGCCCCTTTGGTGTGGGAGCAGTGGCTGGACGTTTTGAATTTCAGAGCTGTACTCTGGCTGTGCCGAGAAGGAACGTCCCCACTGTGCTGTGGCTAGGAAGCTCAGAGCGCCAGTGCTTGTGGGGCTGTGGAAGGGCTGCCTAGGGCAGGTGATGGCCAGCAAGAGCTTTCAGTGCTAGCCCCTTTGGTGTGGGAGCAGTGGCTGGACGTTTCGAATTTCGGAGCTGGGCTGTGGCTGTGCCGAGAAGGAACGTCCCCACTGTGCTGTGGCTAGGAAGCTCAGAGCGCCAGTGCTTGTGGGGCTGTGGAAGGGCTGCCTAGGGCAGGTGATGGCCAGCAAGAGCTTTCAGTGCTAGCCCCTTTGGTGTGGGAGCAGTGGCTGGACGTTTTGCATTTCGGAGCTGGGCTGTGGCTGTGCCGAGAAGGAACGTCCCCACTGTGCTGTGGCTAGGAAGCTCAGAGCGCCAGTGCTTGTGGGGCTGTGGAAGGGCTGCCTAGGGCAGGTGCTGGCCAGCAAGAGCTTTCAGTGCTAGCCCCTTTGGTGTGGGAGCAGTGGCTGGACGTTTTGAATTTCGGAGCTGGGCTGTGGCTGTGCCGAGAAGGAACGTCCCCACTGTGCTGTGGCTAGGAAGCTCAGAGCGCCAGTTCTTGTGGGGCTGTGGAAGGGCTGCCTAGGGAAGGTGATGGCCAGCAAGAGCTTTCAGTGCTAGCCCCTTTGGTGTGGGAGCAGTGGCTGGACGTTTTGAATTTCGGAGCTGGGCTGTGGCTGCGCCGAGAAGGAACGTCCCCACTGTGCTGTGGCTAGGAAGCTCAGAGCGCCAGTGCTTGTGGGGCTGTGGAAGGGCTGCCTAGGGCAGGTGATGGCCAGCAGGAGCTTTCAGTGCTAGCCCCTTTGGTGTGGGAGCAGTGGCTGGACGTTTTGAATTTCGGAGCTGGGCTGTGGCTGTGCTGAGAAGGAACGTCCCCACTGTGCTGTGGCTAGGAAGCTCAGAGCGCCAGTGCTTGTGGGGCTGTGGAAGGGCTGCCTAGGGAAGGTGATGGCCAGCAAGAGCTTTCAGTGCTAGTCCCTTTGGTGTGGGAGCAGTGGCTGGACGTTTTGAATTTCGGAGCTGGGCTGTGGCTGTGCCGAGAAGGAACGTCCCCACTGTGCTGTGGCTAGGAAGCTCAGAGCGCCAGTGCTTGTGGGGCTGTGGAAGGGCTGCCTAGGGCAGGTGATGGCCAGCAAGAGCTTTCAGTGCTAGCCCCTTTGGTGTGGGAGCAGTGGCTGGACGTTTTGAATTTCGGAGCTGGGCTGTGGCTGTGCCGAGAAGGAACGTCCCCACTGTGCTGTGGCTAGGAAGCTCAGAGCGCCAGTGCTTGTGGGGCTGTGGAAGGGCTGCCTAGGGCAGGTGATGGCCAGCAAGAGCTTTCAGTGCTAGCCCCTTTGGTGTGGGAGCAGTGGCTGGAGGTTTTGGATTTCGGAGCTGGGATGTGGCTGTGCCGAGAAGGAACGTCCCCACTGTGCTGTGGCTAGGAAGCTCAGAGCGCCAGTGCTTGTGGGGCTGTGGAAGGGCTGCCTAGGGCAGGTGATGGCCAGCAAGAGCTTTCAGTGCTAGCCCCTTTGGTGTGGGAGCAGTGGCTGGAGGTTTTGGATTTCGGAGCTGGGATGTGGCTGTGCTGAGAAGGAACGTCCCCACTGTGCTGTGGCTAGGAAGCTCAGAGCGCCAGTGCTTGTGGGGCTGTGGAAGGGCTGCCTAGGGCAGGTGATGGCCAGCAAGAGCTTTCAGTGCTAGCCCCTTTGGTGTGGGAGCAGTGGCTGGACGTTTTGAATTTCGGAGCTGGGCTGTGGCTGTGCTGAGAAGGAACGTCCCCACTGTGCTGTGGCTAGGAAGCTCAGAGCGCCAGTGCTTGTGGGGCTGTGGAAGGGCAGCCTAGGGCAGGTGATGGCCAGCAAGAGCTTTCAGTGCTAGCCCCTTTGGTGTGGGAGCAGTGGCTGGACGTTTTGAATTTCGGAGCTGGGCTGTGGCTGTGCTGAGAAGGAACGTCCCCACTGTGCTGTGGCTAGGAAGCTCAGAGCGCCAGTGCTTGTGGGGCTGTGGAAGGGCTGCCTAGGGAAGGTGATGGCCAGCAAGAGCTTTCAGTGCTAGCCCCTTTGGTGTGGGAGCAGTGGCTGGACGTTTTGAATTTCGGAGCTGGGCTGTGGCTGTGCCGAGAAGGAACGTCCCCACTGTGCTGTGGCTAGGAAGCTCAGAGCACCAGTGCTTGTGGGGCTGTGGAAGGGCTGCCTAGGGCAGGTGATGGCCAGCAAGAGCTTTCAGTGCTAGTCCCTTTGGTGTGGGAGCAGTGGCTGGACGTTTTGAATTTCGGAGCTGGGCTGTGGCTGTGCCGAGAAGGAACGTCCCCACTGTGCTGTGGCTAGGAAGCTCAGAGCGCCAGTGCTTGTGGGGCTGTGGAAGGGCTGCCTAGGGCAGGTGATGGCCAGCAAGAGCTTTCAGTGCTAGCCCCTTTGGTGTGGGAGCAGTGGCTGGACGTTTCGAATTTCGGAGCTGGGCTGTGGCTGTGCCGAGAAGGAACGTCCCCACTGTGCTGTGGCTAGGAAGCTCAGAGCGCCAGTGCTTGTGGGGCTGTGGAAGGGCTGCCTAGGGAAGGTGATGGCCAGCAAGAGCTTTCAGTGCTAGCCCCTTTGGTGTGGGAGCAGTGGCTGGACGTTTCGAATTTTCGAGCTGTACTCTGGCTGTGCCGAGAAGGAACGTCCCCACTGTGCTGTGGCTAGGAAGCTCAGAGCGCCAGTGCTTGTGGGGCTGTGGAAGGGCTGCCTAGGGCAGGTGATGGCCAGCAAGAGCTTTCAGTGCTAGCCCCTTTGGTGTGGGAGCAGTGGCTGGACGTTTTGAATTTCGGAGCTGGGCTGTGGCTGTGCCGAGAAGGAACGTCCCCACTGTGCTGTGGCTAGGAAGCTCAGAGCGCCAGTGCTTGTGGGGCTGTGGAAGGGCTGCCTAGGGCAGGTGATGGCCAGCAAGAGCTTTCAGTGCTAGCCCCTTTGGTGTGGGAGCAGTGGCTGGACGTTTTGAATTTCGGAGCTGGGCTGTGGCTGTGCCGAGAAGGAACGTCCCCACTGTGCTGTGGCTAGGAAGCTCAGAGCGCCAGTTCTTGTGGGGCTGTGGAAGGGCTGCCTAGGGCAGGTGATGGCCAGCAAGAGCTTTCAGTGCTAGCCCCTTTGGTGTGGGAGCAGTGGCTGGACGTTTTGAATTTCGGAGCTGGGCTGTGGCTGTGCCGAGAAGGAACGTCCCCACTGTGCTGTGGCTAGGAAGCTCAGAGCGCCAGTGCTTGTGGGGCTGTGGAAGGGCTGCCTAGGGCAGGTGATGGCCAGCAAGAGCTTTCAGTGCTAGCCCCTTTGGTGTGGGAGCAGTGGCTGGACGTTTCGAATTTCGGAGCTGGGCTGTGGCTGTGCCGAGAAGGAACGTCCCCACTGTGCTGTGGCTAGGAAGCTCAGAGCGCCAGTGCTTGTGGGGCTGTGGAAGGGCTGCCTAGGGCAGGTGATGGCCAGCAAGAGCTTTCAGTGCTAGCCCCTTTGGTGTGGGAGCAGTGGCTGGACGTTTTGAATTTCGGAGCTGGGCTGTGGCTGTGCTGAGAAGGAACGTCCCCACTGTGCTGTGGCTAGGAAGCTCAGAGCGCCAGTGCTTGTGGGGCTGTGGAAGGGCTGCCTAGGGCAGGTGATGGCCAGCAAGAGCTTTCAGTGCTAGCCCCTTTGGTGTGGGAGCAGTGGCTGGACGTTTTGAATTTCGGAGCTGGGCTGTGGCTGTGCCGAGAAGGAACGTCCCCACTGTGCTGTGGCTAGGAAGCTCAGAGCGCCAGTGCTTGTGGGGCTGTGGAAGGGCTGCCTAGGGAAGGTGATGGCCAGCAAGAGCTTTCAGTGCTAGCCCCTTTGGTGTGGGAGCAGCGGCTGGACGTTTTGAATTTCGGAGCTGGGCTGTGGCTGTGCCGAGAAGGAACGTCCCCACTGTGCTGTGGCTAGGAAGCTCAGAGCGCCAGTGCTTGTGGGGCTGTGGAAGGGCTGCCTAGGGCAGGTGATGGCCAGCAAGAGCTTTCAGTGCTAGCCCCTTTGGTGTGGGAGCAGTGGCTGGCGTTTCGAATTTTCGAGCTGTACTCTGGCTGTGCCGAGAAGGAACGTCCCCACTGTGCTGTGGCTAGGAAGCTCAGAGCGCCAGTGCTTGTGGGGATGTGGAAGGGCTGCCTAGGGCAGGTGATGGCCAGCAAGAGCTTTCAGTGCTAGCCCCTTTGGTGTGGGAGCAGTGGCTGGACGTTTTGAATTTCGGAGCTGGGCTGTGGCTGTGCCGAGAAGGAACGTCCCCACTGTGCTGTGGCTAGGAAGCTCAGAGCGCCAGTGCTTGTGGGGCTGTGGAAGGGCTGCCTAGGGAAGGTGATGGCCAGCAAGAGCTTTCAGTGCTAGCCCCTTTGGTGTGGGAGCAGTGGCTGGACGTTTTGAATTTCGGAGCTGGGCTGTGGCTGTGCCGAGAAGGAACGTCCCCACTGTGCTGTGGCTAGGAAGCTCAGAGCGCCAGTGCTTGTGGGGCTGTGGAAGGGCTGCCTAGGGAAGGTGATGGCCAGCAAGAGCTTTCAAGTGCTAGCCCCTTTGGTGTGGGAGCAGTGGCTGGACGTTTCGAATTTCAGAGCTGTACTCTGGCTGTGCCGAGAAGGAACGTCCCCACTGTGCTGTGGCTAGGAAGCTCAGAGCGCCAGTGCTTGTGGGGCTGTGGAAGGGCTGCCTAGGGCAGGTGATGGCCAGCAAGAGCTTTCAGTGCTAGTCCCTTTGGTGTGGGAGCAGTGGCTGGACGTTTTGAATTTCGGAGCTGGGCTGTGGCTGTGCCGAGAAGGAACGTCCCCACTGTGCTGTGGCTAGGAAGCTCAGAGCGCCAGTGCTTGTGGGGCTGTGGAAGGGCTGCCTAGGGCAGGTGATGGCCAGCAAGAGCTTTCAAGTGCTAGCCCCTTTGGTGTGGGAGCAGTGGCTGGACGTTTCGAATTTCAGAGCTGTACTCTGGCTGTGCCGAGAAGGAACGTCCCCACTGTGCTGTGGCTAGGAAGCTCAGAGCGCCAGTGCTTGTGGGGCTGTGGAAGGGCTGCCTAGGGCAGGTGATGGCCAGCAAGAGCTTTCAGTGCTAGCCCCTTTGGTGTGGGAGCAGTGGCTGGACGTTTTGAATTTCGGAGCTGGGCTGTGGCTGTGCCGAGAAGGAACGTCCCCACTGTGCTGTGGCTAGGAAGCTCAGAGCGCCAGTGCTTGTGGGGCTGTGGAAGGGCTGCCTAGGGCAGGTGATGGCCAGCAAGAGCTTTCAGTGCTAGCCCCTTTGGTGTGGGAGCAGTGGCTGGACGTTTCGAATTTTCGAGCTGTACTCTGGCTGTGCCGAGAAGGAACGTCCCCACTGTGCTGTGGCTAGGAAGCTCAGAGCGCCAGTGCTTGTGGGGCTGTGGAAGGGCTGCCTAGGGCAGGTGATGGCCAGCAAGAGCTTTCAGTGCTAGCCCCTTTGGTGTGGGAGCAGTGGCTGGACGTTTTGAATTTCGGAGCTGGGCTGTGGCTGTGCCGAGAAGGAACGTCCCCACTGTGCTGTGGCTAGGAAGCTCAGAGCGCCAGTGCTTGTGGGGCTGTGGAAGGGCTGCCTAGGGCAGGTGATGGCCAGCAAGAGCTTTCAGTGCTAGCCCCTTTGGTGTGGGAGCAGTGGCTGGACGTTTTGAATTTCGGAGCTGGGCTGTGGCTGTGCCGAGAAGGAACGTCCCCACTGTGCTGTGGCTAGGAAGCTCAGAGCGCCAGTGCTTGTGGGGCTGTGGAAGGGCTGCCTAGGGAAGGTGATGGCCAGCAAGAGCTTTCAGTGCTAGCCCCTTTGGTGTGGGAGCAGTGGCTGGACGTTTCGAATTTCGGAGCTGGGCTGTGGCTGTGCCGAGAAGGAACGTCCCCACTGTGCTGTGGCTAGGAAGCTCAGAGCGCCAGTGCTTGTGGGGCTGTGGAAGGGCTGCCTAGGGCAGGTGATGGCCAGCAAGAGCTTTCAGTGCTAGCCCCTTTGGTGTGGGAGCAGTGGCTGGACGTTTTGAATTTCGGAGCTGGGCTGTGGCTGTGCTGAGAAGGAACGTCCCCACTGTGCTGTGGCTAGGAAGCTCAGAGCGCCAGTGCTTGTGGGGCTGTGGAAGGGCTGCCTAGGGCAGGTGATGGCCAGCAAGAGCTTTCAGTGCTAGCCCCTTTGGTGTGGGAGCAGTGGCTGGACGTTTTGAATTTCGGAGCTGGGCTGTGGCTGTGCCGAGAAGGAACGTCCCCACTGTGCTGTGGCTAGGAAGCTCAGAGCGCCAGTGCTTGTGGGGCTGTGGAAGGGCTGCCTAGGGCAGGTGATGGCCAGCAAGAGCTTTCAGTGCTAGCCCCTTTGGTGTGGGAGCAGTGGCTGGAGGTTTTGAATTTCGGAGCTGGGCTGTGGCTGTGCCGAGAAGGAACGTCCCCACTGTGCTGTGGCTAGGAAGCTCAGAGCGCCAGTGCTTGTGGGGCTGTGGAAGGGCTGCCTAGGGAAGGTGATGGCCAGCAAGAGCTTTCAGTGCTATCCCCTTTGGTGTGGGAGCAGTGGCTGGACGTTTCGAATTTCGGAGCTGGGCTGTGGCTGTGCCGAGAAGGAACGTCCCCACTGTGCTGTGGCTAGGAAGCTCAGAGCGCCAGTGCTTGTGGGGCTGTGGAAGGGCTGCCTAGGGCAGGTGATGGCCAGCAAGAGCTTTCAGTGCTAGCCCCTTTGGTGTGGGAGCAGTGGCTGGACGTTTTGAATTTCGGAGCTGGGCTGTGGCTGTGCCGAGAAGGAACGTCCCCACTGTGCTGTGGCTAGGAAGCTCAGAGCGCTAGCGCTTGTGGGGCTGTGGAAGGGCTGCCTAGGGAAGGTGAAGGCAAGCAAGAGCTTTCAGTGCTAGCCCCTTTGGTGTGGGAGCAGTGGCTGGACGTTTTGAATTTCGGAGCTGGGCTGTGGCTGTGCCGAGAAGGAACGTCCCCACTGTGCTGTGGCTAGGAAGCTCAGAGCGCCAGTGCTTGTGGGGCTGTGGAAGGGCTGCCTAGGGCAGGTGATGGCCAGCAAGAGCTTTCAGTGCTAGCCCCTTTGGTGTGGGAGCAGTGGCTGGACGTTTTGAATTTCGGAGCTGGGCTGTGGCTGTGCTGAGAAGGAACGTCCCCACTGTGCTGTGGCTAGGAAGCTCAGAGCGCCAGTGCTTGTGGGGCTGTGGAAGGGCTGCCTAGGGCAGGTGATGGCCAGCAAGAGCTTTCAGTGCTAGCCCCTTTGGTGTGGGAGCAGTGGCTGGACGTTTCGAATTTTCGAGCTGGGCTGTGGCTGTGCCAAGAAGGAACGTCCCCACTGTGCTGTGGCTAGGAAGCTCAGAGCGCCAGTGCTTGTGGGGCTGTGGAAGGGCTGCCTAGGGCAGGTGATGGCCAGCAAGAGCTTTCAGTGCTAGCCCCTTTGGTGTGGGAGCAGTGGCTGGACGTTTTGAATTTCGGAGCTGGGCTGTGGCTGTGCCGAGAAGGAACGTCCCCACTGTGCTGTGGCTAGGAAGCTCAGAGCGCCAGTGCTTGTGGGGCTGTGGAAGGGCTGCCTAGGGAAGGTGATGGCCAGCAAGAGCTTTCAGTGCTAGCCCCTTTGGTGTGGGAGCAGTGGCTGGACGTTTTGAATTTCGGAGCTGGGCTGTGGCTGTGCCGAGAAGGAACGTCCCCACTGTGCTGTGGCTAGGAAGCTCAGAGCGCCAGTGCTTGTGGGGCTGTGGAAGGGCTGCCTAGGGCAGGTGATGGCCAGCAAGAGCTTTCTGTGCTAGCCCCTTTGGTGTGGGAGCAGTGGCTGGACGTTTCGAATTTCGGAGCTGGGCTGTGGCTGTGCCGAGAAGGAACGTCCCCACTGTGCTGTGGCTAGGAAGCTCAGAGCGCCAGTGCTTGTGGGGCTGTGGAAGGGCTGCCTAGGGCAGGTGATGGCCAGCAAGAGCTTTCAGTGCTAGCCCCTTTGGTGTGGGAGCAGCGGCTGGACGTTTTGAATTTCGGAGCTGGGCTGTGGCTGTGCCGAGAAGGAACGTCCCCACTGTGCTGTGGCTAGGAAGCTCAGAGCGCCAGTGCTTGTGGGGCTGTGGAAGGGCTGCCTAGGGAAGGTGATGGCCAGCAAGAGCTTTCAGTGCTAGCCCCTTTGGTGTGGGAGCAGTGGCTGGAGGTTTTGAATTTCGGAGCTGGGCTGTGGCTGTGCCGAGAAGGAACGTCCCCACTGTGCTGTGGCTAGGAAGCTCA
Source organism: Aptenodytes patagonicus (assembly GCF_965638725.1). Classification (NCBI taxonomy): domain Eukaryota; kingdom Metazoa; phylum Chordata; class Aves; order Sphenisciformes; family Spheniscidae; genus Aptenodytes; species Aptenodytes patagonicus. The sequence continues at coordinate 46,686 of NW_027472032.1, read as the reverse complement.
GAGCGCCAGTGCTTGTGGGGCTGTGGAAGGGCTGCCTAGGGCAGGTGATGGCCAGCAAGAGCTTTCAGTGCTAGCCCCTTTGGTGTGGGAGCAGTGGTGGACGTTTCGAATTTCGGAGCTGGGCTCTGGCTGTGCCGAGAAGGAACGTCCCCACTGTGCTGTGGCTAGGAAGCTCAGAGCGCCAGTGCTTGTGGGGCTGTGGAAGGGCAGCCTAGGGCAGGTGATGGCCAGCAAGAGCTTTCAGTGCTAGCCCCTTTGGTGTGGGAGCAGTGGCTGGACGTTTTGAATTTCGGAGCTGGGCTGTGGCTGTGCTGAGAAGGAACGTCCCCACTGTGCTGTGGCTAGGAAGCTCAGAGCGCCAGTGCTTGTGGGGCTGTGGAAGGGCTGCCTAGGGCAGGTGATGGCCAGCAAGAGCTTTCAGTGCTAGCCCCTTTGGTGTGGGAGCAGTGGCTGGACGTTTTGAATTTCGGAGCTGGGCTGTGGCTGTGCCGAGAAGGAACGTCCCCACTGTGCTGTGGCTAGGAAGCTCAGAGCGCCAGTGCTTGTGGGGCTGTGGAAGGGCTGCCTAGGGCAGGTGATGGCCAGCAAGAGCTTTCAGTGCTAGCCCCTTTGGTGTGGGAGCAGTGGCTGGACGTTTTGAATTTCGGAGCTGGGCTGTGGCTGTGCCGAGAAGGAACGTCCCCACTGTGCTGTGGCTAGGAAGCTCAGAGCGCCAGTGCTTGTGGGGCTGTGGAAGGGCTGCCTAGGGCAGGTGATGGCCAGCAAGAGCTTTCAGTGCTAGCCCCTTTGGTGTGGGAGCAGCGGCTGGACGTTTTGAATTTCAGAGCTGGGCTGTGGCTGTGCCGAGAAGGAACGTCCCCACTGTGCTGTGGCTAGGAAGCTCAGAGCGCCAGTGCTTGTGGGGCTGTGGAAGGGCTGCCTAGGGCAGGTGATGGCCAGCAAGAGCTTTCAGTGCTAGCCCCTTTGGTGTGGGAGCAGTGGCTGGAGGTTTTGAATTTCGGAGCTGGGCTCTGGCTGTGCCGAGAAGGAACGTCCCCACTGTGCTGTGGCTAGGAAGCTCAGAGCGCCAGTGCTTGTGGGGCTGTGGAAGGGCTGCCTAGGGCAGGTGATGGCCAGCAAGAGCTTTCAGTGCTAGCCCCTTTGGTGTGGGAGCAGTGGCTGGACGTTTCGAATTTCGGAGCTGGGCTCTGGCTGTACCGAGAAGGAACGTCCCCACTGTGCTGTGGCTAGGAAGCTCAGAGCGCCAGTGCTTGTGGGGCTGTGGAAGGGCTGCCTAGGGCAGGTGCTGGCCAGCAAGAGCTTTCAGTGCTAGCCCCTTTGGTGTGGGAGCAGTGGCTGGACGTTTTGAATTTCGGAGCTGGGCTGTGGCTGTGCCGAGAAGGAACGTCCCCACTGTGCTGTGGCTAGGAAGCTCAGAGCGCCAGTGCTTGTGGGGCTGTGGAAGGGCTGCCTAGGGCAGGTGATGGCCAGCAAGAGCTTTCAGTGCTAGCCCCTTTGGTGTGGGAGCAGTGGCTGGACGTTTCGAATTTCGGAGCTGGGCTGTGGCTGTGCCGAGAAGGAACGTCCCCACTGTGCTGTGGCTAGGAAGCTCAGAGCGCCAGTGCTTGTGGGGCTGTGGAAGGGCTGCCTAGGGCAGGTGATGGCCAGCAAGAGCTTTCAGTGCTAGCCCCTTTGGTGTGGGAGCAGCGGCTGGACGTTTTGAATTTCGGAGCTGGGCTGTGGCTGTGCCGAGAAGGAACGTCCCCACTGTGCTGTGGCTAGGAAGCTCAGAGCGCCAGTGCTTGTGGGGCTGTGGAAGGGCTGCCTAGGGCAGGTGATGGCCAGCAAGAGCTTTCAGTGCTAGCCCCTTTGGTGTGGGAGCAGTGGCTGGACGTTTCGAATTTCGGAGCTGGGCTGTGGCTGTGTTGAGAAGGAACGTCCCCACTGTGCTGTGGCTAGGAAGCTCAGAGCGCCAGTGCTTGTGGGGCTGTGGAAGGGCTGCCTAGGGCAGGTGCTGTCCAGCAAGAGCTTTCAGTGCTAGCCCCTTTGGTGTGGGAGCAGTGGCTGGACGTTTTGAATTTCGGAGCTGGGCTGTGGCTGTGCCGAGAAGGAACGTCCCCACTGTGCTGTGGCTAGGAAGCTCAGAGCGCCAGTGCTTGTGGGGCTGTGGAAGGGCTGCCTAGGGCAGGTGATGGCCAGCAAGAGCTTTCAGTGCTAGCCCTTTTGGTGTGGGAGCAGTGGCTGGACGTTTTGAATTTCGGAGCTGGGCTGTGGCTGCGCCGAGAAGGAACGTCCCCACTGTGCTGTGGCTAGGAAGCTCAGAGCGCCAGTGCTTGTGGGGCTGTGGAAGGGCTGCCTAGGGCAGGTGATGGCCAGCAGGAGCTTTCAGTGCTAGCCCCTTTGGTGTGGGAGCAGTGGCTGGACGTTTTGAATTTCGGAGCTGGGCTGTGGCTGTGCTGAGAAGGAACGTCCCAACTGTGCTGTGGCTAGGAAGCTCAGAGCGCCAGTGCTTGTGGGGCTGTGGAAGGGCTGCCTAGGGAAGGTGATGGCCAGCAAGAGCTTTCAGTGCTAGCCCCTTTGGTGTGGGAGCAGTGGCTGGACGTTTTGAATTTCAGAGCTGTACTCTGGCTGTGCCGAGAAGGAACGTCCCCACTGTGCTGTGGCTAGGAAGCTCAGAGCGCCAGTGCTTGTGGGGCTGTGGAAGGGCTGCCTAGGGCAGGTGATGGCCAGCAAGAGCTTTCAGTGCTAGCCCCTTTGGTGTGGGAGCAGTGGCTGGACGTTTCGAATTTCGGAGCTGGGCTGTGGCTGTGCCGAGAAGGAACGTCCCCACTGTGCTGTGGCTAGGAAGCTCAGAGCGCCAGTGCTTGTGGGGCTGTGGAAGGGCTGCCTAGGGCAGGTGATGGCCAGCAAGAGCTTTCAGTGCTAGCCCCTTTGGTGTGGGAGCAGTGGCTGGACGTTTTGCATTTCGGAGCTGGGCTGTGGCTGTGCCGAGAAGGAACGTCCCCACTGTGCTGTGGCTAGGAAGCTCAGAGCGCCAGTGCTTGTGGGGCTGTGGAAGGGCTGCCTAGGGCAGGTGCTGGCCAGCAAGAGCTTTCAGTGCTAGCCCCTTTGGTGTGGGAGCAGTGGCTGGACGTTTTGAATTTCGGAGCTGGGCTGTGGCTGTGCCGAGAAGGAACGTCCCCACTGTGCTGTGGCTAGGAAGCTCAGAGCGCCAGTTCTTGTGGGGCTGTGGAAGGGCTGCCTAGGGAAGGTGATGGCCAGCAAGAGCTTTCAGTGCTAGCCCCTTTGGTGTGGGAGCAGTGGCTGGACGTTTTGAATTTCGGAGCTGGGCTGTGGCTGCGCCGAGAAGGAACGTCCCCACTGTGCTGTGGCTAGGAAGCTCAGAGCGCCAGTGCTTGTGGGGCTGTGGAAGGGCTGCCTAGGGCAGGTGATGGCCAGCAGGAGCTTTCAGTGCTAGCCCCTTTGGTGTGGGAGCAGTGGCTGGACGTTTTGAATTTCGGAGCTGGGCTGTGGCTGTGCTGAGAAGGAACGTCCCCACTGTGCTGTGGCTAGGAAGCTCAGAGCGCCAGTGCTTGTGGGGCTGTGGAAGGGCTGCCTAGGGAAGGTGATGGCCAGCAAGAGCTTTCAGTGCTAGTCCCTTTGGTGTGGGAGCAGTGGCTGGACGTTTTGAATTTCGGAGCTGGGCTGTGGCTGTGCCGAGAAGGAACGTCCCCACTGTGCTGTGGCTAGGAAGCTCAGAGCGCCAGTGCTTGTGGGGCTGTGGAAGGGCTGCCTAGGGCAGGTGATGGCCAGCAAGAGCTTTCAGTGCTAGCCCCTTTGGTGTGGGAGCAGTGGCTGGACGTTTTGAATTTCGGAGCTGGGCTGTGGCTGTGCCGAGAAGGAACGTCCCCACTGTGCTGTGGCTAGGAAGCTCAGAGCGCCAGTGCTTGTGGGGCTGTGGAAGGGCTGCCTAGGGCAGGTGATGGCCAGCAAGAGCTTTCAGTGCTAGCCCCTTTGGTGTGGGAGCAGTGGCTGGAGGTTTTGGATTTCGGAGCTGGGATGTGGCTGTGCCGAGAAGGAACGTCCCCACTGTGCTGTGGCTAGGAAGCTCAGAGCGCCAGTGCTTGTGGGGCTGTGGAAGGGCTGCCTAGGGCAGGTGATGGCCAGCAAGAGCTTTCAGTGCTAGCCCCTTTGGTGTGGGAGCAGTGGCTGGAGGTTTTGGATTTCGGAGCTGGGATGTGGCTGTGCTGAGAAGGAACGTCCCCACTGTGCTGTGGCTAGGAAGCTCAGAGCGCCAGTGCTTGTGGGGCTGTGGAAGGGCTGCCTAGGGCAGGTGATGGCCAGCAAGAGCTTTCAGTGCTAGCCCCTTTGGTGTGGGAGCAGTGGCTGGACGTTTTGAATTTCGGAGCTGGGCTGTGGCTGTGCTGAGAAGGAACGTCCCCACTGTGCTGTGGCTAGGAAGCTCAGAGCGCCAGTGCTTGTGGGGCTGTGGAAGGGCAGCCTAGGGCAGGTGATGGCCAGCAAGAGCTTTCAGTGCTAGCCCCTTTGGTGTGGGAGCAGTGGCTGGACGTTTTGAATTTCGGAGCTGGGCTGTGGCTGTGCTGAGAAGGAACGTCCCCACTGTGCTGTGGCTAGGAAGCTCAGAGCGCCAGTGCTTGTGGGGCTGTGGAAGGGCTGCCTAGGGAAGGTGATGGCCAGCAAGAGCTTTCAGTGCTAGCCCCTTTGGTGTGGGAGCAGTGGCTGGACGTTTTGAATTTCGGAGCTGGGCTGTGGCTGTGCCGAGAAGGAACGTCCCCACTGTGCTGTGGCTAGGAAGCTCAGAGCACCAGTGCTTGTGGGGCTGTGGAAGGGCTGCCTAGGGCAGGTGATGGCCAGCAAGAGCTTTCAGTGCTAGTCCCTTTGGTGTGGGAGCAGTGGCTGGACGTTTTGAATTTCGGAGCTGGGCTGTGGCTGTGCCGAGAAGGAACGTCCCCACTGTGCTGTGGCTAGGAAGCTCAGAGCGCCAGTGCTTGTGGGGCTGTGGAAGGGCTGCCTAGGGCAGGTGATGGCCAGCAAGAGCTTTCAGTGCTAGCCCCTTTGGTGTGGGAGCAGTGGCTGGACGTTTCGAATTTCAGAGCTGGGCTCTGGCTGTGCCGAGAAGGAACGTCCCCACTGTGCTGTGGCTAGGAAGCTCAGAGCGCCAGTGCTTGTGGGGCTGTGGAAGGGCAGCCTAGGGCAGGTGATGGCCAGCAAGAGCTTTCAGTGCTACCCCCTTTGGTGTGGGAGCAGTGGCTGGACGTTTTGAATTTCGGAGCTGGGCTGTGGCTGTGCCGAGAAGGAACGTCCCCACTGTGCTGTGGCTAGGAAGCTCAGAGCGCCAGTGCTTGTGGGGCTGTGGAAGGGCTGCCTAGGGCAGGTGATGGCCAGCAAGAGCTTTCAGTGCTAGCACCTTTGGTGTGGGAGCAGTGGCTGGACGTTTCGAATTTCGGAGCTGGGCTGTGGCTGTGCCGAGAAGGAACGTCCCCACTGTGCTGTGGCTAGGAAGCTCAGAGCGCCAGTGCTTGTGGGGCTGTGGAAGGGCAGCCTAGGGCAGGTGATGGCCAGCAAGAGCTTTCAGTGCTAGCCCCTTTGGTGTGGGAGCAGTGGCTGGACGTTTTGAATTTCGGAGCTGGGCTGTGGCTGTGCTGAGAAGGAACGTCCCCACTGTGCTGTGGCTAGGAAGCTCAGAGCGCCAGTGCTTGTGGGGCTGTGGAAGGGCTACCTAGGGCAGGTGATGGCCAGCAAGAGCTTTCAGTGCTAGCCCCTTTGGTGTGGGAGCAGTGGCTGGACGTTTCGAATTTCGGAGCTGGGCTGTGGCTGTGCCGAGAAGGAACGTCCCCACTGTGCTGTGGCTAGGAAGCTCAGAGCGCCAGTGCTTGTGGGGCTGTGGAAGGGCAGCCTAGGGCAGGTGATGGCCAGCAAGAGCTTTCAGTGCTAGCCCCTTTGGTGTGGGAGCAGTGGCTGGACGTTTTGAATTTCGGAGCTGGGCTGTGGCTGTGCCGAGAAGGAACGTCCCCACTGTGCTGTGGCTAGGAAGCTCAGAGCGCCAGTGCTTGTGGGGCTGTGGAAGGGCTGCCTAGGGCAGGTGATGGCCAGCAAGAGCTTTCAGTGCTAGCCCCTTTGGTGTGGGAGCAGTGGCTGGACGTTTTGAATTTCGGAGCTGGGCTGTGGCTGTGGTGAGAAGGAACGTCCCCACTGTGCTGTGGCTAGGAAGCTCAGAGCGCCAGTGCTTGTGGGGCTGTGGAAGGGCAGCCTAGGGCAGGTGATGGCCAGCAAGAGCTTTCAGTGCTAGCCCCTTTGGTGTGGGAGCAGTGGCTGGAGGTTTTGGATTTCGGAGCTGGGCTGTGGCTGTGCTGAGAAGGAACGTCCCCACTGTGCTGTGGCTAGGAAGCTCAGAGCGCCAGTGCTTGTGGGGCTGTGGAAGGGCTGCCTAGGGCAGGTGATGGCCAGCAAGAGCTTTCAGTGCTAGTCCCTTTGGTGTGGGAGCAGTGGCTGGACGTTTTGAATTTCGGAGCTGGGCTGTGGCTGTGCCGAGAAGGAACGTCCCCACTGTGCTGTGGCTAGGAAGCTCAGAGCGCCAGTGCTTGTGGGGCTGTGGAAGGGCTGCCTAGGGCAGGTGCTGGCCAGCAAGAGCTTTCAGTGCTAGCCCCTTTGGTGTGGGAGCAGTGGCTGGACGTTTTGAATTTCGGAGCTGGGCTCTGGCTGTGCCGAGAAGGAACGTCCCCACTGTGCTGTGGCTAGGAAGCTCAGAGCGCCAGTGCTTGTGGGGCTGTGGAAGGGCTGCCTAGGGAAGGTGATGGCCAGCAAGAGCTTTCAGTGCTAGCCCCTTTGGTGTGGGAGCAGTGGCTGGACGTTTTGAATTTCGGAGCTGGGCTGTGGCTGTGCTGAGAAGGAACGTCCCCACTGTGCTGTGGCTAGGAAGCTCAGAGCGCCAGTGCTTGTGGGGCTGTGGAAGGGCTGCCTAGGGCAGGTGATGGCCAGCAAGAGCTTTCAGTGCTAGCCCCTTTGGTGTGGGAGCAGTGGCTGGACGTTTCGAATTTTCGAGCTGGGCTGTGGCTGTGCCGAGAAGGAACGTCCCCACTGTGCTGTGGCTAGGAAGCTCAGAGCGCCAGTGCTTGTGGGGCTGTGGAAGGGCTGCCTAGGGCAGGTGATGGCCAGCAAGAGCTTTCAGTGCTAGCCCCTTTGGTGTGGGAGCAGTGGCTGGACGTTTCGAATTTCGGAGCTGGGCTGTGGCTGTGCCGAGAAGGAACGTCCCCACTGTGCTGTGGCTAGGAAGCTCAGAGCGCCAGTGCTTGTGGGGCTGTGGAAGGGCTGCCTAGGGCAGGTGATGGCCAGCAAGAGCTTTCAGTGCTAGCCCCTTTGGTGTGGGAGCAGTGGCTGGAGGTTTTGAATTTCGGAGCTGGGCTGTGGCTGTGCTGAGAAGGAACGTCCCCACTGTGCTGTGGCTAGGAAGCTCAGAGCGCCAGTGCTTGTGGGGCTGTGGAAGGGCTGCCTAGGGCAGGTGATGGCCAGCAAGAGCTTTCAGTGCTAGTCCCTTTGGTGTGGGAGCAGTGGCTGGACGTTTTGAATTTCGGAGCTGGGCTGTGGCTGTGCCGAGAAGGAACGTCCCCACTGTGCTGTGGCTAGGAAGCTCAGAGCGCCAGTGCTTGTGAGGCTGTGGAAGGGCAGCCTAGGGCAGGTGATGGCCAGCAAGAGCTTTCAGTGCTAGCCCCTTTGGTGTGGGAGCAGTGGCTGGAGGTATTGAATTTCGGAGCTGGGCTGTGGCTGTGCCGAGAAGGAACGTCCCCACTGTGCTGTGGCTAGGAAGCTCAGAGCGCCAGTGCTTGTGGGGCTGTGGAAGGGCTGCCTAGGGCAGGTGATGGCCAGCAAGAGCTTTCAGTGCTAGCCCCTTTGGTGTGGGAGCAGTGGCTGGACGTTTTGAATTTCGGAGCTGGGCTGTGGCTGTGCAGAGAAGGAACGTCCCCACTGTGCTGTGGCTAGGAAGCTCAGAGCGCCAGTGCTTGTGGGGCTGTGGAAGGGCTGCCTAGGGCAGGTGATGGCCAGCAAGAGCTTTCAGTGCTAGCCCCTTTGGTGTGGGAGCAGTGGCTGGAGGTTTTGGATTTCGGAGCTGGGCTGTGGCTGTGCTGAGAAGGAACGTCCCCACTGTGCTGTGGCTAGGAAGCTCAGAGCGCCAGTGCTTGTGGGGCTGTGGAAGGGCTGCCTAGGGCAGGTGATGGCCAGCAAGAGCTTTCAGTGCTAGTCCATTTGGTGTGGGAGCAGTGGCTGGACGTTTTGAATTTCGGAGCTGGGCTGTGGCTGTGCCGAGAAGGAACGTCCCCACTGTGCTGTGGCTAGGAAGCTCAGAGCGCCAGTGCTTGTGGGGCTGTGGAAGGGCTGCCTAGGGCAGGTGATGGCCAGCAAGAGCTTTCAGTGCTAGCCCCTTTGGTGTGGGAGCAGTGGCTGGACGTTTTGAATTTCGGAGCTGGGCTGTGGCTGTGCCGAGAAGGAACGTCCCCACTGTGCTGTGGCTAGGAAGCTCAGAGCGCCAGTGCTTGTGGGGCTGTGGAAGGGCTGCCTAGGGCAGGTGATGGCCAGCAAGAGCTTTCAGTGCTAGCCCCTTTGGTGTGGGAGCAGTGGCTGGACGTTTCGAATTTCAGAGCTGGGCTCTGGCTGTGCCGAGAAGGAACGTCCCCACTGTGCTGTGGCTAGGAAGCTCAGAGCGCCAGTGCTTGTGGGGCTGTGGAAGGGCAGCCTAGGGCAGGTGATGGCCAGCAAGAGCTTTCAGTGCTACCCCCTTTGGTGTGGGAGCAGTGGCTGGACGTTTTGAATTTCGGAGCTGGGCTGTGGCTGTGCCGAGAAGGAACGTCCCCACTGTGCTGTGGCTAGGAAGCTCAGAGCGCCAGTGCTTGTGGGGCTGTGGAAGGGCTGCCTAGGGCAGGTGATGGCCAGCAAGAGCTTTCAGTGCTAGCACCTTTGGTGTGGGAGCAGTGGCTGGACGTTTCGAATTTCGGAGCTGGGCTGTGGCTGTGCCGAGAAGGAACGTCCCCACTGTGCTGTGGCTAGGAAGCTCAGAGCGCCAGTGCTTGTGGGGCTGTGGAAGGGCAGCCTAGGGCAGGTGATGGCCAGCAAGAGCTTTCAGTGCTACCCCCTTTGGTGTGGGAGCAGTGGCTGGACGTTTTGAATTTCGGAGCTGGGCTGTGGCTGTGCCGAGAAGGAACGTCCCCACTGTGCTGTGGCTAGGAAGCTCAGAGCGCCAGTGCTTGTGGGGCTGTGGAAGGGCTACCTAGGGCAGGTGATGGCCAGCAAGAGCTTTCAGTGCTAGCCCCTTTGGTGTGGGAGCAGTGGCTGGACGTTTCGAATTTCGGAGCTGGGCTGTGGCTGTGCCGAGAAGGAACGTCCCCACTGTGCTGTGGCTAGGAAGCTCAGAGCGCCAGTGCTTGTGGGGCTGTGGAAGGGCAGCCTAGGGCAGGTGATGGCCAGCAAGAGCTTTCAGTGCTAGCCCCTTTGGTGTGGGAGCAGTGGCTGGACGTTTTGAATTTCGGAGCTGGGCTGTGGCTGTGCCGAGAAGGAACGTCCCCACTGTGCTGTGGCTAGGAAGCTCAGAGCGCCAGTGCTTGTGGGGCTGTGGAAGGGCTGCCTAGGGCAGGTGATGGCCAGCAAGAGCTTTCAGTGCTAGCCCCTTTGGTGTGGGAGCAGTGGCTGGACGTTTTGAATTTCGGAGCTGGGCTGTGGCTGTGGTGAGAAGGAACGTCCCCACTGTGCTGTGGCTAGGAAGCTCAGAGCGCCAGTGCTTGTGGGGCTGTGGAAGGGCAGCCTAGGGCAGGTGATGGCCAGCAAGAGCTTTCAGTGCTAGCCCCTTTGGTGTGGGAGCAGTGGCTGGAGGTTTTGGATTTCGGAGCTGGGCTGTGGCTGTGCTGAGAAGGAACGTCCCCACTGTGCTGTGGCTAGGAAGCTCAGAGCGCCAGTGCTTGTGGGGCTGTGGAAGGGCTGCCTAGGGCAGGTGATGGCCAGCAAGAGCTTTCAGTGCTAGTCCCTTTGGTGTGGGAGCAGTGGCTGGACGTTTTGAATTTCGGAGCTGGGCTGTGGCTGTGCCGAGAAGGAACGTCCCCACTGTGCTGTGGCTAGGAAGCTCAGAGCGCCAGTGCTTGTGGGGCTGTGGAAGGGCTGCCTAGGGCAGGTGCTGGCCAGCAAGAGCTTTCAGTGCTAGCCCCTTTGGTGTGGGAGCAGTGGCTGGACGTTTTGAATTTCGGAGCTGGGCTCTGGCTGTGCCGAGAAGGAACGTCCCCACTGTGCTGTGGCTAGGAAGCTCAGAGCGCCAGTGCTTGTGGGGCTGTGGAAGGGCTGCCTAGGGAAGGTGATGGCCAGCAAGAGCTTTCAGTGCTAGCCCCTTTGGTGTGGGAGCAGTGGCTGGACGTTTTGAATTTCGGAGCTGGGCTGTGGCTGTGCTGAGAAGGAACGTCCCCACTGTGCTGTGGCTAGGAAGCTCAGAGCGCCAGTGCTTGTGGGGCTGTGGAAGGGCTGCCTAGGGCAGGTGATGGCCAGCAAGAGCTTTCAGTGCTAGCCCCTTTGGTGTGGGAGCAGTGGCTGGACGTTTCGAATTTTCGAGCTGGGCTGTGGCTGTGCCGAGAAGGAACGTCCCCACTGTGCTGTGGCTAGGAAGCTCAGAGCGCCAGTGCTTGTGGGGCTGTGGAAGGGCTGCCTAGGGCAGGTGATGGCCAGCAAGAGCTTTCAGTGCTAGCCCCTTTGGTGTGGGAGCAGTGGCTGGACGTTTCGAATTTCGGAGCTGGGCTGTGGCTGTGCCGAGAAGGAACGTCCCCACTGTGCTGTGGCTAGGAAGCTCAGAGCGCCAGTGCTTGTGGGGCTGTGGAAGGGCTGCCTAGGGCAGGTGATGGCCAGCAAGAGCTTTCAGTGCTAGCCCCTTTGGTGTGGGAGCAGTGGCTGGAGGTTTTGAATTTCGGAGCTGGGCTGTGGCTGTGCTGAGAAGGAACGTCCCCACTGTGCTGTGGCTAGGAAGCTCAGAGCGCCAGTGCTTGTGGGGCTGTGGAAGGGCTGCCTAGGGCAGGTGATGGCCAGCAAGAGCTTTCAGTGCTAGTCCCTTTGGTGTGGGAGCAGTGGCTGGACGTTTTGAATTTCGGAGCTGGGCTGTGGCTGTGCCGAGAAGGAACGTCCCCACTGTGCTGTGGCTAGGAAGCTCAGAGCGCCAGTGCTTGTGAGGCTGTGGAAGGGCAGCCTAGGGCAGGTGATGGCCAGCAAGAGCTTTCAGTGCTAGCCCCTTTGGTGTGGGAGCAGTGGCTGGAGGTATTGAATTTCGGAGCTGGGCTGTGGCTGTGCCGAGAAGGAACGTCCCCACTGTGCTGTGGCTAGGAAGCTCAGAGCGCCAGTGCTTGTGGGGCTGTGGAAGGGCTGCCTAGGGCAGGTGATGGCCAGCAAGAGCTTTCAGTGCTAGCCCCTTTGGTGTGGGAGCAGTGGCTGGACGTTTTGAATTTCGGAGCTGGGCTGTGGCTGTGCAGAGAAGGAACGTCCCCACTGTGCTGTGGCTAGGAAGCTCAGAGCGCCAGTGCTTGTGGGGCTGTGGAAGGGCTGCCTAGGGCAGGTGATGGCCAGCAAGAGCTTTCAGTGCTAGCCCCTTTGGTGTGGGAGCAGTGGCTGGAGGTTTTGGATTTCGGAGCTGGGCTGTGGCTGTGCTGAGAAGGAACGTCCCCACTGTGCTGTGGCTAGGAAGCTCAGAGCGCCAGTGCTTGTGGGGCTGTGGAAGGGCTGCCTAGGGCAGGTGATGGCCAGCAAGAGCTTTCAGTGCTAGTCCATTTGGTGTGGGAGCAGTGGCTGGACGTTTTGAATTTCGGAGCTGGGCTGTGGCTGTGCCGAGAAGGAACGTCCCCACTGTGCTGTGGCTAGGAAGCTCAGAGCGCCAGTGCTTGTGGGGCTGTGGAAGGGCTGCCTAGGGCAGGTGATGGCCAGCAAGAGCTTTCAGTGCTAGCCCCTTTGGTGTGGGAGCAGTGGCTGGACGTTTTGAATTTTGGAGCTGGGCTCTGGCTGTGCTGAGAAGGAACGTCCCCACTGTGCTGTGGCTAGGAAGCTCAGAGCGCCAGTGCTTGTGGGGCTGTGGAAGGGCTGCCTAGGGCAGGTGATGGCCAGCAAGAGCTTTCAGTGCTAGCACCTTTGGTGTGGGAGCAGTGGCTGGAGGTTTTGAATTTCGGAGCTGAGCTGTGGCTGTACCGAGAAGGAACGTCCCCACTGTGCTGTGGCTAGGAAGCTCAGAGCGCCAGTGCTTGTGGGGCTGTGGAAGGGCTGCCTAGGGCAGGTGATGGCCAGCAAGAGCTTTCAGTGCTAGCCCCTTTGGTGTGGGAGCAGTGGCTGGACGTTTTGAATTTCGGAGCTGGGCTCTGGCTGTGCTGAGAAGGAACGTCCCCACTGTGCTGTGGCTAGGAAGCTCAGAGCGCCAGTGCTTGTGGGGCTGTGGAAGGGCTGCCTAGGGCAGGTGCTGGCCAGCAAGAGCTTTCAGTGCTAGCCCCTTTGGTGTGGGAGCAGTGGCTGGACGTTTTGAATTTCGGAGCTGGGCTGTGGCTGCGCCGAGAAGGAACGTCCCCACTGTGCTGTGGCTAGGAAGCTCAGAGCGCCAGTGCTTGTGGGGCTGTGGAAGGGCTGCCTAGGGCAGGTGATGGCCAGCAAGAGCTTTCAGTGCTAGCACCTTTGGTGTGGGAGCAGTGGCTGGACGTTTCGAATTTCGGAGCTGGGCTGTGGCTGTGCCGAGAAGGAATGTCCCCACTGTGCTGTGGCTAGGAAGCTCAGAGCGCCAGTGCTTGTGGGGCTGTGGAAGGGCTGCCTAGGGCAGGTGCTGTCCAGCAAGAGCTTTCAGTGCTAGCCCCTTTGGTGTGGGAGCAGTGGCTGGACGTTTCGAATTTCAGAGCTGGGCTCTGGCTGTGCCGAGAAGGAACGTCCCCACTGTGCTGTGGCTAGGAAGCTCAGAGCGTCAGTGCTTGTGGGGCTGTGGAAGGGCTGCCTAGGGCAGGTGATGGCCAGCAAGAGCTTTCAGTGCTAGCCCCTTTGGTGTGTGAGCAGTGGCTGGACGTTTCGAATTTCGGAGCTGGGCTGTGGCTGTGGTGGGAAGGAACGTCCCCACTGTGCTGTGGCTAGGAAGCTCAGAGCGCCAGTGCTTGTGGGGCTGTGGAAGGGCTGCCTAGGGCAGGTGATGGCAAGCAAGAGCTTTCAGTGCTAGCCCCTTTGGTGTGGGAGCAGTGGCTGGACGTTTTGAATTTCGGAGCTGGGCTGTGGCTGTGCTGAGAAGGAACGTCCCCACTGTGCTGTGGCTAGGAAGCTCAGAGCGCCAGTGCTTGTGGGGCTGTGGAAGGGCAGCCTAGGGCAGGTGATGGCCAGCAAGAGCTTTCAGTGCTAGCCCCTTTGGTGTGGGAGCAGTGGCTGGACGTTTTGAATTTCGGAGCTGGGCTGTGGCTGTGCCGAGAAGGAACGTCCCCACTGTGCTGTGGCTAGGAAGCTCAGAGCGCCAGTGCTTGTGGGGCTGTGGAAGGGCTGCCTAGGGAAGGTGAGGGCCAGCAAGAGCTTTCAGTGCTAGCCCCTTTGGTGTGGGAGCAGTGGCTGGACGTTTTGAATTTCGGAGCTGGGCTGTGGCTGTGCCGAGAAGGAACGTCCCCACTGTGCTGTGGCTAGGAAGCTCAGAGCGCCAGTGCTTGTGGGGCTGTGGAAGGGCTGCCTAGGGCAGGTGATGGCCAGCAAGAGCTTTCAGTGCTAGCCCCTTTGGTGTGGGAGCAGTGGCTGGACGTTTTGAATTTTGGAGCTGGGCTCTGGCTGTGCTGAGAAGGAACGTCCCCACTGTGCTGTGGCTAGGAAGCTCAGAGCGCCAGTGCTTGTGGGGCTGTGGAAGGGCTGCCTAGGGCAGGTGATGGCCAGCAAGAGCTTTCAGTGCTAGCACCTTTGGTGTGGGAGCAGTGGCTGGAGGTTTTGAATTTCGGAGCTGAGCTGTGGCTGTACCGAGAAGGAACGTCCCCACTGTGCTGTGGCTAGGAAGCTCAGAGCGCCAGTGCTTGTGGGGCTGTGGAAGGGCTGCCTAGGGCAGGTGATGGCCAGCAAGAGCTTTCAGTGCTAGCCCCTTTGGTGTGGGAGCAGTGGCTGGACGTTTTGAATTTCGGAGCTGGGCTCTGGCTGTGCTGAGAAGGAACGTCCCCACTGTGCTGTGGCTAGGAAGCTCAGAGCGCCAGTGCTTGTGGGGCTGTGGAAGGGCTGCCTAGGGCAGGTGCTGGCCAGCAAGAGCTTTCAGTGCTAGCCCCTTTGGTGTGGGAGCAGTGGCTGGACGTTTTGAATTTCGGAGCTGGGCTGTGGCTGCGCCGAGAAGGAACGTCCCCACTGTGCTGTGGCTAGGAAGCTCAGAGCGCCAGTGCTTGTGGGGCTGTGGAAGGGCTGCCTAGGGCAGGTGATGGCCAGCAAGAGCTTTCAGTGCTAGCACCTTTGGTGTGGGAGCAGTGGCTGGACGTTTCGAATTTCGGAGCTGGGCTGTGGCTGTGCCGAGAAGGAATGTCCCCACTGTGCTGTGGCTAGGAAGCTCAGAGCGCCAGTGCTTGTGGGGCTGTGGAAGGGCTGCCTAGGGCAGGTGCTGTCCAGCAAGAGCTTTCAGTGCTAGCCCCTTTGGTGTGGGAGCAGTGGCTGGACGTTTCGAATTTCAGAGCTGGGCTCTGGCTGTGCCGAGAAGGAACGTCCCCACTGTGCTGTGGCTAGGAAGCTCAGAGCGTCAGTGCTTGTGGGGCTGTGGAAGGGCTGCCTAGGGCAGGTGATGGCCAGCAAGAGCTTTCAGTGCTAGCCCCTTTGGTGTGTGAGCAGTGGCTGGACGTTTCGAATTTCGGAGCTGGGCTGTGGCTGTGGTGGGAAGGAACGTCCCCACTGTGCTGTGGCTAGGAAGCTCAGAGCGCCAGTGCTTGTGGGGCTGTGGAAGGGCTGCCTAGGGCAGGTGATGGCAAGCAAGAGCTTTCAGTGCTAGCCCCTTTGGTGTGGGAGCAGTGGCTGGACGTTTTGAATTTCGGAGCTGGGCTGTGGCTGTGCTGAGAAGGAACGTCCCCACTGTGCTGTGGCTAGGAAGCTCAGAGCGCCAGTGCTTGTGGGGCTGTGGAAGGGCAGCCTAGGGCAGGTGATGGCCAGCAAGAGCTTTCAGTGCTAGCCCCTTTGGTGTGGGAGCAGTGGCTGGACGTTTTGAATTTCGGAGCTGGGCTGTGGCTGTGCCGAGAAGGAACGTCCCCACTGTGCTGTGGCTAGGAAGCTCAGAGCGCCAGTGCTTGTGGGGCTGTGGAAGGGCTGCCTAGGGAAGGTGAGGGCCAGCAAGAGCTTTCAGTGCTAGCCCCTTTGGTGTGGGAGCAGTGGCTGGACGTTTTGAATTTCGGAGCTGGGCTGTGGCTGTGCCGAGAAGGAACGTCCCCACTGTGCTGTGGCTAGGAAGCTCAGAGCGCCAGTGCTTGTGGGGCTGTGGAAGGGCTGCCTAGGGAAGGTGAGGGCCAGCAAGAGCTTTCAGTGCTAGCCCCTTTGGTGTGGGAGCAGTGGCTGGACGTTTTGAATTTCGGAGCTGGGCTGTGGCTGTGCCGAGAAGGAACGTCCCCACTGTGCTGTGGCTAGGAAGCTCAGAGCACCAGTGCTTGTGGGGCTGTGGAAGGGCTGCCTAGGGCAGGTGATGGCCAGCAAGAGCTTTCAGTGCTAGCCCCTTTGGTGTGGGAGCAGTGGCTGGATGTTTTGAATTTCGGAGCTGGGCTGTGGCTGTGCCGAGAAGGAACGTCCCCACTGTGCTGTGGCTAGGAAGCTCAGAGCGCCAGTGCTTGTGGGGCTGTGGAAGGGCTGCCTAGGGCAGGTGATGGCCAGCAAGAGCTTTCAGTGCTAGCCCCTTTGGTGTGGGAGCAGTGGCTGGACGTTTTGAATTTCGGAGCTGGGCTCTGGCTGTGCCGAGAAGGAACGTCCCCACTGTGCTGTGGCTAGGAAGCTCAGAGCGCCAGTGCTTGTGGGGCTGTGGAAGGGCTGCCTAGGGCAGGTGATGGCCAGCAAGAGCTTTCAGTGCTAGCCCCTTTGGTGTGGGAGCAGTGGCTGGAGGTTTTGGATTTCGGAGCTGGGCTGTGGCTGTGCTGAGAAGGAACGTCCCCACTGTGCTGTGGCTAGGAAGCTCAGAGCGCCAGTGCTTGTGGGGCTGTGGAAGGGCTGCCTAGGGCAGGTGATGGCCAGCAAGAGCTTTCAGTGCTAGTCCATTTGGTGTGGGAGCAGTGGCTGGACGTTTTGAATTTCGGAGCTGGGCTGTGGCTGTGCCGAGAAGGAACGTCCCCACTGTGCTGTGGCTAGGAAGCTCAGAGCGCCAGTTCTTGTGGGGCTGTGGAAGGGCTGCCTAGGGCAGGTGATGGCCAGCAAGAGCTTTCAGTGCTAGCCCCTTTGGTGTGGGAGCAGTGGCTGGAGGTTTTGAATTTCGGAGCTGGGCTGTGGCTGTGCCGAGAAGGAACGTCCCCACTGTGCTGTGGCTAGGAAGCTCAGAGCGCCAGTGCTTGTGGGGCTGTGGAAGGGCTGCCTAGGGCAGGTGATGGCCAGCAAGAGCTTTCAGTGCTAGCCCCTTTGGTGTGGGAGCAGTGGCTGGACGTTTTGAATTTCGGAGCTGGGCTCTGGCTGTGCTGAGAAGGAACGTCCCCACTGTGCTGTGGCTAGGAAGCTCAGAGCGCCAGTGCTTGTGGGGCTGTGGAAGGGCTGCCTAGGGCAGGTGATGGCCAGCAAGAGCTTTCAGTGCTAGCCCCTTTGGTGTGGGAGCAGTGGCTGGAGGTTTTGAATTTCGGAGCTGAGCTGTGGCTGTGCCGAGAAGGAACGTCCCCACTGTGCTGTGGCTAGGAAGCTCAGAGCGCCAGTGCTTGTGGGGCTGTGGAAGGGCTGCCTAGGGCAGGTGATGGCCAGCAAGAGCTTTCAGTGCTAGCCCCTTTGGTGTGGGAGCAGTGGCTGGACGTTTTGAATTTCGGAGCTGGGCTCTGGCTGTGCTGAGAAGGAACGTCCCCACTGTGCTGTGGCTAGGAAGCTCAGAGCGCCAGTGCTTGTGGGGCTGTGGAAGGGCTGCCTAGGGCAGGTGCTGTTCAGCAAGAGCTTTCAGTGCTAGCCCCTTTGGTGTGGGAGCAGTGGCTGGACGTTTTGAATTTCGGAGCTGGGCTGTGGCTGTGCCGAGAAGGAACGTCCCCACTGTGCTGTGGCTAGGAAGCTCAGAGCGCCAGTGCTTGTGGGGCTGTGGAAGGGCTGCCTAGGGCAGGTGCTGGCCAGCAAGAGCTTTCAGTGCTAGCCCCTTTGGTGTGGGAGCAGTGGCTGGACGTTTTGAATTTCGGAGCTGGGCTGTGGCTGCGCCGAGAAGGAACGTCCCCACTGTGCTGTGGCTAGGAAGCTCAGAGCGCCAGTGCTTGTGGGGCTGTGGAAGGGCTGCCTAGGGCAGGTGATGGCCAGCAAGAGCTTTCAGTGCTAGCCCCTTTGGTGTGGGAGCAGTGGCTGGACGTTTTGAATTTCGGAGCTGGGCTGTGGCTGTGCCGAGAAGGAACGTCCCCACTGTGCTGTGGCTAGGAAGCTCAGAGCGCCAGTGCTTGTGGGGCTGTGGAAGGGCTGCCTAGGGCAGGTGATGGCCAGCAAGAGCTTTCAGTGCTATCCCCTTTCGTGTGGGAGCAGTGGCTGGACGTTTTGAATTTCGGAGCTGGGCTGTGGCTGTGCCGAGAAGGAACGTCCCCACTGTGCTGTGGCTAGGAAGCTCAGAGCGCCAGTGCTTGTGGGGCTGTGGAAGGGCTGCCTAGGGCAGGTGCTGTCCAGCAAGAGCTTTCAGTGCTATCCCCTTTGGTGTGGGAGCAGTGGCTGGACGTTTCGAATTTCAGAGCTGGGCTCTGGCTGTGCCGAGAAGGAACGTCCCCACTGTGCTGTGGCTAGGAAGCTCAGAGCGTCAGTGCTTGTGGGGCTGTGGAAGGGCTGCCTAGGGCAGGTGATGGCCAGCAAGAGCTTTCAGTGCTAGCCCCTTTGGTGTGGGAGCAGTGGCTGGACGTTTCGAATTTCGGAGCTGGGCTGTGGCTGTGGTGGGAAGGAACGTCCCCACTGTGCTGTGGCTAGGAAGCTCAGAGCGCCAGTGCTTGTGGGGCTGTGGAAGGGCTGCCTAGGGCAGGTGATGGCAAGCAAGAGCTTTCAGTGCTAGCCCCTTTGGTGTGGGAGCAGTGGCTGGAGGTTTTGAATTTCGGAGCTGAGCTGTGGCTGTGCCGAGAAGGAACGTCCCCACTGTGCTGTGGCTAGGAAGCTCAGAGCGCCAGTGCTTGTGGGGCTGTGGAAGGGCTGCCTAGGGCAAGTGATGGCCAGCAAGAGCTTTCAGTGCTAGCCCCTTTGGTGTGGGAGCAGTGGCTGGACGTTTTGAATTTCGGAGCTGGGCTCTGGCTGTGCTGAGAAGGAACGTCCCCACTGTGCTGTGGCTAGGAAGCTCAGAGCGCCAGTGCTTGTGGGGCTGTGGAAGGGCTGCCTAGGGCAGGTGCTGTCCAGCAAGAGCTTTCAGTGCTAGCCCCTTTGGTGTGGGAGCAGTGGCTGGACGTTTTGAATTTCGGAGCTGGGCTGTGGCTGTGCTGAGAAGGAACGTCCCCACTGTGCTGTGGCTAGGAAGCTCAGAGCGCCAGTGCTTGTGGGGCTGTGGAAGGGCTGCCTAGGGAAGGTGAGGGCCAGCAAGAGCTTTCAGTGCTAGCCCCTTTGGTGTGGGAGCAGTGGCTGGACGTTTTGAATTTCGGAGCTGGGCTGTGGCTGTGCCGAGAAGGAACGTCCCCACTGTGCTGTGGCTAGGAAGCTCAGAGCACCAGTGCTTGTGGGGCTGTGGAAGGGCTGCCTAGGGCAGGTGATGGCCAGCAAGAGCTTTCAGTGCTAGCCCCTTTGGTGTGGGAGCAGTGGCTGGATGTTTTGAATTTCGGAGCTGGGCTGTTGCTGTGCCGAGAAGGAACGTCCCCACTGTGCTGTGGCTAGGAAGCTCAGAGCGCCAGTGCTTGTGGGGCTGTGGAAGGGCTGCCTAGGGCAGGTGATGGCCAGCAAGAGCTTTCAGTGCTAGCCCCTTTGGTGTGGGAGCAGTGGCTGGACGTTTCGAATTTCAGAGCTGGGCTCTGGCTGTGCCGAGAAGGAACGTCCCCACTGTGCTGTGGCTAGGAAGCTCAGAGCGCCAGTGCTTGTGGGGCTGTGGAAGGGCAGCCTAGGGCAGGTGATGGCCAGCAAGAGCTTTCAGTGCTAGCCCCTTTGGTGTGGGAGCAGTGGCTGGACGTTTTGAATTTCGGAGCTGGGCTGTGGCTGTGCCGAGAAGGAACGTCCCCACTGTGCTGTGGCTAGGAAGCTCAGAGCGCCAGTGCTTGTGGGGCTGTGGAAGGGCTGCCTAGGGCAGGTGATGGCCAGCAAGAGCTTTCAGTGCTAGCACCTTTGGTGTGGGAGCAGTGGCTGGACGTTTCGAATTTCGGAGCTGGGCTGTGGCTGTGCCGAGAAGGAACGTCCCCACTGTGCTGTGGCTAGGAAGCTCAGAGCGCCAGTGCTTGTGGGGCTGTGGAAGGGCTGCCTAGGGCAGGTGATGGCCAGCAAGAGCTTTCAGTGCTAGCCCCTTTGGTGTGGGAGCAGTGGCTGGACGTTTTGAATTTCGGAGCTGGGCTCTGGCTGTGCCGAGAAGGAACGTCCCCACTGTGCTGTGGCTAGGAAGCTCAGAGCACCAGTGCTTGTGGGGCTGTGGAAGGGCTGCCTAGGGCAGGTGATGGCCAGCAAGAGCTTTCAGTGCTAGCCCCTTTGGTGTGGGAGCAGTGGCTGGACGTTTTGAATTTCGGAGCTGGGCTGTGGCTGTGCCGAGAAGGAACGTCCCCACTGTGCTGTGGCTAGGAAGCTCAGAGCGCCAGTGCTTGTGGGGATGTGGAAGGGCAGCCTAGGGCAGGTGATGGCCAGCAAGAGCTTTCAGTGCTAGCCCCTTTGGTGTGGGAGCAGTGGCTGGACGTTTCGAATTTCAGAGCTGGGCTCTGGCTGTGCCGAGAAGGAACGTCCCCACTGTGCTGTGGCTAGGAAGCTCAGAGCGTCAGTGCTTGTGGGGCTGTGGAAGGGCTGCCTAGGGCAGGTGATGGCCAGCAAGAGCTTTCAGTGCTAGCCCCTTTGGTGTGGGAGCAGTGGCTGGACGTTTCGAATTTCGGAGCTGGGCTGTGGCTGTGGTGGGAAGGAACGTCCCCACTGTGCTGTGGCTAGGAAGCTCAGAGCGCCAGTGCTTGTGGGGCTGTGGAAGGGCTGCCTAGGGCAGGTGATGGCAAGCAAGAGCTTTCAGTGCTAGCCCCTTTGGTGTGGGAGCAGTGGCTGGAGGTTTTGAATTTCGGAGCTGAGCTGTGGCTGTGCCGAGAAGGAACGTCCCCACTGTGCTGTGGCTAGGAAGCTCAGAGCGCCAGTGCTTGTGGGGCTGTGGAAGGGCTGCCTAGGGCAAGTGATGGCCAGCAAGAGCTTTCAGTGCTAGCCCCTTTGGTGTGGGAGCAGTGGCTGGACGTTTTGAATTTCGGAGCTGGGCTCTGGCTGTGCTGAGAAGGAACGTCCCCACTGTGCTGTGGCTAGGAAGCTCAGAGCGCCAGTGCTTGTGGGGCTGTGGAAGGGCTGCCTAGGGCAGGTGATGGCCAGCAAGAGCTTTCAGTGCTAGCCCCTTTGGTGTGGGAGCAGTGGCTGGACGTTTTGAATTTCGGAGCTGGGCTGTGGCTGTGCTGAGAAGGAACGTCCCCACTGTGCTGTGGCTAGGAAGCTCAGAGCGCCAGTGCTTGTGGGGCTGTGGAAGGGCAGCCTAGGGCAGGTGATGGCCAGCAAGAGCTTTCAGTGCTAGCCCCTTTGGTGTGGGAGCAGTGGCTGGACGTTTTGAATTTCGGAGCTGGGCTGTGGCTGTGCTGAGAAGGAACGTCCCCACTGTGCTGTGGCTAGGAAGCTCAGAGCGCCAGTGCTTGTGGGGCTGTGGAAGGGCTGCCTAGGGAAGGTGAGGGCCAGCAAGAGCTTTCAGTGCTAGCCCCTTTGGTGTGGGAGCAGTGGCTGGACGTTTTGAATTTCGGAGCTGGGCTGTGGCTGTGCCGAGAAGGAACGTCCCCACTGTGCTGTGGCTAGGAAGCTCAGAGCACCAGTGCTTGTGGGGCTGTGGAAGGGCTGCCTAGGGCAGGTGATGGCCAGCAAGAGCTTTCAGTGCTAGCCCCTTTGGTGTGGGAGCAGTGGCTGGACGTTTTGAATTTCGGAGCTGGGCTGTGGCTGTGCCGAGAAGGAACGTCCCCACTGTGCTGTGGCTAGGAAGCTCAGAGCGCCAGTGCTTGTGGGGCTGTGGAAGGGCTGCCTAGGGCAGGTGATGGCCAGCAAGAGCTTTCAGTGCTAGCCCCTTTGGTGTGGGAGCAGTGGCTGGACGTTTTGAATTTCAGAGCTGGGCTCTGGCTGTGCCGAGAAGGAACGTCCCCACTGTGCTGTGGCTAGGAAGCTCAGAGCGCCAGTGCTTGTGGGGCTGTGGAAGGGCAGCCTAGGGCAGGTGATGGCCAGCAAGAGCTTTCAGTGCTAGCCCCTTTGGTGTGGGAGCAGTGGCTGGACGTTTTGAATTTCGGAGCTGGGCTGTGGCTGTGCCGAGAAGGAACGTCCCCACTGTGCTGTGGCTAGGAAGCTCAGAGCGCCAGTGCTTGTGGGGCTGTGGAAGGGCTGCCTAGGGCAGGTGATGGCCAGCAAGAGCTTTCAGTGCTAGCACCTTTGGTGTGGGAGCAGTGGCTGGACGTTTCGAATTTCGGAGCTGGGCTGTGGCTGTGCCGAGAAGGAACGTCCCCACTGTGCTGTGGCTAGGAAGCTCAGAGCGCCAGTGCTTGTGGGGCTGTGGAAGGGCTGCCTAGGGAAGGTGATGGCCAGCAAGAGCTTTCAGTGCTAGCCCCTTTGGTGTGGGAGCAGTGGCTGGAGGTTTTGGATTTCGGAGCTGGGATGTGGCTGTGCCGAGAAGGAACGTCCCCACTGTGCTGTGGCTAGGAAG
The DNA here is from genome assembly GCF_965638725.1 of Aptenodytes patagonicus. NCBI lineage: Eukaryota > Metazoa > Chordata > Aves > Sphenisciformes > Spheniscidae > Aptenodytes > Aptenodytes patagonicus. Next base: position 24,743 of record NW_027472032.1, on the reverse strand, counting down.
CTCAGAGCGCCAGTGCTTGTGGGGCTGTGGAAGGGCTGCCTAGGGCAGGTGATGGCCAGCAAGAGCTTTCAGTGCTAGCCCCTTTGGTGTGGGAGCAGTGGCTGGAGGTTTTGGATTTCGGAGCTGGGATGTGGCTGTGCTGAGAAGGAACGTCCCCACTGTGCTGTGGCTAGGAAGCTCAGAGCGCCAGTGCTTGTGGGGCTGTGGAAGGGCTGCCTAGGGCAGGTGATGGCCAGCAAGAGCTTTCAGTGCTAGCCCCTTTGGTGTGGGAGCAGTGGCTGGACGTTTTGAATTTCGGAGCTGGGCTGTGGCTGTGCTGAGAAGGAACGTCCCCACTGTGCTGTGGCTAGGAAGCTCAGAGCGCCAGTGCTTGTGGGGCTGTGGAAGGGCAGCCTAGGGCAGGTGATGGCCAGCAAGAGCTTTCAGTGCTAGCCCCTTTGGTGTGGGAGCAGTGGCTGGACGTTTTGAATTTCGGAGCTGGGCTGTGGCTGTGCTGAGAAGGAACGTCCCCACTGTGCTGTGGCTAGGAAGCTCAGAGCGCCAGTGCTTGTGGGGCTGTGGAAGGGCTGCCTAGGGAAGGTGATGGCCAGCAAGAGCTTTCAGTGCTAGCCCCTTTGGTGTGGGAGCAGTGGCTGGACGTTTTGAATTTCGGAGCTGGGCTGTGGCTGTGCCGAGAAGGAACGTCCCCACTGTGCTGTGGCTAGGAAGCTCAGAGCACCAGTGCTTGTGGGGCTGTGGAAGGGCTGCCTAGGGCAGGTGATGGCCAGCAAGAGCTTTCAGTGCTAGTCCCTTTGGTGTGGGAGCAGTGGCTGGACGTTTTGAATTTCGGAGCTGGGCTGTGGCTGTGCCGAGAAGGAACGTCCCCACTGTGCTGTGGCTAGGAAGCTCAGAGCGCCAGTGCTTGTGGGGCTGTGGAAGGGCTGCCTAGGGCAGGTGATGGCCAGCAAGAGCTTTCAGTGCTAGCCCCTTTGGTGTGGGAGCAGTGGCTGGACGTTTCGAATTTCAGAGCTGGGCTCTGGCTGTGCCGAGAAGGAACGTCCCCACTGTGCTGTGGCTAGGAAGCTCAGAGCGCCAGTGCTTGTGGGGCTGTGGAAGGGCAGCCTAGGGCAGGTGATGGCCAGCAAGAGCTTTCAGTGCTACCCCCTTTGGTGTGGGAGCAGTGGCTGGACGTTTTGAATTTCGGAGCTGGGCTGTGGCTGTGCCGAGAAGGAACGTCCCCACTGTGCTGTGGCTAGGAAGCTCAGAGCGCCAGTGCTTGTGGGGCTGTGGAAGGGCTGCCTAGGGCAGGTGATGGCCAGCAAGAGCTTTCAGTGCTAGCACCTTTGGTGTGGGAGCAGTGGCTGGACGTTTCGAATTTCGGAGCTGGGCTGTGGCTGTGCCGAGAAGGAACGTCCCCACTGTGCTGTGGCTAGGAAGCTCAGAGCGCCAGTGCTTGTGGGGCTGTGGAAGGGCAGCCTAGGGCAGGTGATGGCCAGCAAGAGCTTTCAGTGCTACCCCCTTTGGTGTGGGAGCAGTGGCTGGACGTTTTGAATTTCGGAGCTGGGCTGTGGCTGTGCCGAGAAGGAACGTCCCCACTGTGCTGTGGCTAGGAAGCTCAGAGCGCCAGTGCTTGTGGGGCTGTGGAAGGGCTACCTAGGGCAGGTGATGGCCAGCAAGAGCTTTCAGTGCTAGCCCCTTTGGTGTGGGAGCAGTGGCTGGACGTTTCGAATTTCGGAGCTGGGCTGTGGCTGTGCCGAGAAGGAACGTCCCCACTGTGCTGTGGCTAGGAAGCTCAGAGCGCCAGTGCTTGTGGGGCTGTGGAAGGGCAGCCTAGGGCAGGTGATGGCCAGCAAGAGCTTTCAGTGCTAGCCCCTTTGGTGTGGGAGCAGTGGCTGGACGTTTTGAATTTCGGAGCTGGGCTGTGGCTGTGCCGAGAAGGAACGTCCCCACTGTGCTGTGGCTAGGAAGCTCAGAGCGCCAGTGCTTGTGGGGCTGTGGAAGGGCTGCCTAGGGCAGGTGATGGCCAGCAAGAGCTTTCAGTGCTAGCCCCTTTGGTGTGGGAGCAGTGGCTGGACGTTTTGAATTTCGGAGCTGGGCTGTGGCTGTGGTGAGAAGGAACGTCCCCACTGTGCTGTGGCTAGGAAGCTCAGAGCGCCAGTGCTTGTGGGGCTGTGGAAGGGCAGCCTAGGGCAGGTGATGGCCAGCAAGAGCTTTCAGTGCTAGCCCCTTTGGTGTGGGAGCAGTGGCTGGAGGTTTTGGATTTCGGAGCTGGGCTGTGGCTGTGCTGAGAAGGAACGTCCCCACTGTGCTGTGGCTAGGAAGCTCAGAGCGCCAGTGCTTGTGGGGCTGTGGAAGGGCTGCCTAGGGCAGGTGATGGCCAGCAAGAGCTTTCAGTGCTAGTCCCTTTGGTGTGGGAGCAGTGGCTGGACGTTTTGAATTTCGGAGCTGGGCTGTGGCTGTGCCGAGAAGGAACGTCCCCACTGTGCTGTGGCTAGGAAGCTCAGAGCGCCAGTGCTTGTGGGGCTGTGGAAGGGCTGCCTAGGGCAGGTGCTGGCCAGCAAGAGCTTTCAGTGCTAGCCCCTTTGGTGTGGGAGCAGTGGCTGGACGTTTTGAATTTCGGAGCTGGGCTCTGGCTGTGCCGAGAAGGAACGTCCCCACTGTGCTGTGGCTAGGAAGCTCAGAGCGCCAGTGCTTGTGGGGCTGTGGAAGGGCTGCCTAGGGAAGGTGATGGCCAGCAAGAGCTTTCAGTGCTAGCCCCTTTGGTGTGGGAGCAGTGGCTGGACGTTTTGAATTTCGGAGCTGGGCTGTGGCTGTGCTGAGAAGGAACGTCCCCACTGTGCTGTGGCTAGGAAGCTCAGAGCGCCAGTGCTTGTGGGGCTGTGGAAGGGCTGCCTAGGGCAGGTGATGGCCAGCAAGAGCTTTCAGTGCTAGCCCCTTTGGTGTGGGAGCAGTGGCTGGACGTTTCGAATTTTCGAGCTGGGCTGTGGCTGTGCCGAGAAGGAACGTCCCCACTGTGCTGTGGCTAGGAAGCTCAGAGCGCCAGTGCTTGTGGGGCTGTGGAAGGGCTGCCTAGGGCAGGTGATGGCCAGCAAGAGCTTTCAGTGCTAGCCCCTTTGGTGTGGGAGCAGTGGCTGGACGTTTCGAATTTCGGAGCTGGGCTGTGGCTGTGCCGAGAAGGAACGTCCCCACTGTGCTGTGGCTAGGAAGCTCAGAGCGCCAGTGCTTGTGGGGCTGTGGAAGGGCTGCCTAGGGCAGGTGATGGCCAGCAAGAGCTTTCAGTGCTAGCCCCTTTGGTGTGGGAGCAGTGGCTGGAGGTTTTGAATTTCGGAGCTGGGCTGTGGCTGTGCTGAGAAGGAACGTCCCCACTGTGCTGTGGCTAGGAAGCTCAGAGCGCCAGTGCTTGTGGGGCTGTGGAAGGGCTGCCTAGGGCAGGTGATGGCCAGCAAGAGCTTTCAGTGCTAGTCCCTTTGGTGTGGGAGCAGTGGCTGGACGTTTTGAATTTCGGAGCTGGGCTGTGGCTGTGCCGAGAAGGAACGTCCCCACTGTGCTGTGGCTAGGAAGCTCAGAGCGCCAGTGCTTGTGAGGCTGTGGAAGGGCAGCCTAGGGCAGGTGATGGCCAGCAAGAGCTTTCAGTGCTAGCCCCTTTGGTGTGGGAGCAGTGGCTGGAGGTATTGAATTTCGGAGCTGGGCTGTGGCTGTGCCGAGAAGGAACGTCCCCACTGTGCTGTGGCTAGGAAGCTCAGAGCGCCAGTGCTTGTGGGGCTGTGGAAGGGCTGCCTAGGGCAGGTGATGGCCAGCAAGAGCTTTCAGTGCTAGCCCCTTTGGTGTGGGAGCAGTGGCTGGACGTTTTGAATTTCGGAGCTGGGCTGTGGCTGTGCAGAGAAGGAACGTCCCCACTGTGCTGTGGCTAGGAAGCTCAGAGCGCCAGTGCTTGTGGGGCTGTGGAAGGGCTGCCTAGGGCAGGTGATGGCCAGCAAGAGCTTTCAGTGCTAGCCCCTTTGGTGTGGGAGCAGTGGCTGGAGGTTTTGGATTTCGGAGCTGGGCTGTGGCTGTGCTGAGAAGGAACGTCCCCACTGTGCTGTGGCTAGGAAGCTCAGAGCGCCAGTGCTTGTGGGGCTGTGGAAGGGCTGCCTAGGGCAGGTGATGGCCAGCAAGAGCTTTCAGTGCTAGTCCATTTGGTGTGGGAGCAGTGGCTGGACGTTTTGAATTTCGGAGCTGGGCTGTGGCTGTGCCGAGAAGGAACGTCCCCACTGTGCTGTGGCTAGGAAGCTCAGAGCGCCAGTGCTTGTGGGGCTGTGGAAGGGCTGCCTAGGGCAGGTGATGGCCAGCAAGAGCTTTCAGTGCTAGCCCCTTTGGTGTGGGAGCAGTGGCTGGACGTTTTGAATTTTGGAGCTGGGCTCTGGCTGTGCTGAGAAGGAACGTCCCCACTGTGCTGTGGCTAGGAAGCTCAGAGCGCCAGTGCTTGTGGGGCTGTGGAAGGGCTGCCTAGGGCAGGTGATGGCCAGCAAGAGCTTTCAGTGCTAGCCCCTTTGGTGTGGGAGCAGTGGCTGGAGGTTTTGAATTTCGGAGCTGAGCTGTGGCTGTACCGAGAAGGAACGTCCCCACTGTGCTGTGGCTAGGAAGCTCAGAGCGCCAGTGCTTGTGGGGCTGTGGAAGGGCTGCCTAGGGCAGGTGATGGCCAGCAAGAGCTTTCAGTGCTAGCCCCTTTGGTGTGGGAGCAGTGGCTGGACGTTTTGAATTTCGGAGCTGGGCTCTGGCTGTGCTGAGAAGGAACGTCCCCACTGTGCTGTGGCTAGGAAGCTCAGAGCGCCAGTGCTTGTGGGGCTGTGGAAGGGCTGCCTAGGGCAGGTGCTGGCCAGCAAGAGCTTTCAGTGCTAGCCCCTTTGGTGTGGGAGCAGTGGCTGGACGTTTTGAATTTCGGAGCTGGGCTGTGGCTGCGCCGAGAAGGAACGTCCCCACTGTGCTGTGGCTAGGAAGCTCAGAGCGCCAGTGCTTGTGGGGCTGTGGAAGGGCTGCCTAGGGCAGGTGATGGCCAGCAAGAGCTTTCAGTGCTAGCACCTTTGGTGTGGGAGCAGTGGCTGGACGTTTCGAATTTCGGAGCTGGGCTGTGGCTGTGCCGAGAAGGAATGTCCCCACTGTGCTGTGGCTAGGAAGCTCAGAGCGCCAGTGCTTGTGGGGCTGTGGAAGGGCTGCCTAGGGCAGGTGCTGTCCAGCAAGAGCTTTCAGTGCTAGCCCCTTTGGTGTGGGAGCAGTGGCTGGACGTTTCGAATTTCAGAGCTGGGCTCTGGCTGTGCCGAGAAGGAACGTCCCCACTGTGCTGTGGCTAGGAAGCTCAGAGCGTCAGTGCTTGTGGGGCTGTGGAAGGGCTGCCTAGGGCAGGTGATGGCCAGCAAGAGCTTTCAGTGCTAGCCCCTTTGGTGTGTGAGCAGTGGCTGGACGTTTCGAATTTCGGAGCTGGGCTGTGGCTGTGGTGGGAAGGAACGTCCCCACTGTGCTGTGGCTAGGAAGCTCAGAGCGCCAGTGCTTGTGGGGCTGTGGAAGGGCTGCCTAGGGCAGGTGATGGCAAGCAAGAGCTTTCAGTGCTAGCCCCTTTGGTGTGGGAGCAGTGGCTGGACGTTTTGAATTTCGGAGCTGGGCTGTGGCTGTGCTGAGAAGGAACGTCCCCACTGTGCTGTGGCTAGGAAGCTCAGAGCGCCAGTGCTTGTGGGGCTGTGGAAGGGCAGCCTAGGGCAGGTGATGGCCAGCAAGAGCTTTCAGTGCTAGCCCCTTTGGTGTGGGAGCAGTGGCTGGACGTTTTGAATTTCGGAGCTGGGCTGTGGCTGTGCCGAGAAGGAACGTCCCCACTGTGCTGTGGCTAGGAAGCTCAGAGCGCCAGTGCTTGTGGGGCTGTGGAAGGGCTGCCTAGGGAAGGTGAGGGCCAGCAAGAGCTTTCAGTGCTAGCCCCTTTGGTGTGGGAGCAGTGGCTGGACGTTTTGAATTTCGGAGCTGGGCTGTGGCTGTGCCGAGAAGGAACGTCCCCACTGTGCTGTGGCTAGGAAGCTCAGAGCGCCAGTGCTTGTGGGGCTGTGGAAGGGCTGCCTAGGGAAGGTGAGGGCCAGCAAGAGCTTTCAGTGCTAGCCCCTTTGGTGTGGGAGCAGTGGCTGGACGTTTTGAATTTCGGAGCTGGGCTGTGGCTGTGCCGAGAAGGAACGTCCCCACTGTGCTGTGGCTAGGAAGCTCAGAGCACCAGTGCTTGTGGGGCTGTGGAAGGGCTGCCTAGGGCAGGTGATGGCCAGCAAGAGCTTTCAGTGCTAGCCCCTTTGGTGTGGGAGCAGTGGCTGGATGTTTTGAATTTCGGAGCTGGGCTGTGGCTGTGCCGAGAAGGAACGTCCCCACTGTGCTGTGGCTAGGAAGCTCAGAGCGCCAGTGCTTGTGGGGCTGTGGAAGGGCTGCCTAGGGCAGGTGATGGCCAGCAAGAGCTTTCAGTGCTAGCCCCTTTGGTGTGGGAGCAGTGGCTGGACGTTTTGAATTTCGGAGCTGGGCTCTGGCTGTGCCGAGAAGGAACGTCCCCACTGTGCTGTGGCTAGGAAGCTCAGAGCGCCAGTGCTTGTGGGGCTGTGGAAGGGCTGCCTAGGGCAGGTGATGGCCAGCAAGAGCTTTCAGTGCTAGCCCCTTTGGTGTGGGAGCAGTGGCTGGAGGTTTTGGATTTCGGAGCTGGGCTGTGGCTGTGCCGAGAAGGAACGTCCCCACTGTGCTGTGGCTAGGAAGCTCAGAGCGCCAGTGCTTGTGGGGCTGTGGAAGGGCTGCCTAGGGCAGGTGATGGCCAGCAAGAGCTTTCAGTGCTAGCCCCTTTGGTGTGGGAGCAGTGGCTGGACGTTTTGAATTTCGGAGCTGGGCTCTGGCTGTGCTGAGAAGGAACGTCCCCACTGTGCTGTGGCTAGGAAGCTCAGAGCGCCAGTGCTTGTGGGGCTGTGGAAGGGCTGCCTAGGGCAGGTGATGGCCAGCAAGAGCTTTCAGTGCTAGCCCCTTTGGTGTGGGAGCAGTGGCTGGAGGTTTTGAATTTCGGAGCTGAGCTGTGGCTGTGCCGAGAAGGAACGTCCCCACTGTGCTGTGGCTAGGAAGCTCAGAGCGCCAGTGCTTGTGGGGCTGTGGAAGGGCTGCCTAGGGCAGGTGATGGCCAGCAAGAGCTTTCAGTGCTAGCCCCTTTGGTGTGGGAGCAGTGGCTGGACGTTTTGAATTTCGGAGCTGGGCTCTGGCTGTGCTGAGAAGGAACGTCCCCACTGTGCTGTGGCTAGGAAGCTCAGAGCGCCAGTGCTTGTGGGGCTGTGGAAGGGCTGCCTAGGGCAGGTGCTGTTCAGCAAGAGCTTTCAGTGCTAGCCCCTTTGGTGTGGGAGCAGTGGCTGGACGTTTTGAATTTCGGAGCTGGGCTGTGGCTGTGCCGAGAAGGAACGTCCCCACTGTGCTGTGGCTAGGAAGCTCAGAGCGCCAGTGCTTGTGGGGCTGTGGAAGGGCTGCCTAGGGCAGGTGCTGGCCAGCAAGAGCTTTCAGTGCTAGCCCCTTTGGTGTGGGAGCAGTGGCTGGACGTTTTGAATTTCGGAGCTGGGCTGTGGCTGCGCCGAGAAGGAACGTCCCCACTGTGCTGTGGCTAGGAAGCTCAGAGCGCCAGTGCTTGTGGGGCTGTGGAAGGGCTGCCTAGGGCAGGTGATGGCCAGCAAGAGCTTTCAGTGCTAGCCCCTTTGGTGTGGGAGCAGTGGCTGGACGTTTTGAATTTCGGAGCTGGGCTGTGGCTGTGCCGAGAAGGAACGTCCCCACTGTGCTGTGGCTAGGAAGCTCAGAGCGCCAGTGCTTGTGGGGCTGTGGAAGGGCTGCCTAGGGCAGGTGATGGCCAGCAAGAGCTTTCAGTGCTATCCCCTTTCGTGTGGGAGCAGTGGCTGGACGTTTCGAATTTCGGAGCTGGGCTGTGGCTGTGCCGAGAAGGAACGTCCCCACTGTGCTGTGGCTAGGAAGCTCAGAGCGCCAGTGCTTGTGGGGCTGTGGAAGGGCTGCCTAGGGCAGGTGCTGTCCAGCAAGAGCTTTCAGTGCTATCCCCTTTGGTGTGGGAGCAGTGGCTGGACGTTTCGAATTTCAGAGCTGGGCTCTGGCTGTGCCGAGAAGGAACGTCCCCACTGTGCTGTGGCTAGGAAGCTCAGAGCGTCAGTGCTTGTGGGGCTGTGGAAGGGCTGCCTAGGGCAGGTGATGGCCAGCAAGAGCTTTCAGTGCTAGCCCCTTTGGTGTGGGAGCAGTGGCTGGACGTTTCGAATTTCGGAGCTGGGCTGTGGCTGTGGTGGGAAGGAACGTCCCCACTGTGCTGTGGCTAGGAAGCTCAGAGCGCCAGTGCTTGTGGGGCTGTGGAAGGGCTGCCTAGGGCAGGTGATGGCAAGCAAGAGCTTTCAGTGCTAGCCCCTTTGGTGTGGGAGCAGTGGCTGGAGGTTTTGAATTTCGGAGCTGAGCTGTGGCTGTGCCGAGAAGGAACGTCCCCACTGTGCTGTGGCTAGGAAGCTCAGAGCGCCAGTGCTTGTGGGGCTGTGGAAGGGCTGCCTAGGGCAAGTGATGGCCAGCAAGAGCTTTCAGTGCTAGCCCCTTTGGTGTGGGAGCAGTGGCTGGACGTTTTGAATTTCGGAGCTGGGCTCTGGCTGTGCTGAGAAGGAACGTCCCCACTGTGCTGTGGCTAGGAAGCTCAGAGCGCCAGTGCTTGTGGGGCTGTGGAAGGGCTGCCTAGGGCAGGTGCTGTCCAGCAAGAGCTTTCAGTGCTAGCCCCTTTGGTGTGGGAGCAGTGGCTGGACGTTTTGAATTTCGGAGCTGGGCTGTGGCTGTGCTGAGAAGGAACGTCCCCACTGTGCTGTGGCTAGGAAGCTCAGAGCGCCAGTGCTTGTGGGGCTGTGGAAGGGCTGCCTAGGGAAGGTGAGGGCCAGCAAGAGCTTTCAGTGCTAGCCCCTTTGGTGTGGGAGCAGTGGCTGGACGTTTTGAATTTCGGAGCTGGGCTGTGGCTGTGCCGAGAAGGAACGTCCCCACTGTGCTGTGGCTAGGAAGCTCAGAGCACCAGTGCTTGTGGGGCTGTGGAAGGGCTGCCTAGGGCAGGTGATGGCCAGCAAGAGCTTTCAGTGCTAGCCCCTTTGGTGTGGGAGCAGTGGCTGGATGTTTTGAATTTCGGAGCTGGGCTGTTGCTGTGCCGAGAAGGAACGTCCCCACTGTGCTGTGGCTAGGAAGCTCAGAGCGCCAGTGCTTGTGGGGCTGTGGAAGGGCTGCCTAGGGCAGGTGATGGCCAGCAAGAGCTTTCAGTGCTAGCCCCTTTGGTGTGGGAGCAGTGGCTGGACGTTTCGAATTTCAGAGCTGGGCTCTGGCTGTGCCGAGAAGGAACGTCCCCACTGTGCTGTGGCTAGGAAGCTCAGAGCGCCAGTGCTTGTGGGGCTGTGGAAGGGCAGCCTAGGGCAGGTGATGGCCAGCAAGAGCTTTCAGTGCTAGCCCCTTTGGTGTGGGAGCAGTGGCTGGACGTTTTGAATTTCGGAGCTGGGCTGTGGCTGTGCCGAGAAGGAACGTCCCCACTGTGCTGTGGCTAGGAAGCTCAGAGCGCCAGTGCTTGTGGGGCTGTGGAAGGGCTGCCTAGGGCAGGTGATGGCCAGCAAGAGCTTTCAGTGCTAGCACCTTTGGTGTGGGAGCAGTGGCTGGACGTTTCGAATTTCGGAGCTGGGCTGTGGCTGTGCCGAGAAGGAACGTCCCCACTGTGCTGTGGCTAGGAAGCTCAGAGCGCCAGTGCTTGTGGGGCTGTGGAAGGGCTGCCTAGGGCAGGTGATGGCCAGCAAGAGCTTTCAGTGCTAGCCCCTTTGGTGTGGGAGCAGTGGCTGGACGTTTTGAATTTCGGAGCTGGGCTCTGGCTGTGCCGAGAAGGAACGTCCCCACTGTGCTGTGGCTAGGAAGCTCAGAGCACCAGTGCTTGTGGGGCTGTGGAAGGGCTGCCTAGGGCAGGTGATGGCCAGCAAGAGCTTTCAGTGCTAGCCCCTTTGGTGTGGGAGCAGTGGCTGGACGTTTTGAATTTCGGAGCTGGGCTGTGGCTGTGCCGAGAAGGAACGTCCCCACTGTGCTGTGGCTAGGAAGCTCAGAGCGCCAGTGCTTGTGGGGATGTGGAAGGGCAGCCTAGGGCAGGTGATGGCCAGCAAGAGCTTTCAGTGCTAGCCCCTTTGGTGTGGGAGCAGTGGCTGGACGTTTCGAATTTCAGAGCTGGGCTCTGGCTGTGCCGAGAAGGAACGTCCCCACTGTGCTGTGGCTAGGAAGCTCAGAGCGTCAGTGCTTGTGGGGCTGTGGAAGGGCTGCCTAGGGCAGGTGATGGCCAGCAAGAGCTTTCAGTGCTAGCCCCTTTGGTGTGGGAGCAGTGGCTGGACGTTTCGAATTTCGGAGCTGGGCTGTGGCTGTGGTGGGAAGGAACGTCCCCACTGTGCTGTGGCTAGGAAGCTCAGAGCGCCAGTGCTTGTGGGGCTGTGGAAGGGCTGCCTAGGGCAGGTGATGGCAAGCAAGAGCTTTCAGTGCTAGCCCCTTTGGTGTGGGAGCAGTGGCTGGAGGTTTTGAATTTCGGAGCTGAGCTGTGGCTGTGCCGAGAAGGAACGTCCCCACTGTGCTGTGGCTAGGAAGCTCAGAGCGCCAGTGCTTGTGGGGCTGTGGAAGGGCTGCCTAGGGCAAGTGATGGCCAGCAAGAGCTTTCAGTGCTAGCCCCTTTGGTGTGGGAGCAGTGGCTGGACGTTTTGAATTTCGGAGCTGGGCTCTGGCTGTGCTGAGAAGGAACGTCCCCACTGTGCTGTGGCTAGGAAGCTCAGAGCGCCAGTGCTTGTGGGGCTGTGGAAGGGCTGCCTAGGGCAGGTGATGGCCAGCAAGAGCTTTCAGTGCTAGCCCCTTTGGTGTGGGAGCAGTGGCTGGACGTTTTGAATTTCGGAGCTGGGCTGTGGCTGTGCTGAGAAGGAACGTCCCCACTGTGCTGTGGCTAGGAAGCTCAGAGCGCCAGTGCTTGTGGGGCTGTGGAAGGGCAGCCTAGGGCAGGTGATGGCCAGCAAGAGCTTTCAGTGCTAGCCCCTTTGGTGTGGGAGCAGTGGCTGGACGTTTTGAATTTCGGAGCTGGGCTGTGGCTGTGCTGAGAAGGAACGTCCCCACTGTGCTGTGGCTAGGAAGCTCAGAGCGCCAGTGCTTGTGGGGCTGTGGAAGGGCTGCCTAGGGAAGGTGAGGGCCAGCAAGAGCTTTCAGTGCTAGCCCCTTTGGTGTGGGAGCAGTGGCTGGACGTTTTGAATTTCGGAGCTGGGCTGTGGCTGTGCCGAGAAGGAACGTCCCCACTGTGCTGTGGCTAGGAAGCTCAGAGCACCAGTGCTTGTGGGGCTGTGGAAGGGCTGCCTAGGGCAGGTGATGGCCAGCAAGAGCTTTCAGTGCTAGCCCCTTTGGTGTGGGAGCAGTGGCTGGACGTTTTGAATTTCGGAGCTGGGCTGTGGCTGTGCCGAGAAGGAACGTCCCCACTGTGCTGTGGCTAGGAAGCTCAGAGCGCCAGTGCTTGTGGGGCTGTGGAAGGGCTGCCTAGGGCAGGTGATGGCCAGCAAGAGCTTTCAGTGCTAGCCCCTTTGGTGTGGGAGCAGTGGCTGGACGTTTTGAATTTCAGAGCTGGGCTCTGGCTGTGCCGAGAAGGAACGTCCCCACTGTGCTGTGGCTAGGAAGCTCAGAGCGCCAGTGCTTGTGGGGCTGTGGAAGGGCAGCCTAGGGCAGGTGATGGCCAGCAAGAGCTTTCAGTGCTAGCCCCTTTGGTGTGGGAGCAGTGGCTGGACGTTTTGAATTTCGGAGCTGGGCTGTGGCTGTGCCGAGAAGGAACGTCCCCACTGTGCTGTGGCTAGGAAGCTCAGAGCGCCAGTGCTTGTGGGGCTGTGGAAGGGCTGCCTAGGGCAGGTGATGGCCAGCAAGAGCTTTCAGTGCTAGCACCTTTGGTGTGGGAGCAGTGGCTGGACGTTTCGAATTTCGGAGCTGGGCTGTGGCTGTGCCGAGAAGGAACGTCCCCACTGTGCTGTGGCTAGGAAGCTCAGAGCGCCAGTGCTTGTGGGGCTGTGGAAGGGCTGCCTAGGGAAGGTGATGGCCAGCAAGAGCTTTCAGTGCTAGCCCCTTTGGTGTGGGAGCAGTGGCTGGACGTTTTGAATTTCGGAGCTGGGCTGTGGCTGTGCCGAGAAGGAACGTCCCCACTGTGCTGTGGCTAGGAAGCTCAGAGCACCAGTGCTTGTGGGGCTGTGGAAGGGCTGCCTAGGGCAGGTGATGGCCAGCAAGAGCTTTCAGTGCTAGCCCCTTTGGTGTGGGAGCAGTGGCTGGACGTTTCGAATTTCGGAGCTGGGCTGTGGCTGTGCCGAGAAGGAACGTCCCCACTGTGCTGTGGCTAGGAAGCTCAGAGCGCCAGTGCTTGTGGGGATGTGGAAGGGCAGCCTAGGGCAGGTGATGGCCAGCAAGAGCTTTCAGTGCTAGCCCCTTTGGTGTGGGAGCAGTGGCTGGACGTTTTGAATTTCGGAGCTGGGCTGTGGCTGTGCAGAGAAGGAACGTCCCCACTGTGCTGTGGCTAGGAAGCTCAGAGCGCCAGTGCTTGTGGGGCTGTGGAAGGGCAGCCTAGGGCAGGTGATGGCCAGCAAGAGCTTTCAGTGCTAGCCCCTTTGGTGTGGGAGCAGTGGCTGGAGGTTTTGGATTTCGGAGCTGGGCTGTGGCTGTGCTGAGAAGGAACGTCCCCACTGTGCTGTGGCTAGGAAGCTCAGAGCGCCAGTGCTTGTGGGGCTGTGGAAGGGCTGCCTAGGGCAGGTGATGGCCAGCAAGAGCTTTCAGTGCTAGCCCCTTTGGTGTGGGAGCAGTGGCTGGACGTTTTGAATTTCGGAGCTGGGCTGTGGCTGTGCCGAGAAGGAACGTCCCCACTGTGCTGTGGCTAGGAAGCTCAGAGCGCCAGTGCTTGTGGGGCTGTGGAAGGGCTGCCTAGGGCAGGTGATGGCCAGCAAGAGCTTTCAGTGCTAGCCCCTTTGGTGTGGGAGCAGTGGCTGGACGTTTCAAATTTTCGAGCTGGGCTGTGGCTGTGCCGAGAAGGAACGTCCCCACTGTGCTGTGGCTAGGAAGCTCAGAGCGCCAGTGCTTGTGGGGCTGTGGAAGGGCTGCCTAGGGCAGGTGATGGCCAGCAAGAGCTTTCAGTGCTAGCCCCTTTGGTGTGGGAGCAGTGGCTGGACGTTTTGAATTTCGGAGCTGGGCTGTGGCTGTGCCGAGAAGGAACGTCCCCACTGTGCTGTGGCTAGGAAGCTCAGAGCGCCAGTGCTTGTGGGGCTGTGGAAGGGCTGCCTAGGGCAGGTGATGGCCAGCAAGAGCTTTCAGTGCTAGCCCCTTTGGTGTGGGAGCAGTGGCTGGAGGTTTTGGATTTCGGAGCTGGGCTGTGGCTGTGCTGAGAAGGAACGTCCCCACTGTGCTGTGGCTAGGAAGCTCAGAGCGCCAGTGCTTGTGGGGCTGTGGAAGGGCTGCCTAGGGCAGGTGATGGCCAGCAAGAGCTTTCAGTGCTAGTCCATTTGGTGTGGGAGCAGTGGCTGGACGTTTTGAATTTCGGAGCTGGGCTGTGGCTGTGCCGAGAAGGAACGTCCCCACTGTGCTGTGGCTAGGAAGCTCAGAGCGCCAGTTCTTGTGGGGCTGTGGAAGGGCTGCCTAGGGCAGGTGATGGCCAGCAAGAGCTTTCAGTGCTAGCCCCTTTGGTGTGGGAGCAGTGGCTGGAGGTTTTGAATTTCGGAGCTGGGCTGTGGCTGTGCCGAGAAGGAACGTCCCCACTGTGCTGTGGCTAGGAAGCTCAGAGCGCCAGTGCTTGTGGGGCTGTGGAAGGGCTGCCTAGGGCAGGTGATGGCCAGCAAGAGCTTTCAGTGCTAGCCCCTTTGGTGTGGGAGCAGTGGCTGGACGTTTTGAATTTCGGAGCTGGGCTCTGGCTGTGCTGAGAAGGAACGTCCCCACTGTGCTGTGGCTAGGAAGCTCAGAGCGCCAGTGCTTGTGGGGCTGTGGAAGGGCTGCCTAGGGCAGGTGATGGCCAGCAAGAGCTTTCAGTGCTAGCCCCTTTGGTGTGGGAGCAGTGGCTGGAGGTTTTGAATTTCGGAGCTGAGCTGTGGCTGTGCCGAGAAGGAACGTCCCCACTGTGCTGTGGCTAGGAAGCTCAGAGCGCCAGTGCTTGTGGGGCTGTGGAAGGGCTGCCTAGGGCAGGTGATGGCCAGCAAGAGCTTTCAGTGCTAGCCCCTTTGGTGTGGGAGCAGTGGCTGGACGTTTTGAATTTCGGAGCTGGGCTCTGGCTGTGCTGAGAAGGAACGTCCCCACTGTGCTGTGGCTAGGAAGCTCAGAGCGCCAGTGCTTGTGGGGCTGTGGAAGGGCAGCCTAGGGCAGGTGCTGTCCAGCAAGAGCTTTCAGTGCTATCCCCTTTGGTGTGGGAGCAGTGGCTGGACGTTTCGAATTTCAGAGCTGGGCTCTGGCTGTGCCGAGAAGGAACGTCCCCACTGTGCTGTGGCTAGGAAGCTCAGAGCGTCAGTGCTTGTGGGGCTGTGGAAGGGCTGCCTAGGGCAGGTGATGGCCAGCAAGAGCTTTCAGTGCTAGCCCCTTTGGTGTGGGAGCAGTGGCTGGACGTTTCGAATTTCGGAGCTGGGCTGTGGCTGTGGTGGGAAGGAACGTCCCCACTGTGCTGTGGCTAGGAAGCTCAGAGCGCCAGTGCTTGTGGGGCTGTGGAAGGGCTGCCTAGGGCAGGTGATGGCAAGCAAGAGCTTTCAGTGCTAGCCCCTTTGGTGTGGGAGCAGTGGCTGGAGGTTTTGAATTTCGGAGCTGAGCTGTGGCTGTGCCGAGAAGGAACGTCCCCACTGTGCTGTGGCTAGGAAGCTCAGAGCGCCAGTGCTTGTGGGGCTGTGGAAGGGCTGCCTAGGGCAAGTGATGGCCAGCAAGAGCTTTCAGTGCTAGCCCCTTTGGTGTGGGAGCAGTGGCTGGACGTTTTGAATTTCGGAGCTGGGCTCTGGCTGTGCTGAGAAGGAACGTCCCCACTGTGCTGTGGCTAGGAAGCTCAGAGCGCCAGTGCTTGTGGGGCTGTGGAAGGGCTGCCTAGGGCAGGTGCTGTCCAGCAAGAGCTTTCAGTGCTAGCCCCTTTGGTGTGGGAGCAGTGGCTGGACGTTTTGAATTTCGGAGCTGGGCTGTGGCTGTGCTGAGAAGGAACGTCCCCACTGTGCTGTGGCTAGGAAGCTCAGAGCGCCAGTGCTTGTGGGGCTGTGGAGGGTCAGCCTAGGGCAGGTGATGGCCAGCAAGAGCTTTCAGTGCTAGCCCCTTTGGTGTGGGAGCAGTGGCTGGACGTTTTGAATTTCGGAGCTGGGCTGTGGCTGTGCTGAGAAGGAACGTCCCCACTGTGCTGTGGCTAGGAAGCTCAGAGCGCCAGTGCTTGTGGGGCTGTGGAAGGGCTGCCTAGGGAAGGTGATGGCCAGCAAGAGCTTTCAGTGCTAGCCCCTTTGGTGTGGGAGCAGTGGCTGGACGTTTTGAATTTCGGAGCTGGGCTGTGGCTGTGCCGAGAAGGAACGTCCCCACTGTGCTGTGGCTAGGAAGCTCAGAGCGCCAGTGCTTGTGGGGCTGTGGAAGGGCTGCCTAGGGCAGGTGATGGCCAGCAAGAGCTTTCAGTGCTAGCCCCTTTGGTGTGGGAGCAGTGGCTGGATGTTTTGAATTTCGGAGCTGGGCTGTTGCTGTGCCGAGAAGGAACGTCCCCACTGTGCTGTGGCTAGGAAGCTCAGAGCGCCAGTGCTTGTGGGGGCTGTGGAAGGGCTGCCTAGGGCAGGTGATGGCCAGCAAGAGCTTTCAGTGCTAGCCCCTTTGGTGTGGGAGCAGTGGCTGGACGTTTCGAATTTCAGAGCTGGGCTCTGGCTGTGCCGAGAAGGAACGTCCCCACTGTGCTGTGGCTAGGAAGCTCAGAGCGCCAGTGCTTGTGGGGCTGTGGAAGGGCAGCCTAGGGCAGGTGATGGCCAGCAAGAGCTTTCAGTGCTAGCCCCTTTGGTGTGGGAGCAGTGGCTGGACGTTTTGAATTTCGGAGCTGGGCTGTGGCTGTGCCGAGAAGGAACGTCCCCACTGTGCTGTGGCTAGGAAGCTCAGAGCGCCAGTGCTTGTGGGGCTGTGGAAGGGCTGCCTAGGGCAGGTGATGGCCAGCAAGAGCTTTCAGTGCTAGCACCTTTGGTGTGGGAGCAGTGGCTGGACGTTTCGAATTTCGGAGCTGGGCTGTGGCTGTGCCGAGAAGGAACGTCCCCACTGTGCTGTGGCTAGGAAGCTCAGAGCGCCAGTGCTTGTGGGGCTGTGGAAGGGCTGCCTAGGGCAGGTGATGGCCAGCAAGAGCTTTCAGTGCTAGCCCCTTTGGTGTGGGAGCAGTGGCTGGACGTTTTGAATTTCGGAGCTGGGCTCTGGCTGTGCCGAGAAGGAACGTCCCCACTGTGCTGTGGCTAGGAAGCTCAGAGCACCAGTGCTTGTGGGGCTGTGGAAGGGCTGCCTAGGGCAGGTGATGGCCAGCAAGAGCTTTCAGTGCTAGCCCCTTTGGTGTGGGAGCAGTGGCTGGACGTTTTGAATTTCGGAGCTGGGCTGTGGCTGTGCCGAGAAGGAACGTCCCCACTGTGCTGTGGCTAGGAAGCTCAGAGCGCCAGTGCTTGTGGGGATGTGGAAGGGCAGCCTAGGGCAGGTGATGGCCAGCAAGAGCTTTCAGTGCTAGCCCCTTTGGTGTGGGAGCAGTGGCTGGACGTTTGAATTTCAGAGCTGGGCTCTGGCTGTGCCGAGAAGGAACGTCCCCACTGTGCTGTGGCTAGGAAGCTCAGAGCGTCAGTGCTTGTGGGGCTGTGGAAGGGCTGCCTAGGGCAGGTGATGGCCAGCAAGAGCTTTCAGTGCTAGCCCCTTTGGTGTGGGAGCAGTGGCTGGGACGTTTCGAATTTCGGAGCTGGGCTGTGGCTGTGGTTGAGAAGGAACGTCCCCACTGTGCTGTGGCTAGGAAGCTCAGAGCGCCAGTGCTTGTGGGGCTGTGGAAGGGCTGCCTAGGGCAGGTGATGGCAAGCAAGAGCTTTCAGTGCTAGCCCCTTTGGTGTGGGAGCAGTGGCTGGAGGTTTTGAATTTCGGAGCTGAGCTGTGGCTGTGCCGAGAAGGAACGTCCCCACTGTGCTGTGGCTAGGAAGCTCAGAGCGCCAGTGCTTGTGGGGCTGTGGAAGGGCTGCCTAGGGCAAGTGATGGCCAGCAAGAGCTTTCAGTGCTAGCCCCTTTTGGTGTGGGGAGCAGTGGCTGGACGTTTTGAATTTCGGAGCTGGGCTCTGGCTGTGCTGAGAAGGAACGTCCCCACTGTGCTGTGGCTAGGAAGCTCAGAGCGCCAGTGCTTGTGGGGCTGTGGAAGGGCTGCCTAGGGGCAGGTGATGGCCAGCAAGAGCTTTCAGTGCTAGCCCCTTTGGTGTGGGAGCAGTGGCTGGACGTTTGAATTTCGGAGCTGGGCTGTGGCTGTGCTGAGAAGGAACGTCCCCACTGTGCTGTGGCTAGGAAGCTCAGAGCGCCAGTGCTTGTGGGGCTGTGGAAGGGCTGCCTAGGGCAGGTGATGGCCAGCAAGAGCTTTCAGTGCTAGCCCCTTTGGTGTGGGAGCAGTGGCTGGACGTTTTGAATTTCGGAGCTGGGCTGTGGCTGTGCCGAGAAGGAACGTCCCCACTGTGCTGTGGCTAGGAAGCTCAGAGCAGCCAGTGCTTGTGGGGCTGTGGAAGGGCTGCCTAGGGCAGGTGATGGCCAGCAAGAGCTTTCAGTGCTAGCCCCTTTGGTGTGGGAGCAGTGGCTGGACAGTTTCTGACTTTCGGAGCTGGGCTGTGGCTGTGCTGAGAAGGAACGTCCCCACTGTGCTGTGGCTAGGAAGCTCAGAGCGCCAGTGCTTGTGGGGCTGTGGAAGGGCTGCCTAGGGCAGGTGATGGCCAGCAAGAGCTTTCAGTGCTATCCCCTTTGGTGTGGGAGCAGTGGCTGGACGTTTCGAATTTCAGAGCTGGGCTCTGGCTGTGCCGAGAAGGAACGTCCCCACTGTGCTGTGGCTAGGAAGCTCAGAGCGCCAGTGCTTGTGGGGCTGTGGAAGGGCTGCCTAGGGCAGGTGATGGCCAGCAAGAGCTTTCAGTGCTAGCCCCTTTGGTGTGGGAGCAGTGGCTGGACGTTTTGAATTTCGGAGCTGGGCTGTGGCTGTGCCGAGAAGGAACGTCCCCACTGTGCTGTGGCTAGGAAGCTCAGAGCGCCAGTGCTTGTGGGGCTGTGGAAGGGCTGCCTAGGGCAGGTGATGGCCAGCAAGAGCTTTCAGTGCTAGCACCTTTGGTGTGGGAGCAGTGGCTGGACGTTTTGAATTTCGGAGCTGGGCTGTGGCTGTGCCGAGAAGGAACGTCCCCACTGTGCTGTGGCTAGGAAGCTCAGAGCGCCAGTGCTTGTGGGGCTGTGGAAGGGCTGCCTAGGGCAGGTGATGGCCAGCAAGAGCTTTCAGTGCTAGCCCTTTGGTGTGGGAGCAGTGGCTGGACGTTTTGAATTTCGGAGCTGGGCTCTGGCTGTGCCGAGAAGGAACGTCCCCACTGTGCTGTGGCTAGGAAGCTCAGAGCACCAGTGCTTGTGGGGCTGTGGAAGGGCTGCCTAGGGCAGGTGATGGCCAGCAAGAGCTTTCAGTGCTAGCCCCTTTGGTGTGGGAGCAGTGGCTGGACGTTTTGAATTTCGGAGCTGGGCTGTGGCTGTGCCGAGAAGGAACGTCCCCACTGTGCTGTGGCTAGGAAGCTCAGAGCGCCAGTGCTTGTGGGGCTGTGGAAGGGCAGCCTAGGGCAGGTGATGGCCAGCAAGAGCTTTCAGTGCTAGCCCCTTTGGTGTGGGAGCAGTGGCTGGACGTTTTGAATTTCGGAGCTGGGCTGTGGCTGTGCAGAGAAGGAACGTCCCCACTGTGCTTGTGGCTAGGAAGCTCAGAGCGCCAGTGCTTGTGGGGCTGTGGAAGGGCAGCCTAGGGCAGGTGATGGCCAGCAAGAGCTTTCAGTGCTAGCCCCTTTGGTGTGGGAGCAGTGGCTGGAGGTTTTGGATTTCGGAGCTGGGCTGTGGCTGTGCTGAGAAGGAACGTCCCCACTGTGCTGTGGCTAGGAAGCTCAGAGCGCCAGTGCTTGTGGGGCTGTGGAAGGGCTGCCTAGGGCAGGTGATGGCCAGCAAGAGCTTTCAGTGCTAGCCCCTTTGGTGTGGGAGCAGTGGCTGGAGGTTTGAATTTCGGAGCTGGGCTGTGGCTGTGCGAGAAGGAACGTCCCCACTGTGCTGTGGCTAGGAAGCTCAGAGCGCCAGTGCTTGTGGGGCTGTGGAAGGGCTGCCTAGGCAGGTGATGGCCAGCAAGAGCTTTCAGTGCTAGCCCCTTTGGTGTGGGAGCAGTGGCTGGACGTTTCGAATTTTCGGAGCTGGGCTGTGGCTGTGCCGAGAAAGAACGTCCCCACTAATGCTGTGGCTAGGAAGCTCAGAGCGCCAGTGCTTGTGGGGCTGTGGAAGGGCTGCCTAGGGCAGGTGATGGCCAGCAAGAGCTTTCAGTGCTAGCCCCTTTGGTGTGGGAGCAGTGGCTGGACGTTTCGAATTTTCGGAGCTGGGCTGTGGCTGTGCCCGAGAAGGAACGTCCCCACTGTGCTGTGGCTAGGAAGCTCAGAGCGCCAGTGCTTGTGGGGCTGTGGAAGGGCTGCCTAGGGCAGGTGATGGCCAGCAAGAGCTTTCAGTGCTAGCCCCTTTGGTGTGGGAGCAGTGGCTGGACGTTTTGAATTTTCGGAGCTGGGCTGTGGCTGTGCCGAGAAGGAACCGTCCCCACTGTGCTGTGGCTAGGAAGCTCAGAGCGCCAGTGCTTGTGGGGCTGTGGAAGGGCTGCCTAGGGCAGGTGATGGCCAGCAAGAGCTTTCAGTGCTAGCCCCTTTGGTGTGGGAGCAGTGGCTGGACGTTTTGATTTCGGAGCTGGGCTGTGGCTGTGCTGAGAAGGACCGTCCCCACTGTGCTGTGGCTAGGAAGCTCAGAGCGCCAGTGCTTGTGGGGCTGTGGAAGGGCTGCCTAGGGCAGGTGATGGCCAGCAAGAGCTTTCAGTGCTATTCCTTTGGTGTGGGGAGCAGTGGCTGGACGTTTTGAATTTCGGAGCTGGGCTGTGGCTGTGCCGAGAAGGAACGTCCCCACTGTGCTGTGGCTAGGAAGCTCAGAGCGCCAGTGCTTGTGGGGCTGTGGAAGGGCTGCCTAGGGCAGGTGATGGCCAGCAAGAGCTTCAGTGCTAGCCCCTTTGGTGTGGGAGCAGTGGCTGGAGGTTTTGAATTTCGGAGCTGGGCTGTGGCTGTGCCGAGAAGGAACGTCCCCACTGTGCTGTGGCTAGGAAGCTCAGAGCGCCAGTGCTTGTGGGGCTGTGGAAGGGCTGCCTAGGGCAGGTGATGGCCAGCAAGAGCTTTCAGTGCTAGCCCCTTTGGTGTGGGAGCAGTGGCTGGACGTTTTGAATTTCGGAGCTGGGCTCTGGCTGTGCTGAGAAGGAACGTCCCCACTGTGCTGTGGCTAGGAAGCTCAGAGCGCCAGTGCTTGTGGGGCTGTGGAAGGGCTGCCTAGGGCAGGTGATGGCCAGCAAGAGCTTTCAGTGCTAGCCCCTTTGGTGTGGGAGCAGTGGCTGGACGGTTTTGAATTTCGGAGCTGAGCTGTGGCTGTGCCGAGAAGGAACGTCCCCACTGTGCTGTGGCTAGGAAGCTCAGAGCGCCAGTGCTTGTGGGGCTGTGGAAGGGCTGCCTAGGGCAGGTGATGGCCAGCAAGAGCTTTCAGTGCTAGCCCCTTTGGTGTGGGAGCAGTGGCTGGACGTTTTGAATTTCGGAGCTGGGCTCTGGCTGTGCTGAGAAGGAACGTCCCCACTGTGCTGTGGCTAGGAAGCTCAGAGCGCCAGTGCTTGTGGGGCTGTGGAAGGGCTGCCTAGGGCAGGTGCTGGCCAGCAAGAGCTTTCAGTGCTAGCCCCTTTGGTGTGGGAGCAGTGGCTGGACGTTTCGAATTTCAGAGCTGGGCTCTGGCTGTGCCGAGAAGGAACGTCCCCACTGTGCTGTGGCTAGGAAGCTCAGAGCGTCAGTGCTTGTGGGGCTGTGGAAGGGCTGCCTAGGGCAGGTGATGGCCAGCAAGAGCTTTCCAGTGCTAGCCCCTTTGGTGTGGGAGCAGTGGCTGGACGTTTCGAATTTCGGAGCTGGGCTGTGGCTGTGGTGGGAAGGAACGTCCCCACTGTGCTGTGGCTAGGAAGCTCAGAGCGCCAGTGCTTGTGGGGCTGTGGAAGGGCTGCCTAGGGCAGGTGATGGCAAGCAAGAGCTTTCAGTGCTAGCCCCTTTGGTGTGGGAGCAGTGGCTGGAGGTTTTGAATTTCGGAGCTGAGCTGTGGCTGTGCCGAGAAGGAACGTCCCCACTGTGCTGTGGCTAGGAAGCTCAGAGCGCCAGTGCTTGTGGGGCTGTGGAAGGGCTGCCTAGGGCAAGTGATGGCCAGCAAGAGCTTTCAGTGCTAGCCCCTTTGGTGTGGGAGCAGTGGCTGGACGTTTGAATTTCGGAGCTGGGCTCTGGCTGTGCTGAGAAGGAACGTCCCCACTGTGCTGTGGCTAGGAAGCTCAGAGCGCCAGTGCTTGTGGGGCTGTGGAAGGGCTGCCTAGGGCAGGTGCTGTCCAGCAAGAGCTTTCAGTGCTAGCCCCTTTGGTGTGGGAGCAGTGGCTGGACGTTTTGAATTTCGGAGCTGGGCTGTGGCTGTGCTGAGAAGGAACGTCCCCACTGTGCTGTGGCTAGGAAGCTCAGAGCGCCAGTGGCTTGTGGGGCTGTGGAAGGGCAGCCTAGGGCAGGTGATGGCCAGCAAGAGCTTTCAGTGCTAGCCCCTTTGGTGTGGGAGCAGTGGCTGGACGTTTTGAATTTCGGAGCTGGGCTGTGGCTGTGCTGAGAAGGAACGTCCCCACTGTGCTGTTGGCTAGGAAGCCTAGAGCGCCAGTGCTTGTGGGGCTGTGGAAGGGCTGCCTAGGGAAGGTGAGGGCCAGCAAGAGCTTTCAGTGCTAGCCTTTGGTGTGGGAGCAGTGGCTGGACGTTTTGAATTTCGGAGCTGGGCTGTGGCTGTGCCGAGAAGGAACGTCCCCACTGTGTGTGGCTAGGAAGCTCAGAGCGCCAGTGCTTGTGGGGCTGTGGAAGGGCTGCCTAGGGCAGGTGATGGCCAGCAAGAGCTTTCAGTGCTAGCCCCTTTGGTGTGGGAGCAGTGGCTGGATGTTTTGAATTTCGGAGCTGGGCTGTTGCTGTGCCGAGAAGGAACGTCCCCACTGTGCTGTGGCTAGGAAGCTCAGAGCGCCAGTGCTTGTGGGGCTGTGGAAGGGCTGCCTAGGGCAGGTGATGGCCAGCAAGAGCTTTCAGTGCTAGCCCCTTTGGTGTGGGAGCAGTGGCTGGACGTTTTGAATTTCGGAGCTGGGCTGTGGCTGTGCCGAGAAGGAACGTCCCCACTGTGCTGTGGCTAGGAGCTCAGAGCGCCAGTGCTTGTGGGGCTGTGGAAGGGCTGCCTAGGGCAGGTGATGGCCAGCAAGAGCTTTCAGTGCTAGCCCCTTTGGTGTGGGAGCAGTGGCTGGACGTTTCGAATTTCGGAGCTGGGCTGTGGCTGTGCCGAGAAGGAACGTCCCCACTGTGCTGTGGCTAGGTAAGCTCAGAGCGCCAGTGCTTGTGGGGCTGTGGAAGGGCTGCCTAGGGCAGGTGATGGCCAGCAAGAGCTTTCAGTGCTAGCCCCTTTGGTGTGGGAGCAGTGGCTGGACGTTTTGAATTTCGGAGCTGGGCTCTTGCTGTGCTGAGAAGGAACGTCCCCACTGTGCTGTGGCTAGGAAGCTCAGAGCACCAGTGCTTGTGGGGCTGTGGAAGGGCTGCCTAGGGCAGGTGCTGGCCAGCAAGAGCTTTCAGTGCTAGCCCCTTTGGTGTGGGAGCAGTGGCTGGACGTTTTGAATTTCGGAGCTGGGCTGTGGCTGTGCGAGAAGGAACGTCCCACTGTGCTGTGGCTAGGAAGCTCAGAGCGCCAGTGCTTGTGGGGCTGTGGAAGGGCTGCCTAGGGCAGGTGATGGCCAGCAAGAGCTTTCAGTGCTAGCCCCTTTGGTGTGGGAGCAGTGGCTGGACGTTTCGAATTTCAGGAGCTGGGCTGTGGCTGTGCCGAGAAGGAACGTCCCCACTGTGCTGTGGCTAGGAAGCTCAGAGCGCCAGTGCTTGTGGGGCTGTGGAAGGGCTGCCTAGGGCAGGTGATGGCCAGCAAGAGCTTTCAGTGCTAGCCCCTTTGGTGTGGGAGCAGTGGCTGGACGTTTTGAATTTCGGAGCTGGGCTGTGGCTGTGCTGAGAAGGAACGTCCCCACTGTGCTGTGGCTAGGAAGCTCAGAGCGCCAGTGCTTGTGGGGCTGTGGAAGGGCTGCCTAGGGCAGGTGATGGCCAGCAGAGCTTTCAGTGCTAGCCCCTTTGGTGTGGGAGCAGTGGCTGGACGTTTTGAATTTCGGAGCTGGGCTGTGGCTGTTGCTGAGAAGGAACGTCCCCACTGTGCTGTGGCTAGGAAGCTCAGAGCGCCAGTGCTTGTGGGGCTGTGGAAGGGCTGCCTAGGGCAAGGTGATGGCCAGCAAGAGCTTTCAGTGCTAGCCCCTTTGGTGTGGGAGCAGTGGCTGGAGCGTTTTGAATTTCGGAGCTGGGCTGTGGCTGTGCTGAGAAGGAACGTCCCCACTGTGCTGTGGCTAGGAAGCTCAGAGCGCCAGTGCTTTGTGGGGCTGTGGAAGGGCTGCCTAGGGCAGGTGTGGCCAGCAAGAGCTTTCAGTGCTAGCCCCTTTTGGTGTGGGAGCAGTGGCTGGACGTTTTGAATTTCGGGGAGCTGGGCTGTGGCTGTGCTGAGAAGGAACGTCCCCACTGTGCTGTGGCTAGGAAGCTCAGAGCGCCAGTGCTTGTGGGGCTGTGGAAGGGCTGCCTAGGGCAGGTGATGGCCAGCAAGAGCTTTCAGTGCTAGCCCCTTTGGTGTGGGAGCAGTGGCCTGGACGTTTTGAATTTCGAGCTGGGCTGTGGCTGTGCTGAGAAGGAACGTCCCCACTGTGCTGTGGCTAGGAAGCTCAGAGCGCCAGTGCTTGTGGGGCTGTGGAAGGGGCTGCCTAGGGCAGGTGATGGCCAGCAAGAGCTTTCAGTGCTAGCCCCTTTGGTGTGGGAGCAGTGGCTGGACTTTTGAATTTCGGAGCTGGGCTGTGGCTGTGCCGAGGAAGGAACGTCCCCACTGTGCTGTGGCTAGGAAGCTCAGAGCACCAGTGCTTGGTGGCTGTGGAAGGGCTGCCTAGGGCAGGTGATGGCCAGCAAGAGCTTTCAGTGCTAGCCCCTTTGGTGTGGGAGCAGTGGCTGGACATTTTGAATTTCGGAGCTGGGCTGTGGCTGTGCTGAGAAGGAACGTCCCCACTGTGCTGTGGCTAGGAAGCTCAGAGCGCCAGTGCTTGTGGGGCTGTGGAAGGGCTGCCTAGGGCAGGTGATGGCCAGCAAGAGCTTCAGTGCTAGCCCCTTTGGTGTGGGAGCAGTGGCTGGACGTTCGAATTTCAGAGCTGGGCCTGTGGCTGTGCCGAGAAGAACGTCCCCACTGTGCTGTGGCTAGAAGCTCAGAGCGCCAGTGCTTGTGGGGCTGTGGAAGGGCTGCCTAGGGCAGGTGATGGCCAGCAAGAGCTTTCAGTGCTAGCCCCTTTGGTGTGGGAGCAGTGGCTGACGTTTGAATTTCGGAGCTGGGCTGTG